>NC_138204.1:175417724-175920224 GCF_964194415.1 Vipera berus | reverse complement strand
CTTTGAAAAACTTCAACACCAGAGAACTGAACTGAGTGGAAGTGGACATTTTCAGTCAGAAAACCATGGTTTTTAGCATTTCGGACACATTAAAGAAGGAATGACATTGCTTTTATGGTAAGGAAGTATGAATAAGGACAGTTCTTGACTACAATGCAAACAATGATCAAATGTCGATTAAACAGAAAAGATTGTGGAACAGATAACAAATTGCTCATATGCAGGTTCCTTGTCAATCTAAAGAAGGCTTGAAAGAAGAAGCTAATCAGTCTCCATGATATGATCTTGAGCATATATCCACAATTTTCAAGGAGGACAACAGGAATGGCTTTAAAGTCCTGAATTTCACTGATAGAAAATTAGAGGAAGTGTAGACTTTGTTAAGAATGGATGTGAAAAGAAATTGCCGAAAAGCAAGCAACCAAACTCTGAAGCTACATGGCCATGAAACTGTGGATCAGTATAATTCAATTGCTTCTAGAAAAGCCTTAAACTGTGTTAACCATGCCAAGCCATGCAGTGTCCTTACAGAAATGGGAATCCCAGAACATCTCCTTGTCCTCATGCAAATTATCTGCAAGCTCTAGTAATATGTCAAGAAGTACAAACAAAAAATGGGACGATGATTAAATGCAAAGAAGACCAAACTAATGACAACAAGTAAAGTAACCAACATTTGAAATAACAGTGAAGAATCTAAATGATGGATACCTTCTGCTTTTAAGAATAAAAAAAAAACCTGGCAGTCAAGAAATGCACCATAGACTAACATTTGGTACAATAGTGTTGAAAAGGAAGCTCTACATGCAATTAAAATCAGAATTATGCAGGTACTAGTTTTCTCTGCTTTATGAAAGTGAAAGTCAGACTCTGAAAAGGAATAGAAAGACTATCAATGATTTTGAACTTTGGTATTGGAAAACCTTCATGAGATACCATATCATGAATGGGAAAGGAAGCAAGTTAAAGAATCACGAAACATATGAAGCCAGAGTTCTCACTTAAGGGACAATTCATGATGCTCAAATTATCATGTTTTGGATACATTATGCAAATATTTAGTTTTCTGAAAAAGGTGAAAGAAGAAAAAAATGATGACCAGCAGCAAAGTGGATGAACTCAATTAGAATGACGAGGAGTACATTATTGGAAAAATAGGAGCAGGATTTTATATCATCAAGACATAAAATCTACCTATATTGTCTCTAAATGTTGATAGCAACTTTATGGCATATAATTGTCCCTTCACAGCGCTCTCGTTATGGGGTATAAAATAAGGGAGGGTACCCATGTAAACCAACTTGAGCTTCAAATTAAATAATATACAAAATAATAAATCCAAACCATATATGATTTGATTTGAGGAGGTTTGGGCATTATCTAACATTGCTGTTGCTATTAATCAGTCTTCTTAATAGATCAAGCAGTACATAAAGCACAATAATTCAAAATCAGAATTACTTCAATCTGCAATTGTTTTACAATCCAATATTCAAGTTTCTTAGTTATGCTTAATTGCAATCATTATTACAATCCATAATAATAAACTAATTGCATAATTTTAGAACACAACGTTTCCTAGCTTTTGAATTATGGCTGGCTGAAAAAAATAAATGTCAATTTTTCCCAGTTTTTAATTTGTATTGGGATTACATTGAAGGCTATAATCGCAAAATATCTGGAGACACCAGCCTTCAAATTTAGAATTCTTTATAACAAATAATATACAACACATAAATTCTAAAGCAAAATATTTGTCTGTGTTTCTAGAGTAACAATTCATCAGGTTGATCTACAGAGTAAACAGAGGTTTCCGTCAGTCATGGCAGACTCTGGGTGAAGTCGTAAGGCTTTGGCAGGCTGGATGAGATTGTCAGGTTAAAACTTAAAGCTAAAAGGTAAAGGTTCCCCTGCACATGCCCTGCTAGTCGTTTCCAACTCTAGGGGCCGGTGCTCAACTCTGTTAAAAGCCGAAGAGCCAGCGCTTGTCCGAGGACGTTTCTGTGGTCTTGTGGCCGGCATGACTAGACGCCAAAGGCGCACGGAACGCTGTTACCTTCCCACCGTAGTGGTCCCTATTTTTCTACTTGCATTTTTACGTGCTTTTGAACTGCTAGGTTGGCAGAAGCTGGGACGAGTAACAGGTGTGCTCACTCTGTTACGCGGCACTCTTTATTCTGCTCTACAACATCCTTTGTATAAAAATATTCTTGGCAAACTAAAAAAAGTCTTTATTTCTAAATGAAACAGATCATGAAAATTGTGCAGAATTTTATTTTTATCAAAGGGACAATGATCAGGGTGGTTGCTCTTAAGATAGTCTGAGGTTTTTTTAAAAAAAAATAATAAAAGTCATAGTGAATAAATCAGTTGCATATGTGCCTAATTTACTGATTTTAAAATCTATATTGCAATATCTTAATTCAATAAGCAAATATTTCATCATCTCAAAATGTGGTTCCTTTATATTTTTCAGAGTTTAATTAGTTCTTTTGCTCAAAACCTCAAATTACTTTTTTTTTGTCCCTTCTTGTTCATATTCACAACCAAAGCTCTCACATTTTCTTCCTCTGTTTAAGTGGAAAACACACAATCATACACACAATTTAAGAACAGCTGCTCCTCTTGCTTCCATTGTCAGCTTGAAAATTTGTTTATCACTAATAATAATGGAAGAAAATTTTCCCATTTCTAGCTGGATAGTGGATTTCTTCATGCTGTAAATAAAAGTTAATGTTTTTACTTTACAGAAAAATGTTAAGAGTTTTCAAATATAATAAAATGGCAATACATATAATTGTTACAATGTTTTATGCATAACTTCTTGGATAGGTTTGAGGAGGCAGTAGGAACAAAACCAGCCCTGTTTAGTTGTGGTTTTGTTGTCAGTCTATCCAAAGAAATTTCTACCACATAATATGCTCTCTGAATTATATAATTTGAATATATTTGTTTCAGTTGGAGCTATAATTGCTAGAAATGATACCAATGAGATGTCACCAGAAGCCTGACCAATTTCAATGCATAATTATAACCAGATCCACTGCTTTATTAGAATTTTGTGAACAATTCATAGGAAAGAAAGTTATGATGAATTAAATGTTTATACCCACTTGTGTGGAACATACTTTCAGTGCCAAGATATGTTCCAAATTCACAACATACCACCAGAATAGTTACAATAGTGATTGTAGTAACCTCAGAGACTTAGCTTCTCTCCCATAAAATAAATCTAACATCTGTGAGATATAGGAGCTAAAGTGGCAGTGTAGGACCTAGGTTCAAATCTATGCCCTTGAAAGAACACTGGGTATTAGGAGAATCATGATCTTGTTTATTTTGCAGAGTTGTTATTGTGGGAATAATATAAAGGAACCAGAAATTCATACATTATCTTGCATTCCCAGAGGAGTTCAGAGTTCAGAATAACAAGAGTTCAGAATAATAGAGTTGGAAGGAATCTTGGAGGTCTTCTAGTTCAGCCCCCTGCTCAAGCGACCTGTACTATTCCAGACAAATGGCTATCCAGTCTCTTCTTAAAAGCCTCCAGTGATGCAGCACCCACAACTTCTGAAGACAAGCAATTTCACAAGTTAACTGTTCTCACTGTTAGGAAATTTCTCTCTATTTCTAGGTTGCTTCTTTCCTTGTTTAATTTCCATCCATTGCTTCTTGCCTTGCTTTTTGGTGTTTTGGAAAATAGGTTGACCCCAACTTCTTTGTAGCAGTCTCTCAAATATTGGTACACTGCTATCATAAAAAATAAATAAAAATAAAAAAATATAATAAATAAAAATAATAAATAAAATAAAATGTTTCCCCTAGTTCTTCTTTTCACTAGACTAGACATACCCAATTCCTGCAATCGTTCTTCATGTTTAACTTCCAGCTCTCTAATCATCTTTGTTGCTCTTTTCTGCACTTTTTCTAGAGTCTCAACATCTTTTTTTATAATATGGTGACCAAAACTGGATACAGTATTCTAAGTGTGGTTTTACTAAGACTTTATAAAGCAGTACTAATATTTCATGTGATCTTGATTCTATCCTTCTGTTAATGCAGTCTAGGATTGCATTGGCTTTTTTGGCCTGTTGCCACACTGCTGCCTCATATTTAAGTGATTGTCCACTAGGACTCCAAAATCCCTTTCACATTTACTGCTATTGAACCAGGTTTCACCTAACCTATACCTGTACATTTGGTTTTTCTTTCCTGTGTAAAACTTTACTTTTCTCTACATTAAATTTCATTTTGTTATATAGGGTACAGTGTTCAAGTCTGTTGAGAGTCATCTGGATCTTGAACCTACCTTCCTGCCAGTTTAGTGTCATCTGCAAATTTGATGAGTTCCCCTTCTATTCCCTCATCTAAATTGTTTATGAAGATGTTGAAGAGTACTAAAATGGAACTTTGGGGTACTCCACTACTTACTTCCCTCCATGTAGATATAGATGTAGATGTAGTTCCATTACTCATTGAGTGCAGTTTGTAGCCAATTACAAATCCCTCTGGTGGTGATGCTGTCTATCCCATATATTTTTTTTTAGCTTACCAAGCAGTAGGTTGGGATCTCCTTTGTCAAATGCCTTACTGAAATCCAAATATATTGGATTGTTAGTCCACTAATTTAGTCAACACATAAATCTAAACAATATAAATAATAAAGTAGCCTTGAAAAAGAAGAACATGGAAAAATTTAAAAACTATGTTTATTACATTGTGCGCTTAAGATATTTTATCAATTTTTTTTCTTTAAAAGATTTATTGAAAATACTTGTTTGCTTTCTGTTAACTGTGTTTTCAGAGGGTGTATGTTAATATAAAAATGAATTAATTACAATGTAACAAATCTCAAAATTCTAACAACATAAAATAATTGATGGGTTATCGGATAGTATGGACATACATACTGCCACATACTGTGTTAAATTTACAAATTTTCCACATGTGTCTGAACTGTACCAACAGACAGTACGTGTTTCTAGGCAGAGGATGTGCTAGACTGTAGTTGTTGAATCTCATAAGGCCATTTTCTTAGTGGAAACCAATAACTTACATAAGAATATACAGCACAGCTTATTATCTTTTTCTCTTCTCCTACAACTTTAAATTTAAAATTGATAGACAGTCAATTTAAGACAAACAAAATATTTCCTTCTCAAGACAACAGAAATATATGAAATTTGTTCCTGTACAATTCACCCCTGCATGGATTTAAAAGGACATTAGACAAATTCATCTAGTGATACATCAGTTAGTAATAATGACTATGATGGATTAATGGAACTTCAATACTTGCAGGCAGTTTGTTACTGTATGCCACGTCCTGGAAGGCACCAATGGACAAAAGCCTTCATGCCCTGCTTGGATCTTGATGAAAACATTTGGTGGGGAGGGAGGAAAAGTTCTAGGCTAGGTTCCAGGCTAGATGGAGTTTTTATCTGAGTACATACAAACATATACACAATTTCTTAATTGGAATCAGAATGTAAATCCCTAAATCACTACTCATTTGTAGCTCATTGGCAGTTGCGTGGAGAGCCTATTAAAGATACACAGTTTGTGTTAGAAATAGCTTCTGAACTGTCACTGAAAGTCATTCATGGTTGGCTTTTTAACTCAGTTACAACAGATTAATAAATTCTTCATTTGTAAGACATCAAAACAGTCTTCAGTGGTAAATAGATTTAATTGAATGCTTCCTGTTTTCTTGCAGATGGATGCTGATGGAGAAGATAAAAAGCTATGTACCCGTTCAAGAGGAATCGAGGGTGAGTTAGCTTAAAAGGCCCCTTTCTCTGACCCTGTGCCCACCACACCATGAAGCATAATGATCTCTGCACAGGCTCCCAAATGTGCAGTCACTGAGTCAACACCTTCCTTAGGGCTCATTTTAATCAAGCCAGGACAGAAACTGCAAGCATTATGAGGTGAAATGTTATTACATGCATTGGGGAATGAAAGAGGAAAGACAATCATTCTAATGCATGATAAATTTCACATAGACAATTTGAAAAATCCCAACAGAAGCTCTCTGATATTTTGACACTAAATGGCTTTTGCCATGCAAGCAATGATTTTGGAAGAGAATATAAACTCCTCAGTGTGACTGATCCTTTTCAAATTATATGCTAACTTGGGTAAACGAGGGACATGCATTTTAGTGAATTTTTGTTCCCAGTTGAACAAACTCTGTTATAACCATTTTTTAAAAAAAATATCCTTTCCAAATGAATGTTTGTCTACCTGAAATGTATATACATACACACACAAACACACATACACATATACATATATACATATTTTTAAAAGAGAGAGAAAGACATATATTTTTGAATATTTGCTAAACCCATTTTCTGATTCTCATTGGGTAAGGAATGGAACAGATGGCAATGCAATATTGAGATTAAAAGGCCCCTTAATGATCTAAACATCTGGAAAACATGATTGACTAGTAATACAACCCCTTAAGGAAAATAACTTTTTATTATAATTGTTAATGTTCTTTGTGACCCCTCATTGAAAACGGGATAAGGGCATATATAAAAGTAAATAAATGGGAATATTTTATTTTCATTTGAAGCAGGTTTTAGTTGCAAAGTTTGTGGCAGAACTTCAATGACTAAATGTAATGCTAATAAATCTAATTTGCTACAATCCATTACTTTAAGGGCACTTTAAGGGTACTTTGACATATGACTCCATGAAGGACCTTTGAAGCATCTGCTTATTTATATCATGTTTGAATACGCTGGTGCAAGGAGATAATGCATATAATGAACAATTCAGGGCAAGTAATCTGATTCAAGCATTAGTTGTTGAAATGATCTAAAAGCTTGTAACATATAGTTGGAAGACACCTTCTTCCTATGAGATATCATCCCATTACCCACTCCTGTTACAGCTGCATCGGAGACCATCACAGACTGAATTGAAACATGTAGTTTGATTTAGTGGTTAGAGTGCTGATCCAGAAACCAGGAGATTCTGAATGTCTATGGAGGTTTTCAGTCATCCAGGTCATGATTGTCCCAAAGGTGCTTTTTCAAAAGGCAACTGGACTTTCCTGATTTTTCTTGAAGATGCTTCACTTCTCATCCAAGAAGCTTCTTCAGTTCTTGTTGGATGAGGAATGAACTGTCTTCAAGAAAAATCAAGAAAGTCCTGTTGCCTTTTTTTAAAAGCGCCTTTGGGACAGGAGACTCTGAGTATTGCTCTTCTGGGTTCAAATCCAGACCAGGTCATCTTAAGAATACACAGGATGGGTCAGTTTATTTCACTGGGTGAGTTTATTCTGGCAACATAACCTGCAGTACAACAACTGAAGGTTGCAACAAAGTTACAGTTCTCAAGTATTTAGCTTTATACCTTCCCTATGTTCCTCCCAAGAACAGAGCCTGCCCACTAGAAATTATTGAAAACTGTAATTATTTATTTTTTTATTTTAATTATTTTTATTATTATTTATTATTATTTATTAAATTTTTATACCGCCCTTCTCCCGAAGGACTCAGGGCGGTGAACAGGGCATATCTTAAAACTACAAAAGTACAAAAGTTAAAAAAGAATTAAATTATTGCCCACAATAAAAACAATAAAATATATATATAAATATTAAAACCCTAAGTGATTCCCCATCAGGCCAGGCCAGCTTGTTCAAATAAATGGGTCTTTAACCCGCGCCGGAAGGAGCGGAGATCCGGTGCCATCCGGAGCTCAACCGGCAGCTGGTTCCACAAAGCCGAAGCGCCCACAGAGAAGGCCCTCCCCCTGGGGGCCACCAGCCGACATTCTCTGACTGGAGGCACCCTGAGGAGGCCCTCTCTGTGGGAACGCACGGGGCGGAGGGGAGTCGACGCCGGCAGCAGGTGGTCCCCGAGGTATTCCGGACCCATGCCATGTAAGGACTTAAAAACCATCACTAAGACCTTGAACCTCACCCGGAAGACAACTGGTAACCAATGCAGCTCGCGGAGCAAAGGTGTAACATGGGAGTACCGGGAAACTCCCAAGACAACTCTCGCGGCCGCATTCTGTACCAGTTGGAGCCTCCAAGTGGTCTTCAAGGGAAGCCCCATGTAGAGAGCATTGCAATAGTCAAGACGAGAGGTCACGAGCGCATGAGTGACCGTACACAGGGCATCCCGGTCTAGATAGGGGTGCAACTGGCGCACCAGGCGAACCTGTGCGAAAGCCCCCCTGGTCACGGCTACTACATGATCTTCTAAGGTAAGCCGTGCATCCAGGAGGACTCCCAAGTTGCGAGCCCTATCTACGGGGGGTAAAGACTCACCCCCCATAGAAAGTGATGGAACGTTTTGAATGTCCCGGGATGCCGGAATGTACAGCCACTCAGTCTTGTCAGGGTTGAGTTGAAGTCTGTTCCTCCCCATCCAGACCCGAACCGCCTCCAGGCAACGGGACATCACAGCGAGGGCATCACTGGGGTGGTTTGGGGTCGAAATGAAAAGTTGGGTATCATCAGCATATTGATGATACCCAACTCCAAAACCACGAATGATCTCACCCAGCGGTTTCATGTAGATGTTGAACAGGAGAGGCGAGAGAACCGAACCCTGAGGAACTCCACAAACGAGAGACCTAGGGGCCGATCTCTGCCCCCCTGCCAACACCGACTGCGAACGTCCCAGGAGATAGGAGGAGAACCACCGAAGAACCGTGCCTCCCACTCCCAATCCCCTGAGACGCCGCAGCAGGATACCATGGTCGATGGTATTGAAAGCCGCCGAGAGGTCTAATAGGACCAGGACAGAGGAATATCCCCTATCCCGGGCCCTCCAGAGATCATTCACCAGAGCGACCAATGCCGTCTCCGTGCTGTACCCGGGCCTGAAACCCGATTGGTACGGGTCCAGATAATCCGCTTCATCCAGGACCAGAGGGAGCTGATGCGCCACCACACTCTCAACAACCTTCGCAAGAAAGCGAAGGTTGGAGACTGGACGAAAGTTGTTCAAGACAGCTGGGTCCAAGGCAGGCTTCTTGAGGAGAGGTCTCACCACCGCCTCCTTCAAGACGGTTGGGAAATTACCCTCACTCAAAGAAGCAGATATCACCGCCTGGAACCAGCCTCGTGTCCTCTCCCTGGCTGCATAAACCAGCCAGGAAGGGCACGGATCCAATAAACATGTGGTGGAGCTCAACCTCCCCATAATCCTGTCCACTTCATCAGGGGTCACAGAATCAAACTCCTCCCAGATAACATTGACAAGACCGCCCGTGTCCTGATCGTCCGATCTGACTGTTTAAATAAATTCCATTTATATCCCACCCTTCTCCGAAGACTCAGGGCGGCTTACAAGCTTAGCAGTAGCCTTCATTCTATGTATATGCCTGCTTATTAGGGCTTTCATACACCCCCCAAGCGGCATTATTACAAAGTCAGCTTAATTGCCCCCAACAATCTGGGTCCTCATTTTACCTACCTCGGAAGGATGGAAGGCTGAGTCAACCTTGAATTAGCTGAATAGCCAAAAGGGGGTGCTCAGTTAGGCATCCTGCTGAGCTTGCAGGGTCCCCCCCTCCATTCCCTCCATATCACTTGGCTTCCTGCTTAATGAACATTGTAGTTAGAAGTGGTTGTCACACAGAGGAAGGGATCTTTTGCTTATTCTTAAAAGGAATGTTTAGCTCAATGGGCTTGCAACCTATGGCCAATCGCAACCTTTTTCTCTGTGTAAAGGACTTCCATGTCCTAAGAGATTTCTTATGGGTTTTGACTGATTTGCTAATGTCTTAATGGGAGATGCACTCAGCCAGTTCGGCCCCAGAATCACTATGATCAGAAAAACTTAAATAGTTCTTTGTTTTATGATCTACTGAGACTTACTGAGGTCAAGCATGGTCAAGGTTAGTGGATGATGTGCATGGCAAGGGTGACATAGAATATGTCATAGGGGATATGGAAGTCACTTTCTTCCCACAATGCCTTAGGTATGAAAGCTTTCGCACTTTCTCAGCCCAATCTACTTCACAAGGTTGTTGTTGTGAGGAAAATAACTTATAAAGTAATAAAGGTGGGATAAAATCTCATAGATGAATAAATAGTCCGGCCCAAGCATTCTCTGCCTTGATTTTTCCCATTGCAGGAAAAACCTCCCTTACTGTAAAGTTTAGAAAATGGAGAAGGACACTAGTAGAAAAAGTGTATCAGCTAATCCTGTCATGGGAAAGGATTACAGACCAAATTATCTCCAGTAAATATTATCAATTCTATCCAAAGAAAGAGGCCTAAGTGGACAAGTGGCCTTCCGTACTCAAGCATCCAAGACCTTCCAAATATTTTGTCTGAATGGTCAGAAAACTCATTTTAGTTTATGAATAGAAGCCTGCTTGCCCAACTCTGATTTTTCTTAATGCAATGAATTCAAAATAAGCTCAGTGTTAACATACATATTTTAAATAAATTATTTTATTAAAGGTCAACCATATGGCAATTTCCTTCCTTCTCATTGTAAGCAAGCATTTTCAAATATTAAGACTGAGAAAAGATTGTGTGAAAAGCATCATCTGCAATGCGTGGAAATGGGTATGAAACATCCCATTCTGAATCATTAAAGCAACTACATCATTGCAAAGTTTTAGTGCTGCTCTGAAGCTGCTTCCAAGCAGTCTCCGTATATACAGTATATGTACATATGACTACTTCACTTCTTATCTGTCAGGATGGCCAAAAGCAGTTTCTGTAATAGTTACCTGAGACTTGTAACCAATGCAGCTGCTCTTAGAATTTAAAAAAAATTTGCTTCATATTTATTTCCACAAGTTTGGAGACCTCTTGACCCCTATAAAGTATTTGTTTTAAAAGATGCAGAGTTGCTTAACTCATTACATCAGAAATAAGCAATTATCAAACATTGTGCAGCTGGGGCTTCTAAAATAATAGCTTTCATGTTACTCTGACTAGGGAGCTCTTCTTTGAACTTGTTTTTCTTCTTGCAGATAGTTAATAACCAAGCTAGGCAACTTCATCAGTACATAGTATAGGGGAGTGAAGTTTTCTGACTGTTTAAATATAAAGGTTGTCCTACCAGCCTTGACTGCTTTATTGTTTCACTGAATGCTCTTTGAGTGGGGCATTGTTTCTTTCTTGTTTGTTTCTGCTTATCTGGATGTGGGTTAACGAATGATGGTGTGATGATGATCAATGTACTTAAGGTTGTTTGGTTGTTTCTGTGACCTTTAATTGCTACCATTTTTGAATGGTTTCTAGAGAGAGCTTATCTCAGTGTTTTTGTTACTAGCTGATCAGTCACAGTTCCAAGTTGTTAGGAAACTGTATTATATTTTTGGATCTGTCTTGATTAAGTCTACATTTTTCCAGTTGAAATTATGCTGGAACTTGTCAGTGCATTTTGAGATTAAGAAATTTTCATTGTCTTCTGACTGCCACGTTCATGCCTATGTTCTGCCAGGTTTCTACCTGCCAGTCTTCTACCTGTTTCCAATCAAAAGAGTAATCAAGGAAGAAATAATACCCCAATCAAGACTGATAGGACAAGCTGCCACATATAATTAGGCAGCAAATTTCACTCTCCTATGCACTGATGATGTTACCTAGCCAGTAACAAAATGTCTTCAGAATGAAAAGCAAGTTCAGATAAATCAAGAACCAAACAATTCAAATCAGAGCTACATATATTTTCCACTTTCGCAATGAGCTTTTTCTTGAAAGTACCGAGAGGGACAGCTTCAAAAGCATTCCTAATTGAAGTTCCATAGCCCTGCGCATGTGCAAAATCAGAATCTGGTGAGAGCTCAGTTTTATTGGTGACTTATGAATGAGTTCTCACAGGCTCCAGGAGCACTGAATGGAGCTTTTGGATGCTGTATTCCCAGAAGTCAGTGCCATTATGTATCAGCATATACAAAAGAATATGTACACATAGGTGTGGAATGCTGAAAAAATAAATGAGAAAAGACTGATTCTTGGAAGTCCATATGGAGTTTGGAACACATCAATGTAGAAACTTCTTGAACCTATCTAGTAATAATAATAATAATAATAATAATAATAATAATAATAATAATAATAATAATAATAATAATAATAATAATAATAATAATAATAAGTTGGAAGGGACCTTGGAGGTCATCTAGTCCAACCCCCTGCTAAGGCAGGAAACCCTATACCATTTCAGACAAATGGCTGTCCAGTCTCTTCTTAAAAACCTCCAGTATTGGAGCATTCACCACCTCTGGAGGCAGGTTGTTCCACTGGTTAGTTGTTCTAACTGTCAGGAAGTTTCTCCTTAGTTCTAGGTTGCTTCTCTGCTTGACTAGTTTCCATCCGTTGCTTCTTGTCCTGCTTTCAGGTGCTTTGGAGAATAGCTTGACTCCCTCTTTTTTGTGGCAGCCCCTGAGATATTGGAACACTGCTATCATGTCACCCCTCACCCTTCTCTTCATTAAACTAGACATACCCAATTCCAGCAACCGTTCCCTACATGTTTTAGCCTCCAGTCCCCCAATCATCTTTGTTACCCTTCTCTGTACCCTTTCTAGAGTCTCGACATCTTTTTTACATCGTGGTGACCAAAACTGTTCTTACACTAATAAAACACAAATTCCTTCCTGACCTTCCTGTGATTAGACCAGGGTTCTTGACTATGATTCTGCTGAAATTTATTTTGTTCTGCCTCAGCAAGTCAACATCAGTGTATATCTTCCCATGGACTTGTATCATCCCTTGTAACTTGTTCCTGGTACCCAATTTGCTGGATTGAAGCAGAATTCCTGTAAGGCATTTGGTAGTTCCAAAATTTTTCTTCGAGACCAGTTTCTGGAGTGCTTTTGTCCTGTTTTCTTCCCCACTGGGATTCCTATTCTTATTCCCAGACCATGCTTTTGTTGCTAATTCTGGGTCTAATGACTGCTGTTTCCAAGCCCTGCTACTTACACTCTTGTGGACAGTGATCAGGGCCTCTCTATTTATTTGTGAATTCCCAAGATTTCATGACCCACCATTTTTAGAACTGCTGATTACAACATTTCAATGTGAAAGATGTCTATGAATGTAGAAATTAATGTAATTTCACATAAAATTGTATTTACAGATGAAGGAACTAAGTGATACAATCCAATAATTTCTACTTTATGTCTGTCTTTTTAAAAGCAAGTTGCTTAGAATTTTTGTAAATTCCAAACAAATTGCTATAAAACTAATTTATACATCTATGCACATTTTGGTGTTCATTTTAGTGAGCATAATGTCTGGAGCTATCATAAACCACATAAATTCAAACAGTAAGGTAAAGGTAAAGGTTCCCCCGCACATGCGTGCTAGTCGTTTCCGACTCTAGGGGCTGGTGCTCATCTCCGTTTCAAAGCCGAAGAGCCAGCGCTTGTCCGAGGACGTCTCCGTGGTCATGTGGCCAGCATGACTAGACGCCAAAGGTGCACGGAACGCTGTTACCTTCCCACCGTAGTGGTCCCTATTTTTCTACTTGCCTTTTTACATGCTTTCGAACTGCTAGGTTGGCAGAAGCTGGGACGAGTAACAGGCGCTCACTCTGTTACGCGGCACTCGGGATTTGACCCGCCAAACTGCCGACCTTCTGATCGACAAGCTCAGCGTCCTAACCCACTGAGCCACCGCGTCCCTGGTAGCAAAGAGATACAGATAAATTTGACCATTTGCTGCCATCTCATGGTCACCCAGAGGTTATCAACCCAGATACCTTTTAGCCCTTGCAATATAACTACTTATAATGATATCAGTCTAGATCTATACAATTCTTTAAAAAGCTTCCTTTACCTTCAGTTGAAATCAATGACAGCAGTTCCATTTAGATCAGCAGGATGAAAAGCAACTCCCAAATGAGATGATTAATTGCAATGGAATAATGAAGTTATTGCTGCACATCTGAACATTGTTGTGAGCTTCCATTTGACTAAGTCTGCAGGGAGCTACAGGCTAAGTGAGATTCTTTAGTAGTTTCTAATCAAAGTTAACACACTGCCATAATTTCTTTAAACATTAAGGAGACTATCACTCTAATTTACCCAAACAGTTAAGCATATTTAAGCCTTAAAACTCTATTTTCTTGACCAAAGAGGCTTATAAGAGTAACTGTGTTTTCCCAACAGATGAGTAAATGATCTATTGGCTTTTCCAATAAACCATCTAATCTTTTTCAGGCTGGTAAATAAATAAGTAAAACCAGAGTTCTTCATTCTCAAATTATCACTAGAAAATATGCTTTTTCACTACTGCTATTAGTAGCAATTGTATTTATTTTAACAGAAAATATACAAGGTAAATTTTATCCATTGTACAGTATTTTTTCATCTTTCAGTGTGGTATAAAACCATCTGCATCTTTTGTTTTGAAGTCATCATAGAATTTGCTACTTAATAGTTACTACTCAGAATAATAATCCTGTGGCTGGGAGAAAATTAAACTAACCCTGTTTTCAAAGCATTACTTTACTTATCAGAAACAAGCAGATAAAACAAAACAAAACATTTAAGTTGATTCAGTTTTCCCTTCTTTTACAGCACATGTGGATTCAATCGTGCAGGAGCTCAGGTAAGATTTTAAAGTTTATATCTTGGCTTCATCACTGACTATTCATCATAGGCATTTATTACAATAAAATAACAACCAGGAGAAGTGGGTGTGTTCAAGTGATTATAGTTATTTCTTTAGAAGAAATGCTGGTGAAACAAAATGTTAAAGTTGTTTATTACATACCTCCCAGAATTCTTTGGTGTCAGAAAACTTCCAATGGGTAACTTTAGTGATTAGACACGTGGGCAGTCATTTCTGTTTTCATTAAGTTCTTTTGCCATAACTTTTCAAATAATTTCACTATACTGTACATTATACTTTAATATATCTAGTGTGCAGATATTCGGTTCAGATATAAAAACATTTTTCATATTTCTTCTTAGATTCAAAAATTACAGCTTTGTGTTATGTTTCTTCTTTCTTAATAAAGTTTGAAATGAATAAAGTTTTTAAAAAACCCTCAATCTCATATTTTGTTGTTATCTAACACCGCAAGTACAGTAACTAGTGTTGCATGGAATTAAAGCTGAGAAGATATTTCTCCTTTCCTGTTATTCTGCAAAACCTGTGGAATGATCATGGCTTATGTAGCAATTACACCATGTAAAAAAAAATGATATCTCTCTCTCTTTATTGGCATCATTTAGCTGCTTACCCTTTTTTCCTATTGATCATTTTATTGAAGCCAAAGGTGTTAATTGCAAAATTACTGCATATTTTTTATCTAGCTCACATTGTTATTGGTCACTGAAATGTTAAATAAATGCTATATAAATACATTATATAAATGAAAAAGTTCCGGGAATTTTTCAATGGAGAAAAATAAAATTAGGAACCATTTTTTCATATTTTATTTCTAAATTGTTCAATCAAAGGCATTTCAAGGACATGCAGTATGAAGCTTTAACAGTGAAACTGACCTTTCAGTTGAACAGCAACTGAAAATATGGATATGTCAAAGATTTAGGGATTATTTTTAAAAAGAAAAATACTAATAATCCCCATAAACTCTAAAAACAGTATATTATCTCTGGTATAAAATCAGGAACTTTACATTTGTAACAAGCGATATATAGTATACTCTAATATGAGTGCCAGTTTGGCACCAGTCTAGAAACTGAGAGACTGTGAGTTCAAATCCTGCCTAAGGACCAAAGCTAGCTTGGTGTCCTTGGCCCAGTCACTTTCTCTCAGCTCTAGGAAGGAGACAGTGAAAAACCTTGCCAAGAAAATTGCAAGGATTTATCCAAGCAGACTCTGACAATTGGACACAATTAAAGTGGGGGGGGGGAAACCCTAATATATCTAGTAGAAAGATATTTATTTTTATTTATTTGTCACATTTAAGAACAACTCATCTCCCTCACAGAAGGATTCTGGGCAGTGTACAATAAAATATCAAAAGCATAAAAACAGTATTTCAAAGTTAAAAGAAGCACGATAAGAGACAAAAATATTTTTAATTTGTCATCTTAGATTCCACGTTTGTAGCTTTTTGTGGTACAAATTTCTTTATTAATAAAGTTTTAAATAGTAATAAAACAGAAATCTAGAACTTGGTAGCGGTGAATGCCTAAGAATTTTTTCACCCAAAATTATTAGCTGCTATAATTGTGGTATATCTGATGCTTCTTGTTTAATTTGTGAATTAAAAAAATGGAATTAATGTGATATGGGGATATGAAAAGAGCGATATTTCATTAGTCCATGGATATTTTTTTCCATCTAGTAGTTCGTCTTTATCTATTTGAAGAGCTCCAAGGGCCATAAGGTAAAGGTAAAGGTTCCCCCGCACATGCGTGCTAGTCGTTTCCGACTCTAGGGGCCGGTGCTCATCTCCGTTTCAAAGCCGAAGAGCCAGTGCTTGTCCGAGGACGTCTCCATGGTCATGTGGCCGGCATGACTAGACGCCAAAGGCGCACGGAACGCTGTTACCTTCCCACCGTAGTGGTCCCTATTTTTCTACTTGCATTTTTACGTGCTTTCGAACTGCTAGGTTGGCAGAAGCTGGGACGAGTAACAGGCGCTCACTCTGCTACGCGGCACTCGGGATTCGACCCGCCAAACTGCCGACCTTCTGATCGACAAGCTCAGCCATAGAAGACACAATGATGCAGTGAAATCTTTGAAGAAGGCAGGCAAAGGAAAAGGGTGAATGAAAGACAAGATTTAACAATTTCACTTAAAATAAACTATTAGAGCTAATTTTACCTTCTTCAAAGATATTCTGGATCCCAACACCCCAAAAGCACTTAAACAATAATTAATATGTTGTGATTTTTAGCAGTAAAATTGTGGAGATAGGTTCAGGGTCAAAAAAATGTGGTTTAAGGCTGCATCGTGTTCTCATACCACAGTAATAGAATTAAATTAGTCAGGATAATTCCTTTCTTTTTTTTTTTTTTGACCACATTCCAATATGGCAAATCTTGCTACTGGTTTTTAATTAAAATCACACATACAATGTACCATATTGGATCTGGTTGGTGATAAGGGTTACTCTTTTTGGAATGACTGAGAGTCTACTTTTAAGCTCTCTTAATTTTGAAAAAGATTGCATATTTACTTCAGATAGAGATATACTGAACAGTAAAAAATTTCCTATTTTGTGTAATGTGGCCATTTGATTCTGCAGCCCACAAGAATGTAGGGCTTTTAAAAACATTTATGAAGCTAGAATGGATTTTATTGACTATTTCATCATGTTTAAGTAGTAAATGCAATCCTAATCTACTCCCACAGCGATTTTTTCTGAGTGAGGACAAAGTAACTACCATGTTTCCCTGAAAATAAGACCCAACCACAAAATAAGCCCTAGCATGATTTTTAAGGAATTATGTAATATAAGCCCCACCCCCAAAATAAGCCCCAGTTAAGATAATCAGCCATACATACACATTTAGTACCATATTTCCCTGAAAATAAGACCTAATCAGATGCCTTAATGTGTCTTTTGGAGCAAAAATTAATATAAGACCTGGTCTTATTTTGGGCAAGACACGGTAGCTTTCATTCTTCTAGCAGAATCAATTGTGGATTCTTTTCAGTCTTTGCCTTTATTAGCTAGCCATAAACCTTTGAAAAGTCATCATGATAACATTATCTTGATCATGTTTTCCAAAGATTGATATTTATTTTATTTTATTTTTAATTTTATTAGATTTATATACCGCCCTTTCCTGAAGGACTCAGGGCGGTTTACTGGGCATTTTAAAATCACATCAATACAAAATACAAAAGTTGAAAAACAATTAAAAAGATTAAATTATCCCTGCAAATAAAACAGTTAAAATTCTCAGCCTGGGCCAGAGAGCTCAAAGAGCCAAGTCTTCAGGTCCCGGCAGAATGAATGCAGGTCAGGGGCAGTCCTGAGCTCCACGGGCAGCTGGTTCCAGAGGGCAGGCGCACCCACAGAGAAGGCCCTCCCCCTGGGTGTTATCCGCTGGCAATCTTTTACCGGCGGCACCCTGAGAAGACCCTCCCTGTGGGAGCGCACTGGACGAAGGGAACTTGATGCTGGCAAGTGACGTACTGTCTCAAATCTTGTAGTCTTTACATAACATCATGATTAGCCACTTTTAATAAGAAACATAGATATCAGTCATGCTACCACAGAATGTGTATAGTTCCATAGTTTAAGTATGACATGAATTGAATTTCTCCACATTTAGCTACTAAGTAAATTATTTATAATGTTGTTTTCTGCATCTTGAATATTTATTAGATGACCCCATATTTGCATGTCATGAGAAAATAAGACAGTTCTACAGATATTTTTTAAACATCTCCTTTTATTATTTTTTAAATCAAGCCTTTTATGTTTGGAAGATTTCTTCTTTTGAAGTCTGATATAACTTTTTAAAACAATGCTGTATTCACCCATTTGTTAAGCTCTCTCCACCCAGAAGTTGGTCTTTAAAAATAAAACATACTGTATCAGAATTACATGGTGTTAGAAGAAAGTGATTGGTATTGCAATCTTTCAGAGTGATTCATTTGCTTTACAGCTACCCAATGTCTGCATATCATGAACATATTCATGGCAAGTGATAAATGACAGGATTTAATTTTTTTGGAGCTCCCAGGTTAAGGATGGGTGGCACTTGCCTATAGCTCTTTGTACAATCAACCAAATAAAAGGGAAAGGGCAACCAGCCAACAGTTTCATCACTCTTGTAGAAGGATGCCAATACTTTTGTAGCACTAGATTGAACATCCAATCATATACCACAATTCTACGAGATAGATTTGAGAAATAATTTATCTCAGATATTGTTATCTTGAATCAGTAGCCACTACCCCCTATTTAGAAGCTCCTAACTAGGAAGACCCCTTCATGGATTACTGCCTTGTTGTGGCGAAGGGGCTTGGGTAATTCAATGAAGCTATGAGCTATGCTGTACAGGGCCACCCAAGACGGACAGGTCATAGCAGAGTTCTGACAAAACATGATCCACTGGAGAAGGAAATGGCAACCCACTCCAGTATCTTTGCCATGAAAACCCTATGGACAGTACCAAAAGGAAAAAAAGATATGACGCTGGAAGATGAGCCCCTCAGGTCGGAAGGCGTCCAATATGCTACTAGGGAAGAGCAGAGGGCTAGCACTAGTAGTGCCAGAAAGAATGAAGCGACTGGACCAAAGCCGAAAGGACGCTCAGCTGTGGATGTGTCTGGTGGTGAAAGGAAAATACAATGCTGTAAAGATTTTTTCTCCATAGGACATGTAAGATCCATGAATCAAGGAAAGCTGGATGGGGTCAACAAGAGATGACAAGACTGAACATCGACATCTTAGGAATCAGTGAACTAAAATGGACAGGAATGGGTCATTCAGATGACCATCAGGTATACTACTGTGGGCAAGAAATATTCGGAAGAAATGGAGTAGCCTTCATAGTCAATAAAAGAGTAAGAAAAGCAATACTGGGATACAATCCCCAAAATGACAGAACGATCTCAGTTCGAATCCAAGGAAAACCTTTCAATATCACAGCAGTCCAAGTCTATGCCCCAACCACCAGTGCTGAAGAGGATGAAATTGACCGGTTCTATGAAGCCCTACAGCACCTTATAGAACTAACACCAAAAAATGATGTCCTTATCATCATGGTGGATTGGAATGCTAAAGTAGGAAGCCAAAAGATAGCTGGAATAACAGGCAAGTTTGGCCTTGGAGTACAAAATGAAGCAGGGAACATAGAATTTTGTCAAGAGAATAAGATGGTCATAGCAAACACTCTTTTTCAACAAACCAAGAGATGGCTCTACACATGGACATCACCAGACGGTCAAAACAGAAATCAGATTGACTATGTGCTCTGCAGCCAAAGATGGAGGAGCTCTATACAGTCAGTAAAAACAAGACCAGGAGCTGACTGTGGCTCAGACCACGAGCTTCTCATTGCAAAATTTAGGCTTAAACTGAAGAAAATAGGGAAAAACACTAGGACACTCAGGTATGAACTAAATCATATCCCTGATGAATATACAGTAAAGGTGACAAATAAATTTAAAGAATTAGATCTGATAGACAGAGTGCCTGAAGAACTATGGATGGAGGTTCACAGCAGAAGTAGCAACTAAAACCATCCCAAAGAAAAAGAAATGCAAGAAAGCAAAATGGCTGTTTGAGGAAGCTTTGCAAATAGCTGAGGACAGGAGGGAAGCGAAAGGCAAGGGAGAAAAAGAAAGCCCAATTGAATGCAAAATTCCAGAGATTAGCTAGAAGAGATAAAATGCCTTCTTAAATGAACAGTGCAAAGAACAGAAGAGAACAATACAATAGGGAGGACTAGAGATCTCTTCAAGAAAATTGGAGAGATGTAGGGAATGTTTCATGCAAAAATGGGCATGATTAAGGACCAAAATGGCAGGGACCTGACAGAGGCAGAAGAGATTAAGAAAAGGTGGCAAAATTACACAGAAGAACTATACAAGAACAAGTTTTACATCCCTGATAACCACGATGAGGTGGTCACTGACCTTGAGCCAGACATCCTAGAATGTGAAGTGAAATGGGCCTTAGGAAAGCTGAGCAATAACAAAGCTAGTGGAGGTGACAGTATTCCAGCTAAGCTATTCAAAATCTTAAAAGACGATGCAGTAAAAGTGCTACACTCATTTGGAAAATTCAACAGTGGCCACAGGATTGGAAAAGATCAGTTTACATTCCAATTCCAAAGAAAGGCAGTGCCAAAGAATGTTCAAACTACCGCACCATTGCACTCATTTCACATGATAGTAGAGTTATGCTTAAAATCCTACAAGCTAGACTCCAGCAGTATGTGGATCAAGAACTACCAGATGTACAGACAGGAATTCGAAGAGGCAGAGGAACTAGAGTTCAAATTGCCAATATATGCTGGATCATGGAGAAAGCTAGGGAGTTCCAGAAAAACATCTACTTCTGCTTCATTGACTATGCTAAAGCCTTTGATTGTGTGGATCACAACAAACTGTGGCAAGTTCTTAAAGAGATGGGAGTACCAGACCATCTTATTTGTCTCTTGAGAAACCTATATGTGGGTCAAGAAGCAACAGTGAGAACTGGACATGGAACCACTGATTGGTTCAAAATTTGGAAAGGAGTCTGGCAAGGCTGTATACTGTCACCCTGCCTGTTTAACTTATATGCAGAGCACATCATGAGAAAGGCAGGGCTAGATGAATCAAAAGTTGGAATTAATATTGTCGGGAGAAATATCAACAACCTAAGATATGCAGATGATACCACTCTAATGGCAGAAATTGAAGAGGAACTGAAGAGCCTCTTGTTGCGAGTGAAGAAGGAGAGTGCAAAAGTTGGGTTGAAACTTAACATTAAGAAAACCAAGATCATGGCATCCAGCTCTTTCAATTCCTGACAAATAGATGGGGAAGAAATGGAGGTAGTGACAGTTTTTATTTTCCTGGGCTCCAAGATCACCGCAGATGGGGACTGCAGCCAAGAAATTAAAAGACGTTTGCTCCTGGGGAGGAAAGCCATGGCAAATCTAGACAGCACACTAAAAAGCAGAGACATCACCCTGCCAACAAAAGTACATATAGTCAAGGCTATGGTCTTCCCAGTTGCAATGTATGGCAGTGAAGGCTGGACCATAAAAAAGGCTGAGCACCAAAGAATTGAGGCCTTTGAACTCTGGTGCTGGAGAAGACTCCTGCGAGTCCCTTGGACTGCAAGGCGATCAAACCGGTCAGTCGTAGAGGAGATCAACCCTGACTGCTCTTTAGAAGGCCAGATCCTGAATTTGAAACTCAAATACTTTGGCCACCTAATGAGAAGGAATAACTCACTGGAGAAGAGACTAATGCTGGGAAAGATTGAGGGCAAGAGAAGAAGGCGGTGACAGACAATGAGGTGGCTGGATGGAGTCACTGAAGCAGTAGGTGTGAGCCTAAATGGACTCCAGAAGATGGTAGAGGACAGGAAGGCCTGGAGGAACATTGTCCATGGGGTCACGATGGGTCAGACACGACTTCGCAACTAACAACAACAACAACTAGGAAGAGGTATGATTAGCCGAGCCTACTAGTAACCTGAAATTGTATAGTTCAGCAAAATCTTTATTACTTGATTTTATTGCTTAGATAAATAGGTTTGATATAGTTTACAAATGTCTGTCACCAAAAAGTAGGCCTAAAGCTAATTTTACTCAAACATGAATCCATATGCGCTTTATCTAAAACTATTTTGTGAAAGCTCAAGGGAAGAAGAATTTCCAAGTGTGGTGATTTGAGGATAAGTAAATGACAAACAGTAAACAACTTGCAATGTAGATAATAGTTTCTGCCTGTTGAGTGTTAACTGTGAGGAGACAGTGATTTAACTGCTATTTAATCCAAGGTAGAATAGAATCTTCTGTGGAAATGCTGTTGTTCGTAATGCATTTACAGTCTGAAGAGGTTTCTATTAAAAATCAAGTAATTGCCATTTGGGAACTCAGTTTATATGTCTGGAGCAATCAGGCTAGATAATTTTAATCTGTCATCAACAAGACAACTCAGTAAGTATGTCTAAGTTTGTATCTCCCTGTGTGGGTATGCATTTGCTTATTTATAAAAGGTAAAGGTAAAGGTTCCCCCGCACATGCGTGCTAGTCGTTTCCGACTCTAGGGGCCGGTGCTCATCTCCGTTTCAAAGCCGAAGAGCCAGCGCTTGTCCGAGGACGTCTCCGTGGTCATGTGGCCGGCATGACTGGACGCCAAAGGCGCACGGAACGCTGTTACCTTCCCACCGTAGTGGTCCCTATTTTTCTACTTGCATTTTTACATGCTTTCGAACTGCTAGGTTGGCAGAAGCTGGGACGAGTAGCAGGCGCTCACTCTGCTACACGGCACTCGGGATTCGACCCGCCAAACTGCTGACCTTCTGATCGACAAGCTCAGCGTCTTAACCCACTGAGCCACCGCGTCCCTTGCTTATTTATAGTACACTGAAATTATATCGGTATAAAGCAGGGGTCTTCAAACTCGGCCCTTTTATGACTCATGGACTTCAACTCCCAGAATTCCTCAGCCAGCATGCCTGGCTGAGAAATTCTGGGAGTTGAAGTCCATGAGTCATAAAAGGGCCGAGTTTGAAGACCTCTGGTATAAAGCATGAGGCCAGCTTATATATTGGATGTATACTAAAGTTCACTTATTCTCATTATTACCTCCTGTCTGTCAAGCATCTACACATTGTTACATATTATAAATGTATGTCATTATTGCAATATTTTTATATGCTTGTGGTTTTTATACATTTTCAGCTTTTTCCAATCTTTCGGAGATATGATTAATTAACTGTATTTTGAACTCAGGGCTACATCTCTTATAATGCTTGGTGATTCTACGAGATATAACCTCATAAATTTTGACAAGACTTCTTTTCCTGATATTGTCAGAAGAAGAAAAAATGTCATTCTCCTGGATTCTTTTATAAACATAGAACATAGAATAATAGAGTTGGAATGGATTTTGGAGATTTTCTAGTTCAACCCCCTGGTTTAGCAAGAGACCCTACTGTTTCAGACAAATGGTTGTCCAGTCTCTTTTTGAAAGCCTCCAGTGATGGAGCACCCACAACTTCTGAAGGCAAGCTGTTCCGTTGCATGCTTGCTCTCATCATTAGGAAATTTCTCCTAGTTCTACGTTGCTTCTCTCCTTGGTTAGTTTACAACCATTGTTTCTTTTCTTGCCTATTGGTACTTTGGAAAATAGTTTGACTCCCTTGTCTTTGTAGGTGCCCCTCAAATATTGGAATAGTGCTATCATATCACCCTAGTAATTCTTTTCATTAGACTAAACATACCGAATTCCTGTAACTTATTCTTCGTTTGTTTTAGCCTCCAGCTCCCTAATTTTTGTTGCTCTTCTCTGCACTCTTTCTAGCCTCAATGTCTTCTTTATATTGTGGTGACCAGAACTGGATGCATTTATCCAAGTGTGGTCTTATTAAGGCTTTGTAAAGCAGTACTAGAACTGCTGCCACACTCTGTTGGCTCATATTTAAATGATTGTCCACTAGAATTCCAACTTAAATATGAGCCAACAGTGCCTGGAAGAGTCTATTCAAGACTGTCCAAGCATAATGAGTCAATAGCACTATCGGTTCCTCCCCAGGCTTCTCTTAGAACTAATAAACTCCCTATACCCAACAAGGCTGCACCATCTTCTCTGCTCCCTATTTTATTCTCTTAAAGAAATTACCCTTTGATATTGAAATTGCCTCCTGATTCCAGTTAAATCACAATGCATTTGCTTTCTAGCTTATTATATATGCCCTGGTCTCAGTGCTATTTTACTTTCTTCCTTGGCAATCCTCATATTAGTATATTGGGACTTGCAAATTTTAATAACTTCTATGTTACTTTTCTCTAAGATTGCTGCTCATCAGTCCTGATTCTTCTTTTATCTTCATTGGCAGCTAAACCTTTCTGTGTATTGCTTTCATCTCTCTGTGGTCAGTATTCCTTTTTTGATGTTATAAAATGTAAATATAATTGAACTTCTGAACTTTAATTAGTATTAGTAAAGAAACACCATTCATTTGTATAATTGCAAAGAAATCTTTCTCTACACCCTTTCTACCATGGATCCAGATAATTTTGTATATCTCTAATGTATAATCTAGATAATGCAACTGATCAAACCTTTCTCCTATTAAAGGAAGTTTGGTGCATCCATGGAAACAAATTTTACAGATGTCAGCCATAAAAATGACTCCATGTTGCAATATCAAGTACAAAACATTAATATTAAACACATTATCCTGGGATGGGTATCTAAACATCAAGTGCTATTGGCAAATCAATTATGTTATCAATCATCTTATGTATATATGTGTCTGCAACTATTTGACTTACACGTTCTTTCTCTGGGAAGACCTGGTTAAGAAAAGCAACATACAATGTTTTGAAAAATGAACATATTTTTTTTTATTTTAAAATGTCATCAAGACTTTGGTAGAAAAATGCATGCATGCCACTTTGAAATGGTTCACAGTACTGCAGTTTCACTTTGGATTTCCCTGGGCTTCAACAAATGTTTTTGATACAAATAGTTAATAAATAAGAGCATATGCAGGTGTGATGTGTGTGTGTGTGTGTTTGTGTGTGTGTATGTGTGAGAGAGAGAGAGAGAGAGAAGAAAAAAAATAATGCAAAGATATATCAGTAAGTAGAAAAATAATTGGAAAAGTTATATAGTTGGTGCTCAGTAAATCGTTGATGAAGGATTAATCATAAAAAGCAGAATACACTGAGTTATATTTAACAAAGTGGGAAAGGATTTTAAAAGATTTTTAAATCTCTGAGCTGAATACCAATATCTCTGCTGTTTAATTATTCAAAGATAATTCAATTAACAGAAACAAGAAAGAAAAAAAAAATCTAAAACACTATTCAATAAATATTTAACTTCTAAGTTGTCTTGTACTCTAACCGGCATGCAATATTTATAAACATTTTAAAACTTTCATGTTTCTAACTTCAGTTCTTTAATCAATTCTCCTGCTGTAATTCTATATTCTAAATGTTCACATTTGTTTTGACGCATAATATATCATATACATAAAAGCCATTTTTGCTTGGATTTAGTTAAAGATCTATTAGAATATATGCTGCTAATGCGATCATTAATGACTCTGCTGTGAAATCATCAAAACTGTAAGAACCAAAGAACATTTCAGCTACATTTTTAGGGCACAAAGAAATGATCTCTGACTTTTCTGCAGTTTTAACTACATTTTTATTTGAATATATTAAGAAGAATGATTCCATAGGTTTATACCAAACCATTTCAAATCTTTCATAAAAATTCTTTGGTAAGCTAAAAGATAGAACTTTTTAAAAAATCTATATAATTATGTATTTAAACTTTAAACTATATAGATTAACTATTTAGATCTTTAAAAATTTTAAATGTTTTTATATTTATCTTTTTATTCTTTGTAAGTCACCTAGAGTCCCCTAATTGGAGAGATGGACAGCATATTAAATAAAGAAAGAAAAATAAATGTTCAGAAATTTTATTCCTCTATTTACAAAGGGAGTTGTATATCAAGGATGTATATTTAGGAGATCTCAACTTTCTCAAATCACCAGGTTTAGAGTTTTCTGTCATGTCATTTCACAATACAGGAACTGAATTTTTACTTAAAATATTTCCTATTATCAATATTTCATCAAAAATGCCATAACAGGCACAGGAATGAAATTATAATAGATCCTAATTAATTAAAAAATGTTCCTTCTGTAAGACACAGATCATTTAGTAATTTTGACAGCTAAACCAATATTCCATGACAACAAGTGGATGTTTAATAAATAGCAAGAAAAGTATTAGTGACAAAATGTATGAGATGCATAACAGAGATGTTAAATTACAGACTTACTGTTAGCAAACTACAATTTAACATACCTTTGCAAATGAATGTATGCATCATGGAAAGAAAAAACTTTATTGACCTGCCGATTTGTTATACTGAAAAGAATTTAAAAGGAAGCTTTCTATAGAGGTTTTATATTCCAAATATTTAATAATTAAATACTTTCTAAAGAAAAACACATTTTAGCTTATATTTTAAAATTATGAGGAAAATGCATTATTATTTTCAGTGTTAGAAATGGTCTAATACAGTTAAGCAGTATGAGAATTTATATTATAAATGGTCTGTATTGGTATTCTTTTTGTTTGATTCAATGAGAACTTTTTAAATTATTTGGCTCATAAAAATATAATTTTAATAGAAGGGCTATTTACATAGATAATTACTGCAATGAAAACTATATAGTTTGCATATTGAATAGTTAAGAATTTTTATTATGGTATAAGCTGTTCTAAATGTGGTAATTTATTTATTTATTTATTTGTCATTTATTTTTTTTGTTTGTTTGTATCTGGCCTTTATTATTTTTACAAATAACTCAAGGTGTTGAACATATACAACACAACTTCCTCCTCCTATTTTCCCCACAACAAGAACCCTGTGAGGTGGGTTGGGCAGAGAGAGAGTAACTAGCCCAAATGGCTTTCATGGCTAAGGCTGGTCTGAACTTATGGTCTCCCAGTTTCCAGGCTGGTGCCTTTATCCATATCTATCTATAGCATTAGCAGTGATTTTGTCCCAATTTTTGCTACTGCTGCTTTCTTGAATTATTCTTCCTGCAGGCTAACCTGCTTTTTATAGCACAGTTTAATCCATGCCCTACCTTCAGCTATTAATAATAAAGTGTTCTCTTCCTCCTCCTCCTCCTCCTCCTCCTCCTCCTCCTCCTCCTCCTCACTCTTCCTCCTCCTCCTCCCCTCCCCGTCTCACCCTTGTTCCCTTTCTCTTCCTTCTCCTCCTTTCTCCTTCCTAGCTTTTCTTCTAATGGAAAAGTTGGGGAAGATTCAGAATTTTTTTTTAAAAAAAAATGGAAAATAAACAGTAAAGTAGCTTTGATGTGTATTCAGTGAAGAAACAGTTTTACTATGGGTCAATTCAGACAAGGTTCTCTCTGCTATGTAGGAGGTATGGATATACATCACTAACCTCATATACAAAGGGACATACCCAAGGTAAGATCTCTTTACTGAATTCTCTAGCGGAAGGCCACACTGTGGTAATTTTTGTACAAAGCATACATTATCATCAGAAATACCATAATACATAGATTATATGACATTCTTTGTAGTGTCAGAATAAAAGGCAACATTTTAATATGCAAATTATTGATAAAAAGTAAAGCTATTCCTTTTGTATATGCATAGCCTTAGACTTTATTCTCATTATGTTATTAATTACTATACGAATGCAAATAAGAGCTACAAGAACAGCTGAAACAGACCTCTTTCTTTGAAAAATATGAATACATATGGTTGGTCTCCCAGTTTTTGTGTCTTCATGGTTCCAAAATGATCAAATGACAGTAGGAACATAAATGACTTCTCACTTCAAAGTTAAAAATTAAATACATGTTTGCCATATGCTGGGTGGTGAATCACATATTGATAACTTGGTTATATGAAAGTATTTAATATAGTTGAAGTTGGAAACCATGGGTTCACATTTAAACTGCCAGATTAGGATCAAATTAATTTGAAGGAATATCACATATGAAATTTTAAAAATAAGAAGAAACAAGAGATAGGAAAGGAAGATAGACTTAATAGTTTATTGTTATTAGCATATGGTAGTTTATGTTTGTTTTTTACTTTTATACCTTGTATTTAGCTCTGGGAATTCGGGGAGGGGGGAAGGGGAGGGGGGGAGGGCTGGGTTGGGTTGGGAAGAGGGGGTGGGGGTGGGGAGGGGTTTTGTTAAAGATAAAATGTATTGAAAAACTTTTCAATAAAAAAAAGGAAAGGAAAGGGCAGAAAATAGGGCAAAATGGAAATCTTCAATGCACAAGAGTTAAATCCATATCTAGTATTTATACTGTTCCCATAAACCTGTGATTTCATAACCTTATCCCCATTGGATAACTGAGCCAATTTACCTTCAGCTCACCTACACCACAAGAGTAACATATTTGAAGCCAATTTACAATTAGAAATGCTGCAGATGTATTTTCCCATTGGTGAAAATTCTTACCGTATTTTCTTTACTTCTGGGCTGTTAGGTACTTCCATGTACAGAATAATTTCATTAGTTGACTGACACAGTTGCATGTGCTTAACACACACACACACACACACACACACACACATGCATGATTAATAAACACAATCAAAGAAATTTGCATGCAAATTTATTATCTATTATTCTATTGTGAAGCAATTCCAATTATATTATTTTATTATTACCTTATTATTCCCAGTCAATATCAGATAGTTTTGTCCATGTAATATTAATTTGGATAAGGAAGAAAGTAGATGAAAGGGAACAAAAAAGTAACGAATTGGCAAATGATTTCTCAAAAGTTACATGAAAAAAACTACTTGATGCACAATTTTATTTACTCCAATCCAACCAGTTACAATTCTTTACCTGTATGCCATGTACACTGAAAAAAAATATCATTACTGCTTTGTGGCATTTGTTTTGCTGTGGCAAATAAATATGCCACATAAACCACAGTCATTTTAAATAGACAGACGGGAATGTATCCATTATTTTGGTCTCTTGCTTTGTGCAACATTGTGAAAGAGCAAGAGAATTTACAGTTTAAGATACATGTTGATTGTGGTTTAACTTTTGCCGCAGTGAAGATCTTCACATTTGTTTCCTGTCCTTCATATTTGTAAGGGTAGCTTGCCAAGAAGAAGCCTTGCCAACTTGGATTTAAAAAGAAAAAGTAAAAAGCTTAAGTTAGTCATATGCCATCATCCAAAACAATCCAAACTGGAGCCAATTTACTGCACATAAGTTAAAGATGAATTTATGCTGTTGAGCCTCATAATATGTGTAACCAACAGGGAGCTGTCTGAAGACAGGGATTTTTGCAAATCTTTCTGCTAGATCAATGAGCCAAATGCAAAATTTAACAACCAGTGGTATCATGTTGAATTGTCATACTCCCTAGGGGAGTTGAGTCCAGCAACCAATGAGTGGATTACACTGATCCATAAATGCAATTTTTCATCTGTGACAGATATAATGCTATTATTCATATTGCATAACTGAGAGAACACCAGATAATGAATCTTTTTTTAAAAAAAAACAGTAAATGTAGAATTTTTAGCATGTGACACTGGACTTTTCAAAGGACATATACATCATCTGAATATTTTTTCCAAGGTTTTTTATAGCCCTGCTGGCTGACAGATGCTTCTGTCCAGCCATTCAATTTTGTTAACAAGTAATAAAATATTTTTATACTTTCTTAGAATATAGTACATACTATTTTTTTAAAAAAAAAATCAGTCTTAGGGAACACCTCCACATGCTTTGTTAGGTAGGAAATGCATTCAACTCTTTATGAAAGTTGCTGGCTGCATTTGATTCCTGGATGGAGTGTTTTACCACAATCCAGAAAGTGAAGCCAAAATAAAAAAGCGAATGGAACATTGATATGTATTAAATGTTGTTTCATCTTCATTTAAATTTAATATAATTAATTGAGCCAATTAAGAGGGCATACTGCGGATCCTATCGGTCAAGGAATTTCGACTGGGAGAATCCAGGAGAAAGGCCTTCTCTGCCGTGGCTCCCCACCATCTTTTGGAACATCTTATCCTCTGAGATGAGATTGTCTCCCAGCCTCCTGAATTTTTGTAAAAGCCTTAAAACCTGATTCTACCAGATAGCTTGGTGTCCCAATGGGGAAGCTTCACACTGGAGATGGTTGACTAATTAAAAACAAATCCCACCTACCCCCCTTATATCTGGCTCCCTCCTTTTCCATCTAATGTTAATGATTTTGTAGGGGACTCAGTGACACAGTGGCTTAATGATGCTGAAACTGCCTGCCAGAAATGGTTTGCACACCAGGGGTTCATGCCTGGCTCTGTGAGATGGGGTGAGCTCCTGTCACTTGTTCCCCAGCTCCTGCCCACCCAGCAGTTCGAAAGCATGCAACCCGGACTTCCGGTGGCTCTGCGGCGCCGGAGACAGCCTTCCCGGGCTGCCCGCGGCTCAGCTGAGTGATTTTCGCCCGAAACAGCGCCGATCAGCTGTTCGGGCGAATTTGAAGCCCCCTCCTCGGGAGAAGAGGAGGGGGTGAGGCCCCAGGTAGGGGTCGAGTTCTCCGGGGCCGCCTGAGCTTGCAGCTTGGGCGGCTGAAGGATCGAACTCCCCCGTAGCCTGGGTCGCTCCCAGCTGGCCAGCGCCTCTGCTCCTGATTTCATGGAGCAGAGCCAGGCGTCTGCGACCACCCCTGCCTGAAGGAAGGACTATGGATTAAAAGGAGCAGGCAGAGCGGTACAAGAGGAAAAGGTGAAGAGGATTATTTTATTTTACTCTCGAGCTTGATGGACTTTTTTAAACTTTAAGTGAAAGTGCGTCACAATTGAAAGTTAAAGATGGCAGCTAAACCTCCCCCTAAAACTCTTCGGAGTGGTGGATCTTCTCCGGTGCAACAATCATCATTACAGGCGTTGCACCCTCCTGATGTATTGACACTGAAGGATTTACGAGATGCTTTGGATAAACATGCCCAGGTACTTTTGGAATCAATTAATCAATCAATTGGTGATAAATTTGCACAGATGGAGGAGAAATTGAAGAAGTTGGAGGAGAGAATGGAGGAGAGGATGGAACAGAAGTTCAGGGTGATGAAGGTAGACATTTTGTCTTCAGTGTATAAAGTGGCTGAATGTGTGGAAGATTTGGATGAAAAAGTGGAAGATTTGACTCAAAAGAATGCCATATTAGAAGCAAAAGTACTGGAGAATGAAGATTTAAGAGATAAAATGGATAGAGAATTGAGTCTTGCTCAATATTTCCAGATGCAGTTTGCCATTAGAATCAGAGGTTTAAAGGAGAATATTAAGGAAGATCTAAAGCAGCTGGTTTCTGAGGCTCTTGAAGTGGTATTGAATCAGCCAGCATCCGAAATAAAAGGAGGCATGGATAAAGTGTTTCGTGTGAATTCATGGATTGCTAGACAGAGAAAGTTGCCTAGAGATGTGGTGGTTTATTTTGCAAAAAGGGAAATTAGAGATGAAGTTATACAAGCTGCCTATGACACTAAAGTCGTGATTGCTGATCAAGAAGTTCTGGTTCTAAAAGAAATTCCTCCAAAGATTTTAAGGAGAAGGAAGGATTTTACATTTCTTGTGCAAGAGCTCAAGCAACGAGATATAAGGTTCAGATGGGAGATCCCAGCTGGGTTGATGGTGATGCATGAAGGTAAAAGGTACCGTCTGGTTACTGTGATGCAAGCGCGTGATTTTTACAATAATGTTTTAAAAGCAACCCCATTAACACTTCTGGAAGCTGCAAAGGGATCTGGAGAAGGAGAACATCAAGAGGCTGAAGATGGACAGACAGAGGAGAATGGTGCTGGAGGAGATCAAGTTATAACACCTTTAGATGATCCTAGAGAACAGAGGGTGACACGTGCTGCTTTAAAACGATCAAAAAAGATAAAAGAACAAGAACAGCAGAAGTCTATGGAACTTTCACAACGTACTTACAGCCAAGTAGTGGGAGGTGGGAAAAGATTTGGGTGAGGAATGTAAAATTTAAACAAGTTTGAAATCTAAGAGAGAATTTTTACAAAATGTTTTATAGATGGTATTTAGATTTTAAAAAGCTAAGTATGTATCTGAATCATTAGCCTAAATGTTGGAGGTGCGGTGATGAAGACGTAATATATTTTCATATATGGTGGACTTGTAAAAAGGTTAAGGCTTTTTGGATAAAAGTTTGGTGGAACATACTAAGTTGATGTTGAATTTAATTACGGCAGCAAGACTTTTGATAGGTTAGTACTGGAAAGAGGAACTGCCGACCATAGAAGAGTGGGCTTTAGAGGTTTCCGACTTGGTTGAAATGGCGAAGATTTCGGCCTATTTGCAAGATTACTTGCAGGAACGCTATATTATGGAAGGGAGAGAATGGTTTGAGTTTATCCAGAATAAGTATAGGGTTAAGAAGTTTTATAGTTGAATAAGGCTTTTTTCTTTGTTTCTTTTTCTATATTAGTTTTTTTTATATATATTTAATATTACTAAGGTTTGTTTTATCCTATATAAGCTAGAGAGTGATAGATTTTAGAGTTTATGGTTGTTAATATATGGTTGTTTATGATTGTTTTTTTATACATACCTTGTATTTAGCTCTGGGAAGTCGGGGGGGAGGGGGGGAGGGGGGGAGGAAGGGGGGGAGGGAGAAGGGTGGGGGAGGGGGGATTTTCTAAGGGAAAAATTGTATGTTAAAACTTTTCAATAAAAAAAAAAAGAAAGCATGCAACCCGAGTGCTGCTAGTCAGTTGGTGTAAACTATTTTGCCCCCTGTGGTGCACCAAAGATAGGCACACAAGCACTGAACACTGAACTAGCAATTCAAGCTGTCAAGATTGCATTTTGTCTAGCACTTGTAAATTTCCCTGACATTGTATGCCATACACTAAATAAATAAATTAATGATTTGATTTTGCGTCTTCTGTAATTTTATATTCTATGATTTTAATGTTTGTAATGTTTATTATGCTATAAGCTGCCTAGAGTCTTTTGAAATGAGATAGGTGGCAAATAAATGAATGAATGAATGAATGAATGAATGAATGAATGAATGTACAATTAATATGTTATGTCTTGTATATTGGTTGTAAGGTTTGAAAGAGTTATGGGGCTTTCTTCCAAGTCTTTCATACCAGCTTGTAGCTCTGTTCCCTTGGGTTGTGCACTTCTAGATTATAAAGACAAAAAAGGAACTCTATGAATATATAAAAAAAAAAGGTAAAGGTTCCCCCGCACATGCGTGCTAGTCGTTTCCGACTCTAGGGGCCGGTGCTCATCTCCGTTTCAAAGCCGAAGAGCCAGCGCTTGTCTGAGGACGTCTCCGTGGTCATGTGGCCGGCATGACTAGATGCCAAAGGCGCACGGAACGCTGTTACCTTCCCACCGTAGTGGTCCCTATTTTTCTACTTGCATTTTTACATGCTTTCAAACTGCTAGGTTGGCAGAAGCTGGGACAAGTAACAGGCACTCACTCTGTTACGCGGCACTCGGGATTCGACCCGCCAAACTGCCGACCATCTGATCGACAAGCTCAGCATCCTAACCCACTGAGCCACCGCGTCCCTTATGAATATATAGCACATTATAATTGAAGATGCAGAATAAATCTATTTAGCCCCCAAAATAATTACCTTGAGATCTGATCTATATAGCCATAATATAGATCAAAGTGGAGCTAGAAAAGGATTGCCAGAACCCTAGAAACTTAATCCAATGAAAAACAAATTGCAAAAACTGAGCATATTGAGCAAAGAAGAGGAGATTAAGTTGATTGTTACAGTAATCTTTAAATATCTTAGCGAATGGCAGATAGAAGATAGAATAACATTTGTGAGTGTGTTTGTGTTTGTGTTTGGGTGTGGGTGTATCTAATTTCTTCTCTACAGTGTTAGATCCCAGTGAGTGAAAACTACAAGAAGGAAACCAGACTTTGATTTAGCTATGAGAGTAAGACATTGTGGTGGCTCAGAAATGCAGCAGCAATATCTTGCATTGCACATCATGTGCTGGTTCTATTTTCTGATTTAGATCAGAATCCAAATGTATCTTTGCTATGAATTTCTATCTATCTCTTTGTCCATTTCTAAAGCTCAATACCTCAGTTCTCACATACAAGAAAAAGAGCAAACCATTTAAATGGTTATATTTCAATTGTACTCATCTCAGCAAAACAAAGAAATTTGACACATTCGACTGGAATTTTCTTATTTGCTCTCTCTTGGGATTAACGAACCATTATTTATCTCTCCTTAGCTACTCCTGGACACAAATAATCTAATCAAGTGCTGAGATTATATTAACATATGTTCTATTCAGAATGAAGGGTGACTTTTTATTTTTCTTAAAATTTATATATTATGCCTCTGTAGACTTTTGGTTATGTAAGAAAATAAAACATTCTGAAAAGGGTCTTCATCTTTAGTACCATCCAGTAAAACTAAACATATCTATATATGTCCATGAACATACATATACATATACACATTTTTACAGGACCCATCCATTTACAACTTTGGTTAGTTTAGTTTAGTTTAGTTTTATTATATTTGTATACCGCCCTTCTCCCGAAGGACTCAGGGCGGTGAACAGGGCATATATAAAAATACAGAATACAAAAATTAAAAAGAATTAAATAGTAGCCCAGCTAAAACAATCAATAATAATATAAAAATCCCCATTAAAACCCCAACACATCCCCCATCAGGCCAGGCCGGCTTGTTCAAATAGATGGGTCTTCAGACCGCGTCGGAAGGAGCGAAGGTCAGGTGCCATCCGGAGCTCGACCGGCAACTGATTCCATAAAGCCAGAGCGCCCACAGAGAAGGCCCTCCCCCTGGGGGCCACCAGCCGACATTCTCTGACTGGAGGCACCCTGAGGAGGCCCTCTCTGTGGGAACGCACAGGGCGGAGGGAAGTTGACGCCGGCAGCAGGTGATCCCCGAGGTACTCCGGACCCATGCCATGTAGGGCCTTAAAGACCATTACCAGAACCTTGAATCTCATATATATAATCTTATACTACTTCTCTTGTGCAATGTCTTTCATGTTACTTTTTTCTATTATTAAAAGCTTTTGTATAAATGCAGTGCCTACAAAAGCTCCATGGCTAAGAAGAGAAAAGCTGAAGAACAGGTTTTGGAAGTTCCAATCAACAAAAGGAAATCTCTGTTGATGAAGCCTCGCCACTACAACCCCACCTTGGAAGGCAAAGGAGAGGATGAAGGCAGGACACAGTGTCAGGACAATAATAATATTCTCCAAACAGGTATGAAAAAGCATGGATTATAACTTAATCAATATTTCCTAACACTTCCCAAAGAACACAAGAGAAATCCTATCATTAGACACGCTTTAAAATTATATCAGAAAGCCAATGTGGTATCATTGTTAACATATAAGACAATTGGGCACATAGCTCACTGGGAGGACTTTGTACCAGTCATTCATATTATTCCTATTGACCTGACTTGTGGATCAAGGATGGTACGTTGGTGAGGGTGATAATGGTGGAGTGATGATGATGATGATAAAATTAAAAGTGGATCAGGTTTAGAATTTAGGGTGTGCAAAATATTCTAAGATGGAAACATTCTGAGCTAAAAACACCCATTCCAACTATTTGGTGCTCTAAGAAAATATGCTCAGTGTTTCAAACACCAGAATGGAATGTTCTAGATTCTTTTTAGAACTATTTTTAGATTTCATTTTCTAGCTTGTGATTATTGTTTAAAAATAAATATCCCAGCCCAACCAGTAGAACAAGAGTTATGACTGATGCTACTATTGGCTTAGCACATGGGCTGAAATGGTAGGTGGGATGCTGGGACAAACATCATGCTATTGTGTTGGTTTGAATTTGTGCATTTATATGTGCTCATGCATATGCATGTCTTTTGATGTTGAGCTTTTGGTGTGCATTTAAAATTGTAAAACCTGGGTGTTAGCTCTGTTTACTGAGTTTGGTACATATGTGCACTCTATACATTACATATATGCATGCATTTGTGTCCTGAAGTATTTATATTTTACTTTACTAAAATATTACCCACAATCCCCTTCTTATTTTACATTACAATGAAAACTTTTTTATTAACTGGGCTTAGGTTAGAGTTAGATACGCAGGGTACCAAAAGAAATGCAGAAATTGTTACTTGACTTTATTAAGTAGAAACTGTTATTATTTTGATATTTTTAATAAATACACGGGGCCAAATTTCATATAAATTAAGTGACTGGTAGCAGTCAATGTGGAAGTCCGATCTAATTATGTAATCCCAGGGAAAAATGGGAAGAGCTTGTTTCAAATTTCTGAAATAATCAAACACATGTTTATTCCATTGGAATATGTTATTCCCAAGCCATTTTTAGTTTTGTCCTATCAGAACACTTCAATTTAAACAAAAGAACATTTTGAGTAAAAGTGTTTCATTACAAGTTCAAAACAAAGCATATTTTCTCTCGTGTGAATGCCTCTGCTTTGTCGATCAAAAACTTGATGAATTATTTCTTTTTGAACTCAGTAAATACAGTGTGTCAAGAGAACAAACCACTTGAACATGTCTTTGCTCAGATCAAAATTGCTCTACATGTATAGAAATTTAATAACAAATTAACAGAATTAATCATTGAAAATTGCTTTGTCAAATCTCTAAAACAATGGGATTAGAATTGTAGCGGGTTACTTTCTTTAAAATTTGTGTAAGATTCTAGTTATAGGTAGTAGGGTCTCTTAGTCTGCAATCATACACATGAGCATAAATTCCATTATATTTATTGGGTTGGATTCTAATAACTTGTCTTTATAATTGCATCCAAGTTACCTAATCTCTTTCAGTCTAATGTACTTTTCAGAGTTGTTGTCAGAAAATGGGAAACAGGAGTATGTTCTAAAACAATAATGATAATCAAACATATACTTGATCCGTACAAACCCAATGTGATTTCACATTTTTGTGTATTAATAATAATGTAGCTCTTTGAAGCCTGGTCAAAAAGACAATCTTATAAATCTTCATTGATTTTATGAAATTTATTTTTTAATCCATTCAAAAAAAGTTCTAGAAGTAGTTTGCTTCTCATCTGTGTTTCAAAGAAAAAAATCCATCAAAACTTTAACAGATTTCTTTTATATCAATAAGTAAAATTTATTCTTCTATTTGTCACTTCTAAAATAAGTCCTTCCAATTTTTAGCATCTTTTGTGCATTCAGGAAAAAAAAAACAACTATACAAATCAGTTTCCTAGTATAATATCTGTTCATCTCCTTTAGGGAATGAATCATCCAGCAGATTCATTTGTTTTACATTTAAATCTCCCTTCAAATTAATTTCATAGACATTCATTGTAACTTATTCTTGTTTTGAAACTTCATTACAATATGCTCTGGCAATTTTATTATGTATTTGATCCATTATGTCCTAAAATTTGGCTGAAAAATACTCAAAACTTTGCACCAAGGATTTCTGCTCCCATTTCTTTATCCTCTGGCTCTACTGTCCAGCCTTCAAAGTGTCATTATTATTATTTATTTCTCACAAAAATTGGTTATCTTGTAAATAATCAAAACCATAATTCCAAATCTCCCTACCCATTAATCAGTTTTTAAAAATGTATATACTAAAAATCTATATACTAAGCATCCTTTTGCTGCATAATCCCAAAAAAATCATATATTTTTAAAACTTTTAAAATCAAAATTATCTCATTGCCTTTTAAGGAGTCGGAAACTCACCTGATGAGTTAAATAAAACTTTGCCAATCCAAAGAGTTTTTATTTATCCAAAATACAAAATCTTTTTTAAAAAATTCAAAGAAATTAATTATACTTTTCCTATCTGGTATGAGTTCCTCTCTGGTATCAGTCTAGCTATAGTATTCTAAAACATTTGAATTTTTGAAATAATTTTTAAAAGTCACTCCACATAGAATTCATATAAGATGTATTTAAGGTACATATCCTCCTGGCTAATTCTGACTTAAGAGTCTAAAAACTATATTACATGAGCAGATATGCCTGACACTGACAGCTGCATAACATGGGTCATGGCAGATTGTAGAAATAAATCCAAAATGTAAAAATAAGACATGAGATTTTTTATTCTCTGATCTATCTTTTAATTGATTATCTCTGTCTTAAATAAATTAAAATTCAATCCCCCTTCCTCACTCCCCCCACATATACATTATTGTTTTCAAATATTGATTTACAATATTTGGATTAGAATAGATAAAAGATATCTGAATTAGGTTTCATGACTACTGTACTGTATGCTAGCACACTATCAAGACCTTAGATAAGGGAAAACCACTCTTTCTCCTAACTTGCACATGAATTTACCACACTGATCTATGTCTATCGAACCATATTCTTAGCAGAACAAAGGTGTAGCCATTAAAAGACCTTTTAGCCTTCTCTGTCAGCCTTAGAATGAAGAATTGCATCAGTTCATAAGTGAGAAGACTTAACTGCAGTGATATGTAGGCTAACATTTATAGGATTAATCAACTTGTCTTCTGGCACTATAACTAACATTGCATGCCTCACCGATTCATCTTTACAGGCACCAAGCATAGTTTTCAAGAGAAGTCATTTACACTCATGCTCATACTACATAACAGTGATCCTGTGCAGTTAAATGTTTAAGATGTACTGAGGAAATTCCATAAAATAAAATGGCCTCCCATTCTCAGATAAAGTTGGAGTGATACAAGGGGTATAATTTAGATACTTTTAATTCACTAGTTCTTCACATAGAGCTTTTGTCTGAATGTTGATGATCAGGTCATAATGTTATCTTGCTTCTTTACATGAACATGTTGGTATGGATGCATGTGTTCATGCTCAGAATTTACTAATAACTGTACTTGTCCAACTGGATAGATAATATTTGGGTATGATTCAGAGTCCATTCTAGAAACAGATTTAAGCAATGCCAATGCTAGGAGGCTGCCTTGCATTAGTATTTTCATGAATTTAATGGACATTTATGGACCAAGAGACATATCATATTGGTATCTAGCAAGTTTTATATTTTTTTTTGTTTCAGGCCCTCATTTATTATGATGATAATTATATGTACTTATATGTGATCAATAGTCATATACATTCTTCTTCTATGGGGGAAGAGGAATGTATTGCTAGAATAAATCATGCACTGGTTTCCTATTTCTGAATAGCTGATAGGGTAGTAATGATCTCTTCTGCATAACCTCAAATTGATTTCATATGACAGAAACTGCAATTCATGCATCTAACTACAAGGCAAGTAACTCTATAGGAAAACATTTCTGTACTATTGACTCACGAATGTTAGATTGACTGTTGGGGAATTTTTTGTTGTAAAAATGTAGAACATTCAATAAGAGTTTTTCTCTATTTACCATTTTCCTCTATTTATTATAATTTAATTAATTTAAATGGAGAAAGTGGAGAACAATATGAACCTTACTCAGACTTTATCTGTTCTTGACTAGAACATCCATTAATAAGTGTTGAGATTTTTGTTACCTTGTCTGCTGCTCTTCATCCTTTTAGCTCCTTCTATCTCCTGAAGGTAGAACATCTACAAATAAAGTTGTGTTGGAGTTTTCAAGTCAGGCAATAACAGCAACAACAATAAATGCCTGACAAGTAGTTCAAAAAGGGCCCCATTCTTTAGTATGGGGGCCAGTTTCTGGAAGAAAATGTGTAAGAAACAATTAATAAATATTTTTCTTTTAATGTATAACAAACAGTTGAACCAAACAATTATGTAAACTGGAAATGACCCAAAACACTAACAGTTTGGCAGCTATAAAGTGAAACGCATTGTAGAAGCACATGTGCACTTCTATCGTCCTCCCCCCTTCCACAATAATCTGCACTTAATAGGAATATTTTAAACTATGTAGCTAAGCAACAGAGGTAATTGTTGCTTTCTAGAGCTTTTGTTAGGCACTCCACCATAGCCCAAATATGCATAATTAGGTATAATGTCTATAAATCATTATTGTACACATGTGGGTAGTTAAGTGGCTTGAGAGAATAGTTCAATGAATTGGACATATTCACCGAAAATGCTTTTTATTTGTTTTCAGCAGTTGATAATACTTTGAAATTATGATAACCCTTTATACTTTCTCTTAATAGCTCACTGTTGCTGAGACAAAACTTGATTTGCATTTCTGGATGATATTTAAGTTAATATTTAAACCCAGAGTTGGTTTGACATGGATTCCGCAAAGAACCAGACTGTCTTATTTTTTATTATGCACTTGTTTATCTCATTTTTTTCCTCTTCTAGGAAGTAAAGTGCAAAACGTTCCAGTTTATGTTGAATGCATCCCAACAAAAGAATACACCCTATAATCAGCATTATTGAAGGGGCTAGTGTTGTGGCTAAATTCTTCCCTTCATCCAAAAATGCTTTTAGTTACTATGGTAATATTTACTTGATCCTGGCAGACCAGTGTTGATTTTAGGGAGATAATTACAGAAAGAAAGATGATGGAGATGTATTTTGGAGTGTCCTTGTCACGAAAAAATGTTTAGAAAAAAAGTAGATTAAACACAAAGGATTTATTGTCTTTTGGCATTTGAGATTCTTTTCCTTGTAGCTACTACCAATTGTTTTGTCATGTAATCTCAAAGAAAAAGTGCTTCTCAATACAGCACGTGTATTGAAATCCAATACATCATCTTTAAAAAATATAAGCAATTGGAAATATAAGCAATGGAAAAGAATTAACATTGTCAAAGAAGATTAAGGGAAAAAAATATGTTTTCATAACATGAGAAAAGTATCATCTGCCAGTTTCTGTATTATATTTGTGTTTTTCCAAGCTCTATTGCTTTAAAGCAAAAATTAAATACGTCCGTAAGTGAGGCATTTTTCCCATTGCTCAGAATATCCATGTTCACATTGATAGTAACTAATTAAGCACACCATAATTTAATGATTTCATTTTGAATTTAATGATGAAGTTGCCCCTAGCTTTTCTTTATATCTGTATGTTGTCCTTCCATTAATTCAGTAAGCCAGGTACAAAATATCTCTCTTACATAGTGGTGTATGCAAAGTAAGTCTCTTTCTGATCATCTTTAACTTAAGAAGAGATATAGATGTATCTGTCTGTCTGTCTCAGCATATGTCACTCACACTTCACATTATTGTAATTGTTTTATATTTCTGGACCAATTATATAATTTTATCCTGGATTCACATAATAGTTTGGTTATTTAGTGTACATTCCATTTATTTTTTTTAAAAGAACGTTTTGCACAGTATGATCTCATACAAATCAAGAAAGAAACCTTAAAAGGGTTTTAAGAATGTTTTACCCTGGAGTATTCTCACTGATATTGATTGATGGATTTTGTTTGCCAATTCTTAACAACCACACAGGTAGCATTTCTCCAGGATCTCACTGACATAAGTAGATTAATTTATAATTAACAGATTTGTGAATTGTGGCCAAAATAGAAGTACTTTAACTTTGTCTTCTCTGTTTCTCTCTATCTAGAAAACACCACTTTAACGGCTGCAAAAAGTATCTCATATTTCAACATGCAAGAAAATGATCTTCAAAAGAAGGACAGTTTCACTAACTGCCAGGACACAATGACCAACATTAACTTTGAAAAAATAGCAAAAGATGCACCAAATTCCCTAGAGAATGATAAACTAAGTGATAGTGATAACCAGCCTTTAAAAACACAGAATAAGAACATTTCTGTATGTTATGGAATTAATTCTTCAGTAAGAAGGGACAAAATTAGTGTTCCACATCCACAATACTGTTCCTCAGAAGATAATGAAAGTAGCTCTGAAATTCTGGACAATGAATGGGATAGTTCCTCAAATTGTTCTGAAGAGATAAGTATAAAACTGCCTTTAAATAAAACATATGTTGTAGGATGTAATCAGGAAGAGGTCCCAAAAACACCTGGAGTCAAAGCTGAAGAAAGAGATGTTAACAATTCTGAAACTTTTGGTACTTTGAGATCAGAACTGCAAATATCACAGGACTCACATGCTGACATTTGCAGCAATAGAATGCAGAATCCATTTCCAGATTGTGAAGAAGATGATTGTCTATCAGAAAATACAGAACAGTCATTTGACTTGGATAAAACAAAACAGAACTTAAATTTGCTGGAACAAGCAATAGCCCTTCAGGCAGAGCAGGGTCATGTCTTTCATAGCACTTACAAAGAACTGGATAGGTTCCTACTGGAGCATCTTGCAAGTGAAAGAAGACAAGCCAAAATAGTTGACCTTGGTGGTAGACCAGTCTATAGCCACAAGCGTAAGTCCACTTTCTTTGTTCACAGTAAATTTACACATTCAGTTAAATAGTTGTTAATCCTGGTCCCCATCCCTGATTCCAGAGTAGCACTGTTTTGAGTTTTAGCTAGTACATTGGCTTTTGAGCTCTCCGTTGTGTTTTTCACTCATGTTTAATATGATATAAAATTTTTGATAAAGAATTTCATGCATTTCCCTGCCCCCATGGCTATTACAAAAATATTACATTATATTGCAATGGTACCAGTGAATGGGAGATTTTCTCCAGGGCTTCAACAACGTGACTGCCAAAAAAAAAATCCTCTCCTTGCCCTTTCCCCCGCCCCCTGTGTTGAAAAGTACTGCTTGAATGGCTATTTATACAATTTATACATGGCTTCTGTGTGTGAAAGATTTCAACTTATCATGTCAACACTTAGTGGGCTACATTCACCTCACTTGTTTGCAATGGTACAGTAGTCCTCTTCTTCAAAACAACTAATTGTGGTGTTATGATTCAGTCATGGGGAGAACAGAAAGAGATAACTTTCTTTACTTCCACAATACTACAGGTAATCCTCAACATATCACCAAAATTGAGCCCAAAATTTCCATTAATAAGCAAGAGTGTTGTTAAGTGAGTTCTGGCCCATTTTACAGCCTTCCTTGCCACAGTTATGTAAATCACTATAGTTGTTAAGTTAGTGTCACGATTATTAAGTAAATCTGGCTTCCTCATTGACTTTGCTTATCAGAAGATCACAAAAGGTGATCACATGACCCCAGGACACTGTATCCATCATAAATATGAACCGGTTGCCAGGCATCTGAATTTTGATTACATGACCCTTGGGTGTGCTATAATGGTGAAAAATGGTCATAAATCACTTTTTTCAGTGTTGTCATAACTTTGAACAGTCACTAAATGAATGGTTGTAAGTCAAGGACTACCTGTATTTGATTCAGTTGGGAGTGCAACAAGGCTCTTTGGATTGCCCCAGTGACAAAAAACAATGTACTACACAGTAGAGAAAACACATCTGGGAGTGTATATTTCTGGTCCAAAATTAGTTTTTAAATAATAAAATAACTTTAAAGGAAATATTACCACACCATATAGATACAGTATGGTAACTAAATCATATCTGTATATAATGCATATCACTGCATGTTTTAACTGGGTTTGTTAAATGAAAAGTTTCTAGTAAGAGCTAAATCATTCACAGATATGATGGATTTCAAAATGTGAATTTTAGAATCTTCAGTGCCAAACTTATCAATAAGTATGTTTTTATGATGTTAAATTGTTTGAGCAATGGAAGATCTTTAGGAGAAAATAACCCACATGTAAATGAGTGAATGTAATTTTACTTTGAATTGTATTGTATATTGTATCTATTAATTATATTCTATCTGAAACTATTATATTAAAGAAGATTATACAATGTATGGGTTCCAAGATATGCAAGCTATATTAAAGGATAGTTTCTTTGCAAACTCTTATCAGCCTTGCTGGGTTTTATCTATTGTAGAAAGATAGGGTTGTTGCGTTCTTTTTATTTCTGCTAAGTGTTATCTTCCAAGACTATTGTCCTGTTTTCTTGTGACAATAGCACAGGCTTTGTTAACTGAGAAAGTGAGATACAGAATCCACATTCATTGAACCTGAACAATCTATGTATTCAGAAATGTCATACATTGCCTGAAATGCTATAATTTAAACATTCCATCAAGTCAACGAAGATTTATCATATATTATTGAAACATATAAATGTCATTATAGGAAATGTCTATAAAGCCCAAACCCCAAGATGGTAGTATGAAAAATACAAAGATGTTGGGAATCTATTGCCTGGTAACATTCACTAAGAGTTTTGAGATGGAGCCTCTTGAAATGATATATGAGAAAAGGCAATGAGATGCTGTCTAGGGAATAGTCGCATATGACAAAGCATAGCCCAGAGTTGCATAAAGAAAAAGAGGCTCAGAAGGGACCCTCCCTAACATTTCAGACTATAAAGGAGATGGTGGAAGATTTTTACTTTCAAAAATGCAAGATTCTGTTAATATAGCATTCCAATAAAGTAGAATTAGTTCATCTAATCATGTTTTCTGTCAGATGTACCTGAGAAAGCTGACACCTTTTCACTGGAGCCACTTAATTTTGACTGGAGAACTGCCAGAGATGGAATTCTTGAGAGAGGCCAGGGGCTTCTTCAGTAAGATGATGTGAAGGGCACATTATGGAAAAAAACTTGAATAAGAACTATTAAGTTAACTATATAGAAAAAAGACTGTAAACCATAACTGTATACTTGTATACAATTTGTATATTTACTGATTATAAGTACATGTATCAGTACATGTAACTATTTGCCTTACCATCAGACACAAACAACCAGACTCTCACGCAAAGGATTCAGTTAGCTGTTTAGCACTCAAGTCTATACACAGGAATATTCTCTGACTAACAGTTTGTATGTGGGTGAGATTAAATAAAGTTAAGTAACATTCAAGGGGGGGGGGATCAGATTTCCCCCATAGGGATTCCAGGTTAATTCTGTGTTTGACCACTCTCTCTCCAACCCTTACCACTGTAACCTGAAAATATTTTTTTTCCTTTTTATTAGTTTATAATATAAAACACAAAAATACAAAAGCAAATAATAAGAAAAATAGGGGAGGGAAAAGGGAAACGTGTAGAAAAGAAGGGAAAAAGAAAGAAAAGGCATTGACTTCTGACTCCCTTTGATGCTGTAGAATAAGATAGTAACATCAAGCGTCAACTTTTTACTTTTACATAATAGTATAAACTAGCCATCTCTATAACAACAGAACTATCTAATCAGTAAAACCCAAATTCAAAGTTTAGGTTTTTTTTCTGCCTCAGCACTGTAACTTGAAAATATCATGGAAGCAAGCAGATCACTTGGAGGGTGTTGGAGGTAGTTAAAGACATTAAAATGTGTATCTGCCCCAAAATGAAACTAACTAAGTTTAAGTTTAAGTTTATAACTAGTATAGAAGATACTATAAATTGTTTCATTTTGATAAACTGATCAAACTATACTTACTGAATGGATCCAGTCCTTTTTGATAATATGTATCTGTAAAGGACTACTTATTTGATTTCAGTCTGCTATTTTATTGAAAATTGTAGAGAAGACACTTGAAAGTTACTTGTATTTAATTTAGTGGAGTTTCCTTATTTTGAAGAAAAATGCATACATATTTAAGATTTTAAAAGTTATGTCTAAAGATGGGACAGATACATCCAAACATTTTTGCTTTTAATCTGCCTGAAAAGAATGAAAAAAATTCAAACAATAATGTTATTTCAGTTTTCTGTGTCCCCTTTTCAGACAGAGAAGTGAGATGTACTGTATATCTTAAATAAATGTTAAAATCATATATTTGTATAGGAAGAATAACAAATATGTTTAAACTTTATCATTCTACTAGTTTCAAATTTTAAACGTTTATATGATCATTATACTAACTATCCCTTTTAAAGGCAATAATGAATAAGTGCAATATATAAGGCAGACAGAACTTTTTACAGTGTTTAAATGAGAGATTAGCACATTTTGCATGCTTAATGCGCTTGTGACCTCCCGTTTGGACTACTGTAACACTCTCTACATGGGGCTGCCCTTGAAGACCACTCGGAGGCTTCAACTGGTGCAGAATGCGGCCGCGCGAGTTGTAATGGGGGTTTCCCGATACTCCCATGTAACACCTCTACTCCGTGAGCTGCATTGGCTTCCGGTTGCCCTCCGGGTGAAATTCAAGGTGCTGGTTATCACCTATAAAGCCCTACATGGCCTGGGTCCGGGTTATTTGAGGGAACACCTGCTGCCGGCATCAAACGCCCTTCGCCCAGTGCGCTCCCACAGGGAGGGTCTGCTCAGGGTTCCGCCGGTGAGAGATTGCCGGTGGGTGACACCCAGGGATAGGGCCTTCTCAGTGGGAGCGCCTGCCCTCTGGAACCAGCTGCCAGTAGAGCTGAGGACTGCTTCCGACCTCCGATCATTCCGCCGGGGCCTGAAGACCTGGCTCTTTGAGCTCTCGGGCCCAGGCTGAGGAGAAAATTTTAACTGGGGTTTTAATGTACAGGGTGAATTTAATGCTTTTTAAATTGGTTTTAACTTTTGTATGTTTTGATTTTTAATTCCCTGTAAACCGCCCTGAGTCCTCAGGGAAAGGGCGGTATACAAATGCAAATATTAAATTAAATTATTAAATTAAATTAAATTAATTTTGCTGCACAAACAGGAGCTTCACATCTAATACAAATGAAATATCATATACAGTAGTTGTAGCTTTAGCCTGCCAACCAATCCTGCACTATACTTTTAGCCATGCTGGTATATTGATTGCATGTAGTTCCTTGTATAAATTCCTTCATAAAGCATCTTGATAAAAAAAATTCAACATAAGGATCTAAGACATTGTTAGGGTTCTATATCTGGGGATGAAAGTACGATTTCTTCATAGAAATCCAACTTTCCCAGAGCCTGATAGCTACTTGTTTAGCTAGTTATTTTTCCACTCATAGATAGTTCCACATTTTTGGCACATGATGCAAATGTCATTGCAAATTCTAATGCCATATGTCTTAGTACAAAATTAACAAGTCATTATTTAAAGTAGGATGTTAAATGTTGTCTAGCATTTCAGGATTTATTAACACCTTGAAAGAAAATTGCTTTCTTTCCTATTACTTAAAAGTGCATATACATATACATATATAATTTACAGTGTTCCAGCCAGACCGTCCATTCTGTTTTTTTCACAGATGTGCCCAGGCCTGAAAAAAGAGAGACCAAATGTCCCATTCCAGGGTGTGATGGAACAGGGCATGTGACTGGATTGTATCCTCACCATCGCAGTCTTTCGGGCTGTCCACATAAAGTCAGAGTGCCACTTGAAAGTAAGTAGAAATTCTTCAGTACAGAAAACTCTATGTCACACCACTGGCATGATGACACAAGGTATAGCCTTTTATACGGCTCATAACTGTATTAACCAAGAGCAAGGATCTGCATTATAACAGTGGTATAATTTCATGTCCATTTCAGTGATGAAGATACACTATTATTTATGGAATGAAAAGTCACTAAAGCACCTGAAATTAATATTCCAGAAAAATCTCAGATCCAGAAGGGTGTTGCTTAAGCTGAATACAGTCCATTGCTGAGCAAAACCAGCCTGGCCTAAGGGACCAGATCAGATAAAAACCATGCCATCATAACTAAATGATAACCTTATATCTACTTCACCCTACCACTGCTGGGTAATACCGCATGGGTAAAACTCCAGAACAAAAGCTCAGCACTATGAAACTTAATTGGGTAAGTATCCCTCAACTTCTAGGTATCTCATAGTGTTTACCAGAGTGTTCTATTTCAAGTGCCCAGACTCCTAGATTAAGTAAATGAGTGTCAAGATTTTACAAATAAATATGTAAAGTCAAGTCTTCTTTGAGTCAAGCTGGAAATGGATGCTGAGACCTCGTGATATCCATACAGAAATGGTTTGACATTGATGACTTTTTGATGATTTTTCAACTTCCCAGTCTTTGATATTTCTAGGTACTAAACTTGATTACAAACACTAACCAGGTCTGAACATGCTTAGCCTTTAAAAGTTAAGCCAAAAGGAGCAAATGCATTCACTGAGCATCTTTCAACAGCACAAACACTACAATTTTATAAAACTTTAACGTTTGGTGCATTTTCCTCTTATTTGTATTTGACACCTTACATTACAAAGCTACTTACTTAATGTGATTTTCTTCCCATCACTTGCAGGGAATCTCTTTTAAAAACAATATTTCTCTTTTTTCTCCCTCTTTGAAAAGTTGTGAGCAATATGTATTAGTGGTAAGAAACAGTCTTCTAAACAGCCTTCCAATTGTACCATTTGAGACAAAAAGAGAAGGGGGAGGGAGCACACACCATGTAGATTATAGCATGGACACCTAGATTTTTAAGATGGCCCAGTGCCTAGTTTATGTATATATTTTTTATTTGACCTGGGGGGGGTTTCCTTGGTGCTGCAAATCCTCAATATTGGTCTCCTCCTACTTTGTATGAACACCTTGACCATTGTCAGGATTACTTTCCCTTAGTAACTAGATCTATACTCCAAGAAGTTTAGACAAATCAGAACAGTATCATGAGATCAAGCCATACCAAATTAAATCAAAGGATGGGCAAAGCACCATCTTATTATCCATTAGGCACTATGTCTAGGGCCTACAAAAGTTTGAGGGTACTCTAAAATTAATGTATTTCAGGTAGTATTATTAACTTATGATGTATGAATTTATTATAATAATAAATAAGCATCCTAGTTCAGTACAGGTAGTCAACTGAACCAAAATTTCTGTTGATAAGCAAAGCAGTTGTTAAGTGAGTTGCACCCCCATTTTGTGACATTTTTGCCACAGTTGTGAACCGAATCACTGCATTTATTAAGTGAATCAGGTAGTTGTTAAGCAAATCTGGCTTCCACCATTGACCATTTCCACCATTTGCTTGTCAGAAACTGGCTGGGAAGGTTAAAAATGGTGATCACATGAACCCACAACAGTGTAACTGTCATAAATAGATGCCAGTTGCCAAGCATCCAAATTTTGATCGTGTGACCATGGAGATACTGCAATGGTTGTAAGTGTGAAAAATGGTCATGAATCACTTTTTTCAGTGCTGTTATAATTTTGAACAGTCATTAAACAAATGGTTGTAAGTTGTACTGTACTGACTAAATTTGCATCATTCAGATATTGGAACTAAATTTGATTTGGGACCTGAAATCAAATTTTCATACTAAAAATAAAAATTAAATTGGATGCTATTTTGCTTCTCAGATGCAAAAACCAATCAGGACTAGTATCAGTGTATGTGTGCACACACACTCCACTCAGGCACACCTACTAGGAAGTAAGTGAATTAAACTTCTACTTTGCAATCACACTAGGAAATAAACATAAGTGGGCATTTGAAATGAAAATACTGCCTTATGCTCTTGGTCAAAATAAATTTCCCTATGATTTACTGAAGAATATATACCCTGGGAATACCTTTATAACCCCAAGCCCTTTGCCTCTCTTGGCAGATTGATTTTTATAGCCTCTCATTGTACTAAAAATAATTGCTACACTGATAGACTAAGAAAATAATGTGCTTGGTGCCTCCTGAGGGAAAGGGCTATAGATTTGGCTATTTATTTATGATTCCGTAAAAATATAAAATAGGTGTGTTACACTTCTGGGGAGGATCACAAATCTGTTATTTCCTGTAGGATTTTTTTTTTTACATATGTCATGATCGGTCTACTCTAACAGAACAGAAGAAGAAAATTCCCAAGCAATCTTGCAAAGGGAGATAATTAAATTCCACCTTGTTGTTGAAAGCAGAAATAAGCTACAGGAAGAGTATTTTTTATTAAACTGATATGAGTAGGCACTGGGCGTTGGAATGGTAGGTGTGCTGCCTTTGGTGTTTTCACTTCACTGAATATATGAAGACAATTCTGTGACAGTCAGAGAAGCAATTATGTGACACAGAGCTTGTGGCTTGTGATTTCTTCAAGACCATGTGATGATTCAGAAAATTTGTCATCGGCCTCCAGATTTTTTAAATGGCACAGCTGTGCTGTTCTGTGAATTTAAACAAAGATTGAGGCCAGAAACACTCTTGTAATTAAAGGGTATCTATTATGAATGAAGGCGAATATACATGTCCTGGGATAATGTTGCAGGATCCAGTCAGGGTTAGTTACCGGGACCAGAAAATTTGTATTCTGATCTTTTGGACTTATCCTGGAGCCCATCCTCAGAGAACTATCACAACATAACAGCCCAAAGCACATAGAGAAGTTCCCTGAGGATGGGCTCCAGCACAACTCCAAATGCTCAGAAGACAAAGCCTTCAGTCCTGGTGACCAAAACAGATTGGATCCAGATACCTATTATACTTGCCATTGCTATCCTCTTACGTTTTCTATGATAACCTGATTCAAAATCAATCTATATCCCAAATTCAACTACGTAAATTGAAGTATAATCCTGTGTAGTCAGTATTGAAGCTTTGGTGATAAATTTTGTAAAATTGATAGAAAAAAATTGCTTTGGTATGATTGGAACTTAATGCTGGGAAAAATGTATTTTAGTTATATGTCCCATAACTGTTTACAAAGTGCCTTAATTATGTCTTTGAAACTTTGAGTTGTTTTATTTTATCAAGAATTGCAGAAATACAGTAAATTACAGAATCACTGAACATGCTAGTGCATGAAATCAACAAAAATAGTTTAGTAGTTTATATAGTTTGAGAGGATAATGCAGCTATTATCTCACAGCTGGGAAGTCAGTTTGCAGTAAAACAACCTTCTACCTTCTAATACCCAATACCATATGTATGTGTATGTGTGTATACACACATACACACACTCAGATGATGATGACTTTTCAAGAGTGAACACAGATTTCTATTCTCTAAAAAAAGGTGGGCAACAAATGTCAGGTTTGTTATCTTGGGAGATACATGGTGGCTCAAACTCTTAGATTCTCTGCTTATGTAATTATGTAATAACTGAGGGACATGGTTTCTTGTTTATTTATATACTTATTCATCCATCCATCCATCCATTCATTTAATCACTTTATATAGCCACCAATTTTACAGTTGTGACAAGTCTTAACATTTTTGGGGTTGAAAGTTCACTAGTATAAACTTAAGAGTGAAAATCTCCCCTCAGTTGCCAAAGTTGAACTATTCTGTAAAATTAGCATGGATTTCAGGATTTGTTTGTTTGTTTGTTTTTTCTTTTATTTAGTCCTTGCCATGCATGAAAATGTTTTAAAGTGTCCCACCCCTGGATGTACAGGAAGAGGCCATGTCAATAGCAACCGCAACACTCACAGAAGGTAATTCAAGTCTGCTTCCATTGGTATCTTCAAGAAGGGTATGTTTTCTTTAATATCCGTCATTTCATATAAAGCAACAATATAGGTAACTCTCACTTAATGACCATTTGTTCAGCAACTTTTTGAAGTTACAATGACAATGATGAAGGAGACTTATGGCAGGACCTTGAAGTTATAGCTATTGCAACAGCCCCATGGTCATGTGATTGGGATTTGGGCACTTGGCAGCTCACAATTATAATGATCACACTGCCCCAACTTCATTGCTGGTTACTGACAAGAAAAATATAATGGGAATGCTAGGAGGAGATCACAAATGGGTGATCATGCAGCATTACACCTGACAACTGTGTGGGGTTTTCTTAAAACCTGAAACTGGGACTGTTGTAACTGTCATCATAAATCAGCATAGTCCCATGATGTCACATTTTATGATCACCTCACTTAGTAATATAAACTTTTAACTCTTCCAAGAAAACTTCCTTACACAAACATAAATTTAAGAATTTTCAGCCAAACTGAAGTAGTTTTAGATCCCAAAGTTTTTACTGACTGACAGTGACATATATACTTAATTCTCCTGTTGAAATCAATGAAAAAGAAACATATATAACTCAAGAAATTATGTTATTTCATTTTACAGTATTAAGAAATGTTAGAATTGAATCAAATACATTCATTCCTAAATCATAATTTATTGACAGCTCTCCTTAAGAAAGCCAGGATGGCAATACATGCTATCCAGTCTCAGATAATATATGCCCTCCCCAACTTTTTGCTTTTAATTATGTACTTACTGTATATATACTTTATATAGGAATGTGGCATCATCTTCATTTCATATGAAATCCTAAGTGTAAACTTGATATTAAAACTATCTTTGTAGTCTATAACTACAAAGAATTTAAATTACTTACAAAGAACAGTGAAGACTAATCAAGTGATCAAATATATATAGTGAAAATGATTTGATTCAAACTTGATATACTTTGGTGTATTGATTTAATCTTCTAAGTATTTATGATCCATTTATGATAGATCATGGTTTAATTTAGTACATTAATATCATTGATAAGTTTGACTTGGCTAATTTCCCAGAGAAAGAAAGAAATAAGTATTATATCACAAAATGTTCAAGGTCAACATTGCTACTAGAGAGGTCAAAGATCTTACAAGTTTAAAGAGATAATGATGTTATGGAAGTAATGAAATAATTATGTTAGCAACAGTCAGGTGAAAAGAATGGATAGCCTCCTAGTATGTGAATGGCCATGGGAAATTAGCTGAATTAAAATCATCAGGGAATGTATAGGAAAGAAAGATCTAGCAGGCATAATAGCTTGAGATAACAGTGAAAAGAAGATATAGTTGGATTTTAAAGGCTGTAATAGCAATTAACATGATAAGCAGAATAAAAAGGGCAACAAGCTGAATATTTTATTTTTGATGTGAAATGCAGATTAGAAATCCTAATACCACTGAGTATAAACTGTTAACAATTACTTTTGTATAACAAATCTTTTCAATAGTCTTTCTGGATGTCCAATTGCTGCAGCTGAGAAAATGGCAATGTCTCAGGAAAAAAATCAACATGAATCACTCAAAACAGGGCAGTGCCATGATCAGATCCATAGGTAAAACTTTTGAATCATATTTATAGTAGATGCATTCTGGAAAAAGACATTTATAATTCATGTTATATTCATGCTATAGCTTTTAATGTTCTGAAACATTCAACTTTTCAATTGGCAGTGCAGGTAGAAGTTAATATATTATAAAATGTCATGTAAAAGGTGCAGATGAGACCTCATCATTCATTATTACAGAAATATAAAGTCCTAATGCATCCCCAATCCCCTGAGGATTTTGCTACTGAAATTCAATGGCAATCTGCTGATCTAAGCACCATAATGGCAAAAGTACTTAGATTTATATATCACTTCATAGTGATTTACATTCTTTAAGTCACGGATGTCAAATTCGCCACGTCACATGACGTGTCGTGACGTATTGCTACTCTTTTTGCATTGCCGGTAATGGGGTGGGTGTGGCTTTGGTATGATGAAACTAGCCTGTGGGCCGGCAGTTTGATACCCCTGCTAAGTGGTTTACAGAGTCAGCATGTTGCCCCCCGCAATCTGGGTTCTCATTTTACCAACCTCAGAATGATGGAAGGGTGAGTCAACCTTGAGTCCATCAGGACTGAACTGCTGGCAGTCGGCAGAGTTAGCCTGCAATATTGGATTCTAACCACTGTGCCACCACATGTTTGCAATGTTTGCATTTACACTCTTTATGTCTTCCTACCTGAAAGAACACCACAACCCACCAATTGACCATGGTCACTATGCAGGGAAATTGGGACTTTATCATTTCACTTATAAATCTATTCATTATTCACTCAAATTCATTATTTATTTATTAGCTTATATTCATTAACCTATGAATATCCTGAATACCATTAAATTTCTTATTTCATTACAAAAAGGATAATAAAAATATATGATAATATATTATAATAAAAATATATTAAAATGTACAAAGGAGAAAAAAAACCCTCTCTACTGTTTACATAAGGAAGAACTAGAATAAAAGATGTGTCTTTAGGAGGCACTTATATGTGGCAATAGAAAGCAACCCTCTAATTTCAAAGGAAAGCCTTCCAAAGAATATTTGCTACCACTAAAAAGGCTGGAATGGCTAGAAGATGTCAACTCCCAGTTGAAATCAGCATTAAGACCACTCAAGATGATCATAGCAATTGCACAGATATATATTACAAAAAAAAAAGACATATTGAGATTCTGATTCCACGTTGTTCACATCCACATCCATGTCTTGCCATAACTTTCTTCCAGAATGCTATTTGACATCTTAGATTAGTCCATAACCCTGTGCTTTTGTGGTGATCTTCCATTCAAACACAAAGCAGATCCAACCCTGCTTAGCTTTTTCAAAATCAGCCAAGGTCATTTAGGAGATGCCATCTGTTGTAACTCAGGGCATTATAAGCCAGTACTAATTGGCATGGTAGCTAATGGTTAACCAGTGCTGTAGCTTCAGCATATGAATATTGTTAAGTATGCCTAGATGCCCATCCTGAAGACTGGCCCCGCATCTGCATCTTCCAGGGCAGAAACAAAGAAGGCCCACATACAGTTCATTTCAGGAATCCAAATGTGAGGTCACCTGCTCATGGACAACAATTATCAAGCTATTCCTCTCCAGAAAAGGGACTGGTCTTTTCCAGAAATATGGACAGCTATGAAGGATTCAGAATGATAGATGGAGTGTAGAAAAAATAAATAAACCAACCCCAATGCTGGCAATGCTAGTGTTGCCATCACCCACACTAAAGAAGAAAGCCAAGAAGGTTTCAAAAGAAACCTTGAAATTTCCTTCCAGAAGTAAAAAAAGAAAAGGCCTTTCTTTCAGGTATCTGGTGGATGCCAGGTTACCTCACAATGTAACTACTATTATCCATTATTTGATCATGGATAAAGAACTGACCTCATACTGTATGCATTCATCAGGCTAAATTGGGAAGAATAAATTCAACTCAACTCTATCCTCCTAATTTCTCAGAGAAATACCAACCAAAGGTAGGTATGGAGAGCTGTATTTAGGAAGACGTAACTGATGAACCTGTCAAAGCTAGTAACAGGCATGCCTAAACACAAAACCCACTAAATTTGTCTGCCTCAGCTGTGAGGAGTTTTATGGTGAGAAAGATAATTCTATAGACCAACGTTTCTCAAACTTGGCAGCTTTAAGCATGCTGGCTGGAGAATTCTAGGAGTTGAAATCTGCACATCTCTCTATATAAGAAAAGAACTTTAAGAAAAGATATGAACAATATTAGTTTTTGTATCTTACTATTTTGTGTTTCCTAGTTCTAAACATTTAGTGCTAATCTGCATCTCTAAAAATTACTCTGTTGAGTGTATCTCTGCTAGAGAATGAATCTAATAACAATAGTTATTATTCTGATATTTTATGTCTTCATTATGAAGGACAAACTTGGTGAAACATTTTGAGTTATCTCAGTACAGCTGCCAATCTGCCCAAGTGACCACTTCCTCCGGAACCACTTTTACAAGAGAGCAAGAGAAATATGGGAAAGTACCTTTTGACTATGCTAGCTTTGATGCCCAGGTCTTTGGCAAATGCACAGTGATGCCAACTATACAAGGACAAAAGCCCACACAATCCTTTGAATGTAAGTAAGAGACTGACAAAATTACACTGTATTTTTTTTGTTTTATCTCTCAGGATGTATATACCAAGCAAACCAGCAACTACCATAGTTAAAAGCTTCACTATGGTAAAAATATCTAGTTCCTTCTGAGAAATCATGCATACACACACACGCACACTCTGTGTGTGTGTGTGTGTGTGTGTGTGTAAAAACAAGAAAAAAGTTAAGGAAATGATTGGTCCATTAGTGGGAGAAAGTGGCAAGAAGGTGACAAGCAACAGCGAGAAAGCAGAACTATTTAACTCATTTTTTTTGCATCTGTCTTTACACAAAGGGGGAAAAAAACAGTCCAACCTATCAAAAACAGTGCCATAAAAACACATTAGAAACACAAGTTAAGATAGGCAAAAAAAAAATGGTAAGTGAGCACCTCTCCAACCTAGATGAGTTCAAATCACCAGGACCAGATGGATTACACCCCAAGGTTCTCAAGGAACTGGCAGATGTGATCTCAGAACCACTGAACTATATTTTTCAAAGTTCCTAGAGCACTGGGGAACTACCAGAGGACTGAAAAAGAGCTGATATAGTTCCCATCTTCAAAAAAGGAAGAAAAATGGATCCAGGAAATTACAGAACTATCAGCCTGACCTCAGTACCTGGAAAGATTCTGGAAAAGATAATCAAACAATGAATCAGCGAACACCTAGAGGCAAACAAAGTCATTACCAAAAGCCAACATGGGTTTGTCAAAAACAAATCTTATAGCATTCTTTGACCAGGTGACAAAATTAGTGGACCAGAGGAATGCTGTGGATATAATTTACTTGGACTTCAGTAAAGCATTTGATCCAACAAACAGGTGGTGGTGCTCAGTCTCCCCATGATCCTGTCCACATCATCAGGGGAAACAGGGTCGAACTCATTCCAGATAACGTGCTCAAGACCGCCTGATTCCTCCACATTAGACTCTGCCCAGTCAGAGTCCAAGCCGGTCCGGATCCGAGCGATTTTGTCCGCCAGATGATGACTAAACTCCTCGGCTCGTCCCTGCAAGGGATCCTCTCTCACCTCCTGATTAAGGAGGGAGCGAGTCACCCTAAACAGGGCGGCCGGGCGATTATCTGCGGACGCGATAAGGGCGGCAAAGTAGTTAGACTTCGCCGTCCTAATCGCCGCAAGATAAGACCTTATAAAGGTTCTTAACTGCAGTTCTTAACTGCAATCGGTCGGATTCGGATCGGCTGGATCTCCAACCGCTCTCTAGACCTCGTCTCCGCCGCTTCATCTCCCGGAGCTCCACAGAGAACCATGGGGCCCAACGGGATCTGCGTCGGGTCAGAGGTCGCATGGGTACAACGCAGTCGAGTGCCCTGGTGGCTGCCGTTTCCCAGGCCTCCACCAGGGCATCGACTGGGCTGTGGGTAAGGGTGATAGGTATAGGCCCAAGCACCCTCTGGAACCGATCTGGGTCCATTAGGCGCCTGGGGCGGAACCACCTGGTCGGCTCCGCCGCCCAGCGGCGGGGGATGACATGACGGAAAACTAGCCTCAGGAGGTAATGGTCTGACCATGACAGAGGGGTGATGGACGGAGAACCCCCTCCCAGATCATCCAACCACTGTCCAGACAGAAACACCAGGTCAAGAGTGTGACCCCCCTCATGAGTCGGGCCCTCAATAACCTGGGTCAGGCCCATGGCTGTCATGGAAGCCATGAACTCCCGAGCTAACTCCGACGACCCTCCCAGTGATGGCAGGTTGAAGTCACCCAGGACTACGAGCCTGGGGAACTCCACCGCCAACCCTGAGAGGGTGTCGAGCAGCTCGGGCAGGGCTGTTGCCACACAGCTGGGCGCCAGGTATGTAAGCAACAAGCCCAACTGAACCCGAGGACCACACCTCAAGAGGAGGGTCTCACTCCCGGCCATCTGGACAATGGTGGCCTCCCGGGGACACAATGTCTCCCGAATAACCACTGCCACCCCACCACCCCTGCCCTGAGCCCGTGGCTGGTGCAGCACCCGGAAACCCGGCGGGCATAACTCGGTGAGAGGCACCTCCTGGCTAGCTTATGCGGCTCGGGAAGGAACACGAGGCTGGTTCCATGCAGTAATAACTGCTTCCTTGAAGGAGGGTGTCTTTCCTGCCGCCTTGAAGGAGGCGGTGGTGAGACCCCTTCTCAAGAAGCCTGCTTTGGACCCGGCTGTTTTAAACAACTACCGTCCAGTCTCCAACCTTCGCTTTCTGGCGAAGGTTGTTGAGAGTGTGGTGGCGCATCAGCTCCCTCTGTTCCTGGAGGAAACTGATTATCTGGACCCGTACCAATCGGGCTTCAGGCCCGGACACAGCACGGAGACGGCATTGGTCGCGCTGGTGAATGATCTCTGGAGGGCTAGGGACAGGGGTTGCTCCTCTGTCCTGGTCCTATTAGATCTCTCAGCGGCGTTCGATACCATCGACCATGGTATCTTACTGCGGCGTCTCAGGGGGCTGGGAGTGGGAGGCACCGTTTTACGGTGGTTCTCCTCCTACCTCCAGGGCCGCTCGCAGTCGGTGTTGACAGGAGGGCAGAGATCCGCCCCGAGGTCTCTCATTTGTGGAGTCCCTCAGGGGTCGGTTCTCTTGCCTCTCCTGTTCAACATCTATATGAAGCCGCTGGGCGAGATCATTCGTGGTTTTGGGGTGGGGTATCATCAGTACGCTGATGATACCCAACTTTTTCTTTCCATCCCGAACCAACCCAGTGATGCCCTCTCCGTGATGTCCCGGTGCCTGGAGGCGGTTCAGGTCTGGATGGGGAGAAACAGGCTTCGTCTCAATCCCACCAAGACTGAGTGGCTGTGCATATCGGCATCTCGGGTTAACCAAGTTATTCCATCCTTAATGATGGGGGGTGAGGTGTTACCCCCCCGTCGATAGGGCTCGCAACTTGGGCGTCCTCCTGGATTCACGGCTCAATTTCGAAGACCATATAGGAGCCGTGACCAGGGGGGCTTTTGCCCAGGTTCGCCTGGTGCGCCAGTTGCATCCCTATCTGGACCGAGACGCCCTACGCACAGTTACTCATGCGCTTGTGACCTCCCGTTTGGACTACTGTAACGCTCTCTACATGGGGCTGCCCTTGAAGACCACTCGGAGGCTTCAACTGGTGCAGAATGCGGCCACGCGAGTTGTAATGGGGGTTTCCCGATACTCCCATGTAACACCTCTACTCCGTGAGCTGCATTGGCTTCCGGTTGCCCTCCGGGTGAAATTCAAGGTGCTGGTTATCACCTATAAAGCCCTACATGGCCTGGGTCCGGGATATCTGAGGGAACACCTGCTGCCGGCATCAAATGCCCTTCGCCCAGTGTGCTCCCACAGGGAGGGTCTGCTCAGGGTCCCGCCGGTAAGAGACTGCCGGCGGGTGACACCCAGGGATAGGGCCTTCTCGGTGGGAGCGCCTGCCCTCTGGAACCAGCTGCCGGTGGAGCTGAGAACTGCCCCCGACCTTCGATCATTCCGCCGGGGCCTGAAGACCTGGCTCTTCGAGCTCTCGGGCCCAGACTGAGGAGGAATTTTTAATTTGGGGTTCTTTTTAACTGACTACAGGGTTAATTTAATATTTTTTAATTTGGTTCTTAATTTTTGTATTTTGGATTTTTAATTCCCTGTAAACCGCCCTGAGTCCTCAGGGAATAGGGCGGTATATAAATATAACTAAATAAATAAAATAAATAAATAAATAAATAAGATAGAAAAATGTGGATTAGACAGCATCACCACCAGATGGATTCGTAGTTGGCTGACCAGCCATACTCAGCGGGTGGTCCTCAATGGAACCGCATCTACATGGAGGGAAGTATGTAGTGGGGTGCCCCAGGCTCTGTCCTGGGTCCAGTGCTCTTCAACATCAATGATTTGGATGAGGGAATAGATGGGGAACTCATTAAATTTGCAGATGACACCAAGCTGGCAGGAATAACTAACACTCCAGAATACAGGCTTAAGATACAGAAGAATCTTGACAGACTTGAACATTGGGCACTATCTAACAAAATGAAATTCAATGGTGAAAAAAGTAAGGCTCCACATTTAGGCAAGAAAAACCAAATGCACAGGTATAGTATAGTTCAGGGGTAGGCAACCTTGGCTCTTTTATGACTCGTGGACTTCAACTCCCAGAATTCCTGAGCCAGCTGGCTCAGGAATTCTGGGAGTTGAAGTCCACGAGTCATAAAAGAGTCAAGGTTGCCTACCCCTGATATAGGTGGCACTTTGTTCAATAGAAGTAACTGTGAGAGGGATCTCAGAGTACAGGTGGACAATCACTTAAATATGAGCTAGCAGTGTGCTGCAGCTGCCAAAAAAGCCAACACAGTGCTAGGCTGCATTAACAGAGGGATAGAATGAAGATCACGTGAAGTGTTAACACCACTTTACAATGCCTTGGTAAGGCCACACTTGGACTACTGCATCCAGTTTTGGTCACCACGATGTAAAAAAGATGTTGAGACTCTAGAAAGAGCACAGAGAAGAGCAACAAAGATGATTACAGGACTGGAGGCTAAAACATATAAGGAACGGTTGCTGGAATTGGGTATGTCTAGTTTAATGAAGAGAAGGGTGAGGGGTGACATGATAGCAGTGTTCCAATATCTTAGGGTTTGCCATAAAGAAGAGAGAATCAAGCTATTCTCCAAAGCACCTGAAGGCAAGACAAGAAGCAATGGATGGAAATTAACCAAAGAGAGAAGCAACCTAGAACTGAAGAGAAATTTCCTGACAGAACAATTAATCAGTGGAACAACCTGCCTCCAGAAGGTGTGAATGTTCCAACACTGGAAGTTTTTTAAAAGAGACTGGACAGCCATTTGTCTGAAATCGTATAGGGTTTCCTGCCTTAGCAGGGGGTTGGACTAGATGACCTCCAAGATCCTTTCCAACTATGCATATATAGTGCATAGCAAACAATACATTGTTTAGATAAGACTCACACCCAAACCTATATGCAATATCCACTGATTAATGTAAAAAGGTGTAATTATAGAAAACTGATGATCTCTTGCAGAAAGGCTAGCAGCATCTAAATTACTAGAATTACACTGTTAAAATAAGTTTATGGCATTTTTATAAGGTCAAAGTGATTGCTCTGATGTTTGTATTGTGATATCCTGTAATCCCTCTATCTGAAGATACTGGTAAACTCTGAGTCACGTACATTTTGAAAACTCATCTTCTAGGGCATTATTAACAATTCCAGTTACTGGGATACAGACAGAGAGACACAATATTGTGTTGTACCCCATATGAATTGTCATTTTATAAATATCCACTTTAAAATTCTCAGTTAAATGTATAATTATATAGGAACTTAACTGCCAGCACACTCAAGCTATAACTGGAACTCAATTACACTCTAAGTGGGTGTGCACTTTTGCAGGAAAACGGTGATACATCCCAAGAGATTCAATTCAAGAATCAAAATGAATGCTGCAATGTTGAGTTCAGGCTAAACATCTATAAAATATTAAGAAAACTTTTTATAAAGAGACAAGAGACTGTACCAAAAGTTAGGAATGTCCATGGGGGAAGTCTTCAAAATTTGCTAGATGGCAGGCATAGCATCATAATCAAACTTCCCATCACCCAGTGCGCTCACACAGAGAGGGCCTCCTCAGGGCTGGCGACCCCCAGGGGGAGGGCCTTCTCTGTGGGAGCACCAGCCCTGTGGAACCAACTCCCCCTTGAGCTCCGGATGGCCCCAGATCTCCGGTCCTTTCGCCGCGGCCTTAAAACTTTCCTTTTTCATCAGGCTGACCTGGACTGATGACAGGGTTTTTTAAAATGTTTTTTAATTTTTAATTGTTTAGTTTAGCTTATTTATTGGGGCTGTTTATTTAATTTCTTTTAACTTTTGTATTGTTGTTTTTATTGTTGTTAGCCGCCCTGAGTCCTTCAGGAGATAGGGCGGCATATAAGTCCCAAAAATAAATAAATAAATAAATAAATAAATAAATAAATAAATAAATAAATAAATAAATAAATAAATAAATAAATAAATAAATAAATTCCTACAAAGTTTCCTTCACATGGCATGAGAACATTTTAGGAAATGAATTTATAATTGTTGTCCTCTACTGATTTTGGAAGTATCTGAACATTTATATGACAACAATGTCTAATGTTTTAAATCTATTAATTTCTGAAACTTAAAAAAATGTTGAGTTTTGTGTCAAAAGGAGCTTTTATTTCATGCATTGTTTGTCTATTTTACTGTATAAGCTGATTGCCTTTGTCCCTTTAATAGGAGGACAGTTTTGTAGAACTACTTCTAATCAAATCTCTCTTCAACAGCAAAGCATTTTTCAAATCCAGGGAAATTTTCTAATCGGCAGCCTAGTGCTAGCGCCCACACACAGAGTCCTTGCCATGCCAGCTCTTATCGCTATGGTCAATGTAGTGAAGACACCCACATAGCAGCAGCTGCTGCAATTCTGAACCTTTCCACCCACTGCAGGGAAGCTACAGAGATCCTCTCCAGCAAACCACGGAGTCTGTCTGCCAAGGTAGGCATGTCCAGAAACCTGGAGGGTGCGTTAGCTACTGAACTGTGTGAATAAACCGTCTTTCATATTAGTGATTGCACTCAATTGTTCCCCCTTCCTACCCTTGAAAAGAGCAGCATCTTTCTGAGTATTCCTTTGAAAAATGACAGGACTATGTTCTGGAGAGTTGTCATAAATGGCTTCTACATGGAAAAGAACTAGGGAAGGACATGGTGCAAAACTGTTTTAAAAGAGTTTCTTCTCACCTGAAATAAAAACTACTATAAAAATAATAGAAATGTAAAGAGATTCAAGTTTTGATAAATTGGAGATATATACAGGTTTTGGTGGTTGCTGAAAATATGTAGCTGTAAACTTTTAATTTTAATTAGGCTTTGTTTTCATTGATTATAAGGCAACAGATTTGTTGTTTTTGTTGTTATTGTTGTTACTTAATAAGACAGGATTCTCAACCAAGGTCCTCTAGATTTGCTGTACTTCAGCTTTGTTTAGGAGTCTCAGAAATGTTTAACAATGCAGCCTTTCAGGTAGGCAAATTAGGTTGCTTTAGTACCATTCGCTACCAGTCTAGTAGCAAGAACACCATTGGAAATAATGTTGGTACAGTCTTGAATAAACACACTGAGATGGTCCTGTAGACAGATGAACAGGCACAGATCTGCAGAGCTAGGTAGGTTACTTGAAAGTATTATACAGTGACATGTCTTTGCTCTGGAAAAGATAAATTACTATTTCCCAGTCCTTCTACTAAACTTTTAGCCATAGTTCTCAGTCCTGCTATGTGAGCAGCCATTATTCTGGTGCCAGAGGATCTTCTTTAATAAGATTGTTTCCTTCTGGCAAATCATTTTTATAGCATATCAAAATATGGAAAATCAAGTGAAGCTCACAGATGTTCAACAAGAATATTTTGCTTTGCCTTTTCCAACAACCAATGAAGCTGAGAGTCTTATTTTCCAAGCCCAATTATCCAGGCAATTTCTTTTTGAGGTACAGAATTTCTAACAAGTTTTAGCTGGAGCCACAATTTTATTTATTACCTTGTATCAAGAAAGTATTCTAGTACTTGTTATGACAATCCCTACTTTCATCCCACTGTGTGGAAAGAGGCTGATACCAGAGGCAATATTAAACTGCTGCCCCTACCTTTGGCTGACCTTAGAAACAGACTGTTCTTGCCAAAGAACAGTAATAGAGGGACCGTTGTTAATATATATATACCGTATTCAGTTTTACACCTGCTTTGCATTTGCCAAAGAAGGGAATGTGATTGAAGCAACTCCTAGTCACAACTGGAGCACATAGTAAGAATAATGGCTATACAAAAAAGTTTTTAATATGCAGTTAAAAATATAATGTGTTGTCCTCTGCCAGATTTTACTTTTGCCAAACTTCCAGCAGGGAAAAATGACAACCAGGGTTACAGAAGGGCCAACAGAATTAGTTTTTGGCAAAAGCAAAGCAAAGCAAGGTTGAAAGAGATGGATTTGCCAGAATCAAAGATATTCTTTTTATTTTGTTTAAATAAAGATCCCCTTTAGAGAAATTAAGATTTTAAACAGGTTAATATACATTATGGTATTTTTTTTGTTGCTTATGCTATCCACTTTCCTCAAGAATGAGAATAAAGAATAACGTGATCCAAAACTTTTTCTAAAACTGCATGGTTTTAGTTTGGTGTGATAATCACTCTGATTTTCACTCTTGTCTCCAAACAATATTTACAATTTATTTTTAATTGTGCATACAATTTTCTCAGAAGGTATTGTTATTAAATTTAAAATAATATCAGGCAGGGAATCTGAAATTCTGTAGCTCCCTCTCCATTGCACTGGGAACATTTTCTGTGAAATAAAGAATGAAAAATGAATTTGTGAACTAGCTTTCCCCTTCAATTTCTTTGCAGACAAAAAATTCTAATCAAATAGCCCATAACTCACCAAAAGAATAAGGGAAAAATGCCTCAATAGGCCACATACTTCTAAAAGTCTACTTTAGTCTTGGGGTGGGGTGGGGGGAATGAAAGAAAACCAAGCAAAATCATTTAGATTGTTTATTATGCTTTTCTATTGTATATTGTCTGTTCACCATCATCTAATAAAATATTATCTTCATGTGGAAAATTACATGAGGGAAAATGATTATTCACTTTCAAACTTAACCTCAAGAATGAAAATAAATTTAATGAGGCTTATATAATAAATCATCTTTCAATGGAAAAAATATGTTTTGATTAACCTATCAAAACAATTAACTAAAACATTCTAAAGTTGAACTGAGATCTTTAATTTGTTTTTATAACATATATTTTAAGGGATTTTTTTTTTGTATTTCCATGTTAAGAAAGAATAGAAGTGATCTATAATCAAATTGCATATTTATTTAAAAACACAGATCTCCATAACTTAGTTTTCGCTATGAAATAAAGCAAGGGAAAAATCAACACACAGTAGTAACATCAATGAAATGCGACATATTTAAAAGCATAGTTATGAATTCCTGCAAAGAATTCTCTGGATCAGTTTGAATAACAAAATAAATTAAACCAGATTGTTCTACACTAAGTGCAGAAGATAGGGAATTTTTCTAGCATTGATTTTAACGGTCCCAATACATTTAAATAACTGCAAATGATTCAATATAAAAATTTTATATTCTAGGCAACACAGTAGAATATGAGCTTGAATCACCTGTATTTATCCAGAATTAAGGAAACTGATTATTTAGTTTGTATTAGAGGGTGTTTTGAAAATGATTTAGAAAATGGTGACACTCTTAACTTTTCTTCTACTTAAATTCTTGTGAAATATGCCTGTTGTGATATCACTTCTTCCTACAGTTTTCTCTGATTTGATCTCATACCTTATGTAATTGCCATTCAAAGAAGGAACACATGCAGTATATTCTATCTTTATCTTTTTATGGTGTTTTGCCAAGAAATCTATTTAATGTTTGGGTGTTCCCCCCACAGGTTTAGACAGAGTGGCATATGTGTACTCTATCTTGAAAGAAAACACAACAGGAAAATAAACAGCATGAAATATTTAGCAGACAAGCATATCTGATGTCTCTCAATTATTCCTGGTGCTGAAACTGGTGAATAGATAACAAAACAGAATCCAGGAATCTGGATTGTGGTATTAAGGATATATTTAAGTCAGGAATACCATTGCAGTTGATACATTTAAAGCTATTACACCACAGTATAAATGCTAAGCATAATAATTTATTTTAATATATTTGAAAACTAGTGCTTATTGATTTTTTTTAATCCACAGATTTTTAATTACCGTAAATGGAATAGCATGAGCTGTTAGGCATTTACAGGTCCACTAAATGAATTTTGAGTAAATTTACTTGGTTAAATTTGTCTCCTATTTTTAATTTATTTTCCTCATATTTTATTCCATCCAATGGCAGGACTTCTTTGGGGTGGTATCTGTTCTATAGGTTCCGATCCTTTGCAATACTTATTTCTTATATTTTAAATAGTTTAAATAACAATTTTGGAAGCAGATTTCTATCCAGACAAATAAAGCCAACATTCCCATTCATCAGTTGATGGCAAACAAATTCATAAAATATTCTGAACTTTTGAAGAGTAGATGCAAAGAATTGAATCCAAATTCTTTTCATTAATGCCTATACCTATCTCAGGAGAGAGATGGTGGCATACAGAATGTGTGCATTAATTTGAAAGCCATCATGATTTACTGGTTAAGCTACTTTATATTTTTTAAAGGTTTTTAAATTTGTTTTTCTTTCATATAATTTTGTATGAGAGAGAGAGACAGAGACAGAGAGAGAGAGAAAGCATATTTGACTTATTATTGACTCCTAGCAACTTCCAGGACTGGTCCCTTCAATTTTCTTGGCAATATTCTAAAAGCAATTGCCTTCTTCCTAGGGCTGATAGAGAGTGACTGATCAAGGTCATCTAACTAGCCTAAGGCAGAAGTAGAACTCACAGTCTTCTGCTTTCTAGCCTGGTTTCTTTAACCACTATACCAAACTGACTGTTTTTTGTTTATAAAATTATGCACTTGAATAACTATTTACTATATATATATATATATATATATATATATATATATATATATATATATATATATATATATATATATATATATATATATATATATATATATATATATATATATATATATAGTAAATTATTCAAATTGCTAATAAAGAATTAGGGAGGCTGATATGGCCATTTCGAACTTATTTTGTTCTCATCAGTCAGTCATACCCTTTATCTGAGATTCGAACCCGGGCTAATTATATATTAGGCAGTTGTTTTAACCCCTAGGCCACAGGCTCTTTCTCTCTTTATTAGCTAGGAAGCAAGGGAGATATATGTGTTAAGTATTTGTCAAGTCTTTTGAATACCTTGCTGGTTAAATCTTCTTTCCTGTTTCAGCCTAGCCCAAGGCTATCCGCAGGCTATAGTCACAACTTACGACAGTTCATTATTTGTGTAAATTATTCAAATTGCTAATAAAGAATTAGGGAGGCTGATATGGCCATTTTGAACTTATTTTGTTCTCATCAGTCATATATATATATATGACTGATGGACTCCAGAAGATGGTAGAGGACAGGAAGGCCTGGAGGAACATTGTCCATAGGGTCGCGATGGGTCGGACACGACTTCGCAACTAACAACAACAACAAGGGTGACTTATTATTACATTTATTTTTGTCATTGTTATGATTCTGATTTCAGTGATTTTGAAATAAACAGATCTTGGCTATTCAACAGCAAAAAATACTAATAAAATCTCACATTTTGTTTACAGTATTTTTTAATTTGTATCCTGATTTTCATTATTTTTGCAAATAACTCAAGGCAACAAACATATCCAACCTAACTTCCTCCTTCTACTTGTCCCACAATACCAGCCTTGTGAAGTGAGTTGCACTGAGAGAGAGTGCCTGGTCCAAGGTCATCCAGCTGACTTTCATGGCTAAGGTGGGGTAGAACTCACAGTCTCCTGGTTTCTAGCCTGGTTTCTTAACCACTGGACCAAAGTGCTTTATATATTTGTTTATTTGCATTTACTTTATATGAATGATCTGAAGCTTTACAGAAAATCAGAAATCAAAATTTAGTCATTGATAAATATTGTAAGTATGTTTAGCACAGATATAGCAGTGGAATTTGGCCTAGAGAAATGTGCTAAAGTAGCGATAAATCCGAGTGAAATGATGAATAATGGAATTTAAATACTGAATGACCAAACCACCAGGATGAAGCTTACAAGTATCTGGGCATTTTACAGTTGGATAACATCAAACATGGACAAGTTAAAATGTGATTAATAAAGAATACATCAAAAAAGTGAGGAAATGGTTAAAGACAAAACTGAACAGTCGAAACAGTGGAAACACCATCAAAACCAGGAATTCCTGAACCATACTTGTGATATGATACATTGCTGGAATTATTAACTGCCCAGAAGCTCATTTGGACAGTATGGACTGAAAAACAAGAAATTGATGATTATTCACTATGTATAATATTCCTGTAATGGTACTAATAAATTATACCCATCCTGCAGAAATGAAGGCAGAGGCTTATTTCAAGTCAAACAAACTGTCAAAGAAGAAAAGCCTGCATTGGATGATTATATAAAAGATGGCCAAGAACAAGCACTAATGCAAGTTAAAAATTGGAACTTACTTAAATGTACAGGAAATAAAGCATGAACATTGAAATAATGTAATAAAAAACAAGAATGAAATACCAGCAAGGAGAAACATTACATGGTAAATTTCTACAAAAGATGAAAGGGAAAGTGGATAAAGATAAAACCTGGCAATGGCTTACAACCGGAACATTAAAAAAGCAACTGAATGCTTAATTTTGACTTCTCAAGAGCAAGCTATTTGAACTAATGCAATCAAGGCCAGAACTGAAAAAATCATCAAATGATTCAAAGTGCAGATTGAACAAAGAAACAGAAGAAACAGCAGATCATATACTCGTTTTGAGTAAGAAAATCACACTACATAGTACCGTCACCAGAACGCTTTTTTAGTCCTTATAATGTGAAACATGACACACAAATAGAATAATGAATTCTTGGATTAGACATATTTTAAATGTGGTGTTACAAGACACATTTTTGTAGGAGTTCGTACTGGAAAAAAGTAGTTTCCTGCAATAATAGTCTGAAATGTGATAGGACCATTGGCATATATTGTTTTAAAAGAGATAGACAGCATGTAACTCAATGACTGGAAATTATTATGACCCAAGAAGAATCTCCATATTCATTGCATTATACCTCTGGTACTTTATTTCTGATGGAGGGAAACAAAAATATTGCTGATGAAATGCAATTGCTGATAGTACAGAAGCAAGAAATTGGTTCTGCTTGATTCTTCTTGTAAATTGTGTTGAAACATTAGAAGCTTACTGTGGAAATAGGATACCAGACTAGGCAAGTCCTTGACTTAATTTAGCATAATTCTTATGTGTGCCATGAGATTTGTGTTTCACACTGAGATTATAGGATTGACTAGATTTAAGAATATTCATGATCTTTTAGATTATCAGCTGCATTAGTATTGGGATCCCCAGATATTATTCTCTATAATTCCCATCATACCATGTCTAATATTGAAGGATGATGGGGATTGTAAACCAGTAATAACTGATGTGTCTTAAACTTGGTAACCACTGCCGCAGTTAATCTTCCTTATTCTGAACATGTTGGGGTTCGGTTGTTTTACGACTATATGACTTCAGAATAACAGTCAGGTAACATTCTTAACCAGAACAGGTAAAGCTAGCTGACGCATTTGCACAATTTACTAAGTAGCTTAGTTAGTGTTAATCTTGGGCAGAACGCTGGTTGGGGAATCCACAAATTTTAAAATTGCCAAGTTTGATATATATTATAGTATTTTTTTTCAATTCTATTATTATTTTATTCAAAAAAAAGTTAAAATACAAAATACAAATACAAAACTTAAAAAAATTAAAAACTAAGAAAAAAATACAAAACAGACATTTAAAAAGTGCATTAAAAAAGGAGAAACACTAACACATGTGCACATATTATCCCCCTAGTTGAACACTGACTAATATGTTACAACAATATTAGTTTCCCATCCCTTGAAAAAAAAACCAAATCTTTAAACTAATAAATTTATTTGCAAGTTATTAACCTGTCATCTATATACTATATTAATGACATAATAATTAACAAGAAGAATAGTAATAAAAAAGGCAAGATTAAGGTTTCAAAACCTGTTAACAAACTTATTGTAATCAACACATTAAAAAATTACTGTGACATTTTATCAATCCCAAATCATACCAAAAGATAACAGTGATTTGTCCTGGATCAATTTCCATGTTTGTTTCTTAATACCATCTCTTATCAATGATTTATATTATAAAGTAATATGTTAAACAAGGTGAAGTATGTTGTGTGAATGCAGCCAATACCTAGAACAGTCACCTGTTCTGTCAACCATTCTGCCTATCAAATCCTAGCATGACAGAGAAATGTCTTTGCCTAGCCATTTCCCTGAGATGTTGGTTTTCTATGCAACCAATTTATTGATTGGGGAGAAATCAAAGAGTTGTCCCATGTGGATTTTTTCCCAAAGTATCTTCCAGAGCTATTTAAGCACATCTTGCATATTTTGGCAAGATGAAAATAAAAACTACTATAAAACCAGACTTTCTTATTCTTTGAATAAGTGTTCATCCTCTTCTAGTAATTTATGTTTAAAATGTTTTGACAATATGATCAAAAGATTAATTCGTGAAGCAGAAAGATGAATTCCATAGTAGTATTCCTTTGGCATTTGGTATGACTGTAGAAAATGTTACAAGTATCATATTATAAATAGTCAAGAGGTAAAATGGGATCCATTTTTCTACAAACCCAAGACCCATTTCTCCATTTGATCACTCTGTTCAACTATGAGCTCACTTATATTCCAACTGTTCTTTTTTTTTTGCAAATGCACAACTTTCTGATCATAATTAAATTTGTGTTCACCAATGTTTACACATCAGAACCCTAGCTGCTGTATTAATTTTATTTACTTGAAAAGATTTATAAAGCAACTCATCTTCTGGCACACAGCTCAACAATAATGATAAAAACACAAACAATAAAATGATAAATGTTAAAAACAAAGAAAAAAAATCAAGAATGTTCACATCTCTGGATATGAATTGTCTTCCAACCAGGCCTTTTTGGTTCAGTTAAATACGGCTTGGTTCCCAATCGTCAGATGTGTTTCCTAACATATTTGGATTTGTGTTTTAATTTGAGAAGACTTTGACTGTTTTATGGAATTTATTTGCTGTTGTCTCTGCCTTCCCTATAGCTGGTATTTTATTTAGTGACAGAAAATCTGCACTATTTATGGATTTTTTTTCCCCACTATAAAACTACTGCAGCCCTATCACATGGCATCTTCTCCTAAGCCATCTGTCACAGAGGTCTGGCATTTTATGCGAATGTTGGTCAGGCAGACTTAACCCAAGATTTTTTATTATGAAAAATGTTTGCAACTACAATATTTAGTATTTTACTTTACAGTGGTTATTAAACTTGATTACTTTGTAGCTCTCTTTCATGGCTGCACTTATATATCAACTATGAAGCCAAAAAAACACAAGGGTAATTATGGTAATGCAGCCTGGAAAGTTCAGCTGGCAGTGATACAGTTAATATCTTGGATTTTTGTAAGTAAGAGTTATTAATGCTGATATAAAACTGTATTTGATTTTATACAGATGGCATAAGATGTGGTTACTAAGTTATTATCCGGGATAAGCTGTACTGGCAAATTCAGGGTTTAAAACTATCACAGGAGATTAAATTATTTACTAAAAAGGGACAGAAAGATATAGTGAAAGCATCTTACCATGAACATATTATAAGTATATTTACTTCCCATAAATATAATGAAGTATATCTCTCTTAAAATGAGGGATTAAAATGTGACCATTGTCATAGAAGAGTTTCTCGTTTGTACACAGAGAAGTAATTGGCCCAATTGTTTTCAGCTTTTTCCAAGGAAAGCAAGAAAACTGATATTTCAAAAACCTTATGCAAGTATCATGAAAACTTTACATTTTCTGGATAATTTTCTAACATTATATGAGCAACATACTCTAAAAGGATTGATATTTTAGCAGCAATATCAAAATAGTTTATTCTTTTATAACTTTTTTTCAGAATTTATTCTATTTGGTTGTCTTTCTCTTTTTCTTAGTAACCAACATACTGAATTCGTGTCCAAGCATTTATGGTGGAGCAACTAATCATACAGCAGATACATTTATCAGTCAGGATTTATAATAAAACTTTTTATAAGAATAATTCAAGAATATTCTAGTCACTAAAGCAGTAGCTGATCTGATTTGGCAACATGTGGTTCATAGGTTAAGGAAGATAACCACCAAGCAGACAACTAATCATACCTGAGAAGTAGTTTCACATATTTATTTATTTAAAGTATGGCATATCATACATGAATTTGCAATATATATTAACATTTCAGCTAGATTAAAAAAAACCATAACAAAATATGAATGTTAAAAAAGATCTATATTCAGATATCAAAGTCTGGGTTATCTAACCATTGAAGCTTCATTTATATGAAGGAAAAAACCAGATACTGGACCAGTATATGCCCTGTATTTTTTTCCTCACTTCCTATACTTTCCTACTATCTAGAAGAAATTCAGGATAACTCAGTAAAAGAGTTTAGCATTGGATTCTGTCAAGAGTTGAATGTCAAGGTTTATTGAGATAATTTGGGATAAATTGTGAAGTACATGAGATAGAATGTATCCCTCTAGCCTGCTTGGTCCCAATTAAAGCATTCCCATAGTGCATTTGGCCAATTTGTTGCTCCAGATTTACAACCAGGTTGTGCTGGGAGGGAGAACAAAAATTACACTGAATGACAAGGCTTCCTCTTGAGATCAGACCACCAGTACAGCCTCTTTGGAGGGTTGCAAACATCTTGGAAGGAGATGTTTATTTTGTCATTTGCTTTCCTTGTTATTTCCTGTTGCATGGTGATATTTCATGAGCTGCTTTGGATGTCTATTTTATATTTTATTGAAAAGATTATTGAGAGAATTTTTTATACATTCTTCTACTCTCAACATAACATATTTGTGAAGGACATCATCATTTCTTTCCATCATCCCTTCCCTTTAAGATAAGCACCTTAAACTTGTCCCCAAACACCTTCAACCTACCAGTGTAAAATTTGCTAGGAATACTCTTCCCTGAAATCCCATTTTACTATAAATGTCGTGATATTATGATTCAGAATTTAAATGCTACCAAATTTTCTTAAAGCATAACAACGTAAGGCATTGTAGCTCAAAAACCTTTGCAAAGATTCTTATAAAAGTGGAATCTTCTTACAACTTTCTTATAAACTTTCCTGAAAATATGGCTGTTGTGGTACATACTTTGTGTTCCCGATACTAGATTATGGGAGGGTTGAATTTTGTTTTTTCTGAATAAGTTTTGGATCCAGAATGTGAGTATAATAATCCAGCCCTCTGATTGGATTTAACAATTTCTGAATACCATAGTAACCTAACCATTTTCCGTTTTGCAATGTTTTATAAAGGGAATATATAAAGCAAAAGCACTGTTCCATTTCTCATTCATCCATCTTTAAACAAAAGTTATCTCTCTCCTGGAATCTCCTTTCTCAACTCTACAACTTTACAATTTGTATTTTAATTTGTATTGCATTGATTTTGTTTTGTCATAGAATTAATAGTTGTTCCCCAGATGTTGATTGTTTTCTTTTTGTATTAATTTATTAAAACCTAGTTTAGTGCTTAGTGCCAAAAATCTATTTAAAAATATGGTGGCAATTGCATTGCTCCTAAATTTGGGTAATATAGTTCCTGAGGCTACCTTGCTGGCAAAAAAGATGCAGGAATGATAGAGTTCATTTGCTATAGGTTGAGTACCCCTGAATTAGAGAGTAAACTGAAATTCTCTATTCTTCCTCTGTACCAAAGGATGCTGAGATAAATGCAAGGGACAGCAATCCTAGCTGGTTTGGCATACAGTGTTGTCTCAAACCTGGAGATGTATTATATTTTAACTCCCCCAAATTCTTGGTCAATAGGGCCTAAAGGAAATTGTGGCATTTAGCTCACACATCTGGGAAAGCATCAGGTTAAAAATCCTATTTGAATCTTTGTAGGTCAAAACTTTTCAATAGTTCAGTTAAGATACTTTTGTAGATAGCAAACATGCATAAGGTATCGTATGGAAAAATGCACATAATTTGGCCATAAGGCAAACTACAGAGCAACAAGAATAATTTATATCTGATTTTGTTCTTCATAATGTCCAATGAGATATTATATTTAAAAGAGGAGTACCACCACATTTATTACGATAATCCTTTAACATGATCTTATAATTCAGAGTGCACTTTAGATCAAGTGAGATTGTAGCTCCTATGTAAAGGACAAATGTTTTTGCATTTCTTTACCCTCCTCTAATGCAAATGTACTATCTGTAGTGTGTGGGGGAAGGAAGGAAAAAAAAATAAGATTGATAAGCAATGAATTTATGCTTTGATCCGAAAGGGATCATAATTATTTGCAAATAAAAGGAGCAAGATTTAAATTTTAAACATATCCTCTGGTTTAGTATATACAGTTTACATTTAGGAAGCCCCTTTTCCAATTCTGCTTGTAATATAGAAGTATTCAAACGCAGAAAGAGCATTATTGAAGTATCACTTAAGTCTGCCTAAGAATTAAATATTAATGGGTGTAAACTGTAAAGCTGGTTTTAGATTTAGACATATTTAAATAATAAGAGGCATTTTCACTTATCCCTTAAAAGCTCCACATGTCTTAGGGTACCTCTGCAAACAGCTCTTTAAACGTTTCTCTCTTATGTTTCAGGGAACTGAAATAGAAGTAGATGAAAATGGCACTTTGGATCTGAGCATGAAAAAGAACCGAAGTCAAGAAAATATTGGTTCTCTAAGTTCCTTCAGTGCAAGTGTCCCCACTCCTTCCTCCTCCCCCCTCAAATCAGGCAGCATTCTGGTTAATGCCACTTTCTACCAAGCTTTGAATGAAAAAGAAGGTTGGGATACACCAATCAATTATAGCAAGAGCCAAGGCAAAAAAGAGGAAGAGAAAGAGGTATTTTGTTTTATTTTACTTGACAATACCCAGGGGTGTAATTTTGGACAGTTTATTTTCTAATGCATAATTTGAGTTAATGGCAGATATTCCTGCATCTCTAAATATCAACAAATGCAATTCAGCTAGAAGTTGGTTACTGTCTTAAGGACTGATCAAGGTTATTTCTGCCTATATGATGCTGGCAGAAAGAGGTATTTAGAATGATGTGCCATTAACTGTTATGTCATGTTCATTTCTGATAGTATGGTGGTATTCCTAGAAAATTCAGATTTTGGCTGCCAGATTTTTATGAGAATGAAGAGAAAACATTCAACTCTCTACACCAGGGGTGTCAAACTCAATTTCATTGAGGGCCACATCAGCATTGTGGTTGCCCTCGGGGGGCCGGGTGGGTATGGCCAGGGTGGGCGTGGCCTACTGGGTGGGCGTGGCTGGAGTGTATATGGCCTACCAGGTGGGCATGGCCAGCTCTACATCATTGGCATCAAGGGTGTCTATGGGGGCCTGGGCAGGAGTGGGACAGATCTGGGGGTCTCTGGCAGAAGGAGGGTCTCTGGGCCAGGGCCAAGGCAGCGGGGGCCATTCCCTCACTGTTTCCAGGATGGCTTCGGGGGCCACATGAAACCACTTCGCGGGCCGGATCCGGCCCCCAGGCCTTGTGTTTGACATGTCTGCTCTACACCTATCTGTACTTTTAAAATATTGCTGATGGCTGAAAGGGTTGTAGTTTAGCATATGAAAGACCATGTCAGTAAGTTCTTTACCTATTTTAGGAAGGCAGATATGCATTCCTCAATATTTTTAAGCAGGAGGCCATGTCTAAAGTTTAGAGAGCATGTTGTGAATTTCCTTAAAATGGCTGCTACATGACAATTTGTTCATCTGCACAAACACACAAATACACATAAATGGGAATGCTTCTTCTCTGATTTAGTCATGCTAAGACACTCTCTACATTTGTTTTTTTTAAAAAAAAGATAAATATGTTTCCAAACAAAGCAGTCATCCTCTATTTTATTTTCTAAGAATGTTTATGAGCCCTGTGTAGAACGCTATAGCATTCTTGTAGAGACAGATAATGCTTTAGGGTGGTGTCCTGTTTTGCAGCATGTTAAATCTCTGGTTAATTTTGTTCTTAAAAGCTATGTCTAAAAAAGCTCCTGACCAGTCTCTAGGAAGACGTTTATGGCCACATTTATCTGTTCTTACTGCTTTCTGTTTTGTTGATATTCACCATATAGAAGCCAAAACCCATCTACGTCTAATATTTATTATATTTAATAAATATAAAGCCATCCTACCAGTATATAACAGAATAATAATCTTCAAACAGAGAGTTGACCAATCCTAAGTCAAATAAAATGGAGCAACAATTAAGGTGGAAAGAGGTATGCAAATCAAAAATACTAGATATACATGTACTGTTCTCTAACATCTATATTTTCAGCCCCATTTTGACCCTGGAAATTACCCAGGTTTGGTGTAGGAATACAGCAGATATGTGAAGATTCAATACAGCTTGGCTGTGTACCTCTTTGAATTTGAAATCTCAATTGCCAGAAACATATAAATCATATAAAAATTGACCCTTGGACAGTGATCATCAAAGAAATAAATCAAGCACTTAAAATACAACCCATATCTCATTTGCTCCTCTGTATTCTTCATCATGGCATTCCCAAAACATCAACATGCATATTAGTATAGTGTATCAATTTGGTTTACAATAGAAGCTGAACAGGAAACAAAAATGCAGCTGTGGGCTGATACTCTCCCTTACATAAATAAGACAAATATTTACATAAAGGGAATCATCATTTGAAACATATACTGTACTAAATTATAATTTAAACCCTGATGATTTCCTTGATTTTTGTTATGCCCTTTTCATTTATATGTTTATTGACTGTTGATAGTACATTTCTAGTTTGTTTTCTCCCTTCCCCCAACTTTTTGCCCATGTTTTCTATACAAATGTTGTTGCCAGAATTAAGCAAAGTAGAGTATTATTTAAACCTACTCTTATGATGAATAATCAGCATCAGATTTTTATAATGCGAGTTGAATGACACTTAGATAAATTAACAGGAATCAGCACTGTTTATTCAGATTTATCTTTGTGTACAACATAAGAACAGTGCATGTATAATGACTGCCAGGTGGAGACCATATTAATTACATGAAAATTAGTGCAGAAAGTAGGAGATTTATTTCCATGTCATTGCAATCTTGCATTGCAAAGAAGGATTGCAGTTGTGTAGGAAGAGCCATCACCCCAATCTCTGACTTGCTGTAGTTAAACAGCTGCTTTAAATCTTTACAATAAGTATTCTGTGTTTTAATTCAATGAAACACATAAGAACAGAATGGTACAATTTGAGGCACCAATAGAAGAGAATATTTGTAGCTCAGGAATGGACTGTGGGGTTTGGGGTACTTTCTGAGCTTGGTGGTTTTCTTGCAGACATTTTATTAACAAACTAGGTCCTTGGTGGCGAAGCTATGGCATGCGTGCCACTGGTGGCATGCAGAGCCCTCTCTGTCGGCATGTGTGCCATCACCCCAGTCCTAGGCCTTCAGCTGGGTTTTATAAAACCTTTTCGCTTTAGGTCTCTGCTGCCATGTGCAAAAAAAAAGGTTCAATCAATCAATCAAGTTCAACTTCTCGCAGTGGAAAAAAAAGATCTCACAAAGTTGGAATTGACTGATTGAACTTTTTAGTCCCACCCAGTCTTCCGTTACCACTGCAGCCACGCCCACCCAATGGGCCACATCCACTCAGTTGGCCACGCCATGCAATGGGCCACATCCACCCAATGGGCCACGCCCACCCAGCACACAATGATACATAAGTGGGTTTTGGGTTGCAGTTTGGGCACTCGGTCTCTGAAAGGTTTGCCATCACTGAACTAGGTAATATCATCAGTGCTAAAGAAATGTCTGCAAGAAAACCACCAAGTTCAAAGAGCACCAACGACCCCACAATTTGAAGTCATAGGACCTCAAGTGGCTCTCCTAGCCTTAGGAAGGAAAACAAAATTAAATTGTTGTGTCTCTACCCTACCTTTTCTAGTTCTGACTCTGAGAGCCATTGACCATCCGTTTGTTTTTGATAAAAAATATGTCAAAAAAAATATTCATCCCCATCCCATAGTAAAATTACAAGTAATATTGAAAAATGATTGGACTGATTTTGGACCAGATCAAAGAACCTCATAACCTATTGTTGAAAGAAGGCTATGATTTCTCAAATGCAACTAAAGACTTACAAAGTATACATAGAGCTATTCAAGTAGATTTCAACTATGCTGGATTTTTATGAATCAAACAGAACATATCTGAATACATCAAACTTAAATGGAACCATTACTTGAAAGAAACCTGCCAAGGAATTATACTTTGAACATGTCAGTTTAAAAGCTATGCCAATTATTTTGTATCAAAGATTTTTTATTAAAAGCAAAAGAATATGCAATATTTACACAATATTTTTATTGTTAGCACTGCAGCTATCTGTCTGGAAGTATTCTTGCTCTTACGTCAATAAATCCACTCTTACAAAGCAACTTTATTTTATGTTATTTTATTTTAATTTATTTTATTATTTTTACTTTGTTTTATTTATTTCACTTATTTATTTTATTTTATTTTGTCTTCTTACTAGAAAAGTATGCTAATTATAAGAGTAGGTTATTTTCCTTGTTGAAGGAGATGAAAGGCCAGATGGCAATCATTTTCTTTAAGACTCCTCTGGGAAAATACAAGTGTTACATAAGAACAATCTTCATGATATTAGCGGGCAGAATAACACCTCAAGGAGGACCAGGCAGAAGAGCAAAAAAGACCCCCAAAGAGAAAGAAGGAAGCTCTGTGGAAATAGTGAGTTCTTAGAAACATATAAAAAAATCAAGAGAGGCTTATGTCTCAGAGCTGAACAATCACTCTGAAGATATGGACATGAAGGGCAAACTCCAACTTTCTGAGATATTTCTTTCTTCTGTATCTCAATAGAACAATGGATTTTACCACCTCAGGGATTAACAAAACAAAATAAAGCTGCTGCACTGCTATATGTGGATCAAGCAAGTTCTCACAAAAAAGTGTGTTATCTTCCTGAATCCAAGATATAATGGAACAATGGCAAAGTTTTATAAAATCACTATCGAAGTAACATATATGACTTCTTCCCAGAATATAGCAGTTTTAGGTCATTGCTGAAAATGTGTTTGAATGAAACATTGTTCTTACCGTATCTTAAACAACATGATGAAAATTAATATCTTTTCAGTAAAAATACAATAGATCCAATTTATTTTAATTAAATATGGCATAATATAGGAACTATTTAATTTTTATATATGAAAATTCCTTGACAAAGGAAATGGGGACCTCCAATTCTTTGTTCTATTTAGTTTTTAACATTTGCATATTGAATTAATTCATTGACAAAGATTTATAAAGGTTAATTGTGGGATCTTTTACTATTATAATTTTACTAATCACTCCTAATAATTTAAGTGTCTCTGAAGCTGAAAATATTTCAGGCCCAAACCGAGGTGTCACTAGAAGTTACAATTGTAAATATTGCCTTTGGGCATATGAAAATTAATTAAGAAAATGGTTAAAGTAAAAATCCCATTAATCATTCAAACATTTCACACAACAATTTTTAGCAATCTGTATTAGCTCATAATGTCAATTTGTCATGAACAAAAGATCAAAATGCAATTTTCTATTAATATTATATCATGATATTCAAACTGATTTGTTAGTGGAATGATTTATATTACTCTATTACACTTTGAGTCTCAAGCAGTCCAAGTAGATAAACATAATATGTGTGAATATTTCAAAAGATTGAAAGAAAGAGAGTTTTACTAAATAAAGCCATTCAAATTTGGTAATAGTAAAAAAAGTATAATGGTCATAACTTAAGGTATAGAAAATCTCCACTACCTCCCATCATCGAATGAAAACTTCATTTTTAAAGCTGTCTTTGGAATTGAGGGGGCAGAATATTATATTACAGAATATACTCCTTTTTTTTGGGGGGGGGGGAAATCCATATATATATAGAAATTTCACACAAAATATAAAATATCCTGGGAACTGCAATTGATTGCTATTTATTTCTGCTTCCCTACATGGAGAAAACAACACAACCAAAAGAAATCAATACTTCAGATAAATAGCTTAAAGCCAAGCACAGGAAAGCAAAGGAGTTGCAAAAAATAAATCTATACATTGATGGTCAAGGGGCAAAATGGAAAACAAAATCCTGGAACTGAACAATTGGCTAAAACAAAGCATCCAGATTCCTAATTCATAGCCTACATCATCAGCATAAGGGATTCTTGGGCAGAGATAGCTGGGATAGAAATGGCACTTATCAAATTTGTGGCTAACACCAGGCTTGGAGGCTGGCTAATTCTTAAGATGGCAACCACAGTCTAAATTATCTTGACAGACTTGAACACTAGGCCAACTAGCAGAGTTTCTGATTAAGAAGAAAATCAAACATATAACTATAGAATTTTAATGAGCTGGCTTGCCAGGAGTGTTTGTCCAAAGGATGTAAAGTAACTAGTGGACCATTAGCTAAACATGAAAAAAACATTATAAGACATCAGTTAAAAAGATAAGTGTATTAATAGAAGTATTGCATCCAAATCATCAGAGGTACTATCTCATGCAGTTTAAAGGAGATATCGAGAAGCTGAAACAAGTTCAGAGAAGAGATATCGGAATGGTAAGGGATATGGAAACCATTCTTTGTCAGGAATGGTGCATATTTCATTTCCAAAAGAGAATATTAAAATAAATATGCCAATGGTATACAAATACCTGAAAAGTGTTTATATGATGTTATATATTATAAGATGGGACATATCACTTCTTAACTCAAACTGGAAGCTGGACAAAGACAAAGGAATATAAAACTAAGGGCAAATATTAGGAGGAATTTCCCAATGGTAAGTACTGTCAAGCACTAAGCAGAAGTTGAGCTAAATTGCTTAAGGTCGCATTAAATCTATGGTCCTATGAGTCTTTCTGGTAATATTTATCACTATCCTCAAGGATGAGTTTAGAGTAAGTAATATTTTCTGCAGCTGGAACAGCTGAAAATGATTGTAAACTGAAACTAAATGTTTCCAAAAATACTCAGATAAAGATGCAGGATCCAAACACTCTGGTCACTGGGACCAGAGATTAAGCCTTCTGAGCTTCTGGACTCATGCTGGAGCCCATCCTCAGAGAACTTATTTCTCTCCAGTCTGGAGGATGGCCTCCAGCATGAATCCAAAAGCTCAGAAGACTAGACATCTGGTTCCAGATTGGATCCTGCCACATTATCCTGGGACACATATATTTACTTTCATCAAATAGAGATGTTTATACTGTCATTTATAATGTAAAGATAAAAGTATGGTAGCATACACATGGGTCATGCATGAACCAAAAGAATTCTCCAAATGGGCCTTGGGAATACAGGCGGGAGGGGACAAAATATTTATCCTTTCATCTGAATAATTTTGTGTCTGATCCATATCCAAAATATACAAGATCCAAATAATATTGGCTATAAATGAAAAAAGGTCAAAAACAGCATACTATAAAGGTATTATATTAGATGCAGCAAGTAATCGTTATTATCCATGCATACACACACACATGGAATTGATTGTCAAATTGAAGTTCATTTCTAAAAGTTTTTTTTTCCTAACAAAGAAATAATGTATCTGCCCAGAAGCCATCCTCAAAAATAAATAAATAAATAAATAAATAAATAAATAAATAAATAAATAAATAAATAAATAAATAAATAAATAAATAAATAAATCAATCCTGAATTGAAAAAAGCTGACCTTCTTCTTAAAAGGAAGCAAAAAGCTGAGAAATAACTGGAGCTTTTAGTTTAGTTCAACTGTCAGTTTTCCAAAGATTTCAGGGCTTAAAATGTTAAAAGTGCCAGATGCTATTATCTGTTATTTGTGTTGTCATTATGTTCTGGTCTTTGCAAAAATCAATATAAATGTCCATCTGTACATTAATGGAATTTCATTTGATTTCCCCCCTCCTGAATGGGTAGGAATATGGAGGCTGGCAAGGATCCTAAGAACTATGTAGCTCAGCTTCCCAAATAAAGCTCACACATACAGACAATCTAAGAGATCACTTAGAAACAGAATTGGGAGAAGTTGATTAAAAGGAAAAAACAACAACTTATAATTGCGGAAGACTTTTAGTTTACTTTCTACTAGCTGTCTGTACCTTACCACTGTCTGTCTAATATACCTTTGTATTAAATAATGAGGTTTGCCTCTAGTTTTCTGGTTTTGAAACAGATTGTATAAGCATACAGAAAAGGTCTTATTAATAAACTTATTTCCAATAGCTGACTCTAGTATTGGAGTAGATACAACAAACTCTGAATACAGTCTTGGATCTAAGATGACAGATGATATAAGGTGACCATGACATTATTATTTGATATTGAACTTCTTCAGTAGTGATTACTTGATTACTTATTCTGCCTAGACAGTATGGTTAGATTCATATGACTTGTTAAGCCATAGTTTTTGGAACAAATCATAGTGGCATGCAACATACAACATAAATATTGAATGACCCTGGCTGCAATCAGACATCTTGTTAAACCAAACCCAAATAAACCATATCATGGTTGACCACAAACCAAGAACCAGCTTATATAATCAGATATTCCTTTATTTTGACTAACTTCTGTTGGCAAAGTAAATAGAAAACAGATGATAAAACAAATAGAAAAACATAACGTTGTGTTTATAATTGTGAACAATTTGCACAATTTTCCCGTGACCTAATGAATGATCTCTTTCAATGAGTACATATGAGTACACATGAAAAAGTAAAATTACCATGCATTTTCCCACTACAGTACATTTAAAAAATATTGTGTGAAATAGCACTAAATTAAAAATATGTTTATTTTCAACAGTTTCTATTTACCCTGAGTTAGATTAGGTAACTGAAACTGTTTGGTCCACAACTTCTGGGTGGCATCAGGTTAGTGAAACTGGATTAAAAGATAGCAGTTTTTCTAAGTAATAGTCTCTTCTATTATTTCAGAAAGATCCTGCAATCTGTCCCGAAAGCCTGGAGGAAAAAAAATCCTCAGATGTCTCAGAATGTAGTCCAAAACCCAAGATCCATTCAAGAGACCTCAAAAAGGAACTGATCACGTGAGTAGATGATAGATAGATAGATAGATAGATAGATAGATAGATAGATAGATAGATAGATAGATAGATAGATAGATAGATGGATGGATGGATGGATGGATGGATGGATGGATGGATGGATGGATGGATGGATGGATGGATGGATGGATGGATGGATGGATAGATAGATAGATAGATAGATAGATAGATAGATAGATAGATAGATAGATAGATAGATAGATAGATAGATAGATGGATGGATGGATGGATGGATGGATGGATGGATGGATGGATGGATGGATGGATGGATGGATAGATAGATAGATAGATAGATAGATAGATAGATAGATAGATAGATAGATAGATAGATAGATAGATAGATAGATAGGTAGATAGATAGATATTGCATCAGTATCGCTTAGTTTTCCTGTATGAAGAAAATATTAATAAAATTTGTTGGATAAAAAATATTTTTTTCATTCAGTGATTCAAGAACTCCACTTATACTATGTTAATTCCCAAGGTCCACACAACTGTTTAACACAATAAACACAGAATATAATTTACTCTGTGTATAATAACTTACATACCTTGTAAACCTTGCATTAGATTTTAAATCACCTGGTAATGGTTGTTTTGCTTGCTAATATGTATCTAAAATATGTTTGGCTGTGTAATTTAACTGAAATATGTTTAAATACAAGTATGTAAAAGGTCTAAAAGTAACACTCAGAGCAAGGAATGTTTACCAAATATTTGCTGGTAGAATTGGTAATGCAAATGGCTCCATCGTGAGGAAATATCAAGAATGGCAACAGCAATTATAAAGCAAAATTCTATGTGTGAAGCTCAGTTACAATACAAATATAAATATGGATTACATATTTTAGAATATTAATGGCATCTTCAATAATTATATTATACCAAGGCAAACAGTATTCTGCAGAATAAACTAGGTGATCTAATGTGCTATATTTCTACTTAAAAGAAACTATACATTTTCTCTTTTTAAAATTCCAGTACTCTTAAGCAGCTACGATGGGGTGATCCAATCATGCTTTAAGGATATTACTGAAAACTGTAGTCAGTTAATTATTAGAAAAAAAATATTAGAAGGTTCAACTCATTAGTGAACAACTAAATGAAATAATTAAATGATTTAGTTACTTTATGAGAAAACAACATATTTTTATCTACAATCTTCAAGGTATAGTTTTGCAGCTTTCATCTTCATTTTCACTCTATAAAAATATAGATGCATCTCAGTGAAAATACTTATAGTGTTATAATCCATATTTATTTATTTATTTATTTATTTATTTATTTATTTATTTATTTATTTATTTATTTATTTATTTATTTTATTACATTTATATACCGCCCTTTCCCGGAGGACTCAGGGCGGTTTACAGGGAATTAAGAACCAAAAATACAAAAGTTAAAAACCAAGTTTAAAAAAGATTAAATTTATCCCTGTACAAATAAAACCCCAATTAAAATAAATTTATCCTCAGCCTGGGCCAGAGAGCTCGAAGAGCCAGGTCTTCAGGCCCCGGCGGAATGAACGGAGGTCGGGGGCAGTCCTCAGCTCCACTGGCAGCTGGTTCCACAGGGCAGGTGCCCCCACTGAGAAGGCCCTATCCCTGGGTGTTACCCGCCGGCAATCTCTTACCGGTGGGACCCTGAGAAGACCCTCCCTGTGGGAGCGCACTGGACGAAGGGAGCTTGATGCCGGCAGCAGGTGTTCCCTCAGATACCCTCAGATAATTTATTAAATTAAAGCAGTATTTTCCCACACAATCTACTCTTTCTCTCTTCTTGGGATCTCACTTCAGCTGCTCTTGTTGTACTAACTAGTAATCATTATAATGTCACTAGCCACCATTAAGTAAGGCAGCTATAGGCAGCTAGAAAGGAAGACAATCACGAGAAGGTATTTTATAGAATTAAACTGAATGCATCTCCAATTAAAATAAAAACGTAATGTTACCTCAGCAAGCCTATACTTTCCCTCTGACATACATTTTTTCTATCATACAGACAAAGCCCTCTATGTTTGCTTTTCTCTTTCCCCATGACTTTCTTTCATATATGTGGAATTTTTGGCTTTTTACAACAGGTAATAGCAGCATCCTATACCAGCTGTAAACTTGCTTTATTTTTCTTTACTTTTCTTTAACTAGGAGTGGAAGCCACTGAAAGATTTTTTTAAAGGGCTTGGAAGCTTGCCCCAGACTCAACTATATATTTTGCCTTGTGCATTTCCTTTCTGCTTCACCATCCTCTGCATTTAATTCATTGCAAATAGCCACATCCCATAGGATATTTGGGCTGCTGCAAAAATATGGACAACCATTACATGGAAAGCAACACGATACAGAAAACTCTAACTCTAGTGGTCAGCCAGATTATTGCAGTTTAGGTACAGGAGTTCTACTGGAAAAGCAGAATAGACAAATAAGGGTAATAAAACGTAAGTCAGCCAGAAGATAGAAGTGAACCAAAAGTGGGGGGAAAGGGACTTATAAACTTCCAGTTGTCTGATGCCTGGATGTCACTGTTTCCAGTGTAAGGAGCAGAGGTTTAATTGTTTTTTCAAACCAGGATTTGAAGTAAGATTAGATCTTGATAATGAGGAATTAAACCAGGTTCCTGATACAGAGAATATCTCTTCCCCACCCCCCAAAATATTGGGAATATAAGATTGCTTAGCCATAAAAATAGTCTTCACTAAAGCCCATTGCAAGATAGAGAGAAGAGAGACAGCTTCCTCATTACTAACACATAGCATTATATAAAGCATTTGAAGGAACACTTCCCAAACATAGTGGCTTAAATGGAATGTCTCTCCTCAAAACTCAGAGGCAGGAACATCTTCTAGAATAGTGTTTCTCAGCCTTAGCAATTTTAAGATGTCTGGACTTCAGTTTCCAAATTTTCCAGCTATTTACTTGTGGAATTCTGGGTGTTGAAATCCAGACACCTCAAAGCTGCTAAGGTTGAGAAACACTGTTCTAGAAAACTCTGTGCAGTTGCTTCAAGGGGTTTCCCAAATTATTCATGCATGTAAATGAATATATAGCCACTTCATATTGCTGGCACCATGAGTGCTGCACACAGGCACCTCCCAAAACAACTGTGCCAACACTACTGGAGGAAAGGCTACCACAATACATCTTTTGTGCAGCCCAATGACCATGGAGAACAGTAGAACATGGTTCTCCAGCAGAACATAGTTATTTCCCCTTTGTTTTCTCTCTTTCCCAATTAATTTGTGTCTGAATGGTTCACTTTATTTTCTTAGGTGTCCAACTCCAGGATGTGATGGCAGTGGTCATGTGACAGGAAACTATGCTTCCCACCGCAGGTAAAAAAGAAAAAGAAATGTGAGAGCATTTAACAAACTATACAGATACAAGATTGCAATTGGCAGTTAATAATAATAGCTATATATTTACCATATCCAATATACATTTCTAGGCCCAATTTAAAATATAACTTAATCTTAAGATCCTAAATACTTTGGATTTGGTAATTCACAAGACCTCCTTCACCTGTATGTACTTACTGAAACTTACGTTACAAAAAAATAAATAAATCCTGAAGCCTTAGATTTGGTGAGTCTTACTTTGGTTAAACTTTTAGTTTATTTTTAAAAAGAAAAAACAGTAATCTTTCATTATTATTTTGTTGCAGTATCTTTAAATTCTTTTGCATTTCATGCATTTCTTTTGCATTTCTTAGTGTTTCTGGATGTCCTTTGGCTGACAAGACGTTAAAATCCTTAATGGCTGCCAATTCTCAAGAGCTTAAGTATGTATTTGTTGCAAAGAAAGAGGAGGTATTGATTGATACATTTCTTTACAGGGTTTTCTTTCCTCAAAATCCGTTATTTAATAAGAGCAGCAAGTAAGGTTATTTGTACTCCCTTTTTTCCAAACATCATAAATCACTTTTACCAGGAATATTTTCTTTCTTCAGCTTTATTAAGCCATTCCAATCTCATGTAATTAAAATTGCATGATGGAGAGTTTGGAGGAATGTGCTCATGGGTGGGAAATTATCCAGTTAGATAAGTAGTCCTTTATCTCCTGGAGGACCAAAATGATAACAGTGGTGGTAGTATTGGAGACTTATTCCTCCCACTTTTTGGATGGGTTTCTAATAGAATAAACATTAAAATGATCCACTGGTTTGATTGCATGGAGAACAGACTGATCCAAAGGTCCTCTAAATTAGATGCTGATATGAATGCAGTAAAGCAAAGAAAAAGAATCCCATTAGGATCATTAACAATAGTTGAACATTATATTAGGATGAATAATAATAGTTGAATCTTAATGTATTTTTTAAAAAAAAAACAGTGGTAAATCCCACTGACAAAGAATAATGTGAAGAGAAAGGGCAAACTTAGCTATTGACATTTGAATGTTTTCTATTCAACTGGTCACCTGCTGCTGGGGAGTAGTCTTGAGCTGAAGAATAAGACTTTTGTTCAAGTTCCAGTTTAAGTACATGATGGAAGTGCATAACTATGCCTGTTGCAGAATCAGGGATGACCCCTTTTGGAAATGAATGGCTGGAAATTCTGTTCTAGTGGGACACTCCAGTCCTGACCCTAGACAGTATTGTGAGTCTCAAAGACAGGCTCTTGAGTTGATCTGTTCAGTGCATTCGATCCCAAGGAATATGTTAAGAACCTCTTCTCAGAGGAGATCAAAGGAGAGAGGCACAGCACATTGTTCTGTAAGTTACTTCTCTCTCCTTTGGAGCACCTGACTTGGAGACCCAGACAATGTCCTTCCTACATTTTTCTATAGGGCAGTCAAGCCTGAGTTCTTTTACCTAGCATTTCATGTTTGAAGAGAACTTGCTCTGGGCCAGGGTTTGTATACCACAATTTTTGGATGGTAGACTGATATGATTTATGTTTTATCAATACTTATATATGATTATAAACTACTGGAAGTGAAGTTGAAAGTATATATATATATATATATATATATATATATATATATATATATATATGTATGCATGTATGTATGTATGTATGTAAAAAAAATTTTTAGATTGCTAACAAAGAATTAAAGGGAGACTGATATGCATTTCAAACTTATTTGTTTTCATCAGTCAGCCATACCCTTCTGAGATTCGAACCTGGGCTGATTGCACATTAGGCAGTTGTTTTTACCTCTAGGCCACAAGCTCTATCTCACTTTGTTAGCTGAGAAGCAAGGGAGATATGTGTTAAATGCTTGTTAACTATTTAGATTACCTTGCTAGGCCCCAAACATGGGACAAACCTTTATTTCCTGTTTCAGCCTAACCGAAGGCCATCGACAGGCAGTAGTCACAACAGAGACAGCTCATATTTGTGTAATTTTTTTTAGATTGCTAACAAAGAATTAAAGGGAGACTGATATGCATTTCAAACTTATTTGTTTTCATCAGTCAGCCATACCCTTCTGAGATTCGAACCTGGGCTGATTGCACATTAGGCAGTTGTTTTTTTTTTTTTTTTTTTTTTTTTATTGAAAAGTTTTAAAATACAATTTTCCCTTGAAAAACCCCCCTTCCCCCTCCCTCCTCCCCCCCTACCTCCCCTCCTCCCCCCTCCCTCCTCCCCCCCCTACCTCCCCCCCTCCCCCCCCTACTTCCCAGAGCTGAATACAAGGTATATATATATAAAAAAAAGCAAACCTAAGCAACCATATACTAACAACTATAAATTCTAAAATCCATCACTCTCTAGCTTATATAGGATAAAACAAACCTTAACAATATTAAATATATATATAAAAAAAAACTAGAATAAGAAAAGGACACTCTCTAGCTTATATAGAATGGAACAAACCTTAATAGTATTAAACATATATTAAAAACAGAAAAAAGGAAAAAGAAAAAAAAAACCCTTCTCAACCCTATACTTATCCTAAATAAACTCCATCCATTTTATCCATTCCATGATATAACATTCTTACAAATAATTTTCCAAATTAACCAAGGATCCCAAATCAAAAAACTTTAAAGTCAACTCTTCTGTAATCGACCGTTCCTCTTCCAGTACCACATCTATAATTATTCCAAACACAACAAAAAAGAAAAAAAAAAAAGATTGCAAACAAAACTTGAACTTTAATCCAAAAAAGCTCACCCTTTCCACAAAACCACCAAATATAAAAATATATTGCGTCTACACCCAAATCTTTTCCCCCCTCCCCTACTTGACTACTTGACTATATCGTAAAAGTTCCAAAGACTTCTGCGATTCCTGCTACTTTCTCTTCTTAGATCGTTTTGCAGCAGCACGCATCACCCTCTGTTTTATAGATTCATCCAACGAGGTTGTATCTTGATCTCCTCCAACACCGTTGTCTTCTATCTGACCATCTTCGGCCTCTTGATGCACTCCTTCTCCAGATCCCTTTCCAGCTTCCAAAAGTGTTAATGGCGTTACATTTAAAACATTATTGTAGAAATCACGCGCTTGGATCACAGTAACCAAACGGTACTTTTTACCTTCGTGCGTCACCATCAACCCCACTGGGATCTCCCATCTGAACCTTATATCTCGTTGCTTGAGCTCTTGCACAAGAAATGTAAAATCCTTCCTTCTCCTTAGAATCTTTGGAGGAATTTCTTTTAAGACCAAAACTTCTTGATTAGCAATCATAACTTTAGTATCATAAGCAGCTTGTATAACTTCATCTCTAGTTTCCCTTTTTGCAAAATATACCACCACATCTCTAGGCAACTTCCTCTGTCTGGCAATCCATGAATTCACACAAAACACTTTGTCCATGCCTCCTTTTATTTCAGATGCTGGCTGTTTCAACACTATTTCAAAAGCCTCAGAAACCAGCTGCTTTAGATCTTCCTTAGTATTCTCCTTTAAGCCTCTAATTCTAATGGCAAACTGCATCTGGAAATATTCAGCAAGACACAGTTCCTTTTCCATTTTATTTTCATTCTCCAATACTTTTGCTTCTAATATAGCATTCTTTTGAGTCAAGTCTTCTAGCTTTTCCTCCAATTCTTCCACACACCGAGCCACTTTACACACTGAAGTCAAGATGTCTACCCTCATCGCTTTGAGCTTCTGTTCCATCCTCTCCTCCATTCTCTCCTCCAATTTCTCCAATTTCTCCTCCATCTGTGCAAATCTAATATTAATTGATTCCAAAATTACCTGGGTATGTTTTTCAAGAGCCTCTTGTAAGTCCTTTGATGTCAATACATCAGGAGGATGCAGCGCCTGCAATAATGATTGTTGCACGGGAGAAGTTCCAGCACTCCGAAGAGTTTTAGGGGGTGGTTTAGCCGCCATCTTTTACCAAATATGACGCACTTTCACTTCAAATTTGTAATCCAAAAAAGTCCATCAAGCTGGAGAGTAAAACATAGTAATCCTCTTTACCATTTCCTCTTGTATCGCTCTGCCTGCTCCTTTAAATCATAGTCATTCCTTCAGGCAGGGGTGGTCGCAGACGGCTGGCTCTGCTCCAAGAATCAGGAGCAGAGGCGACGGCCAGCTGGGAGCAGCCCAGGCTACGGGGGAGTTCAATCCTTCAGCCGCCCAAGCCATAAGCTCAGGCGGCCCTGGAGAACTCTACCCCTACCTGGGAGCTCGCCCCCTCCTCTTCTCCCGAGGAGGGGGCTTCGGATTCGCCCGAACAGCTGATCGGCGCTGTTTCGGGCGAAAAAAACAACAGCTGAGCCGCGGGCAGCCCGGGAAGGCTCCCTCCGTCGCCGCGGAGCCACCGGAAGTCCCATTAGGCAGTTGTTTTTATCTCTAGGCCACAAGCTCTATCTCACTTTGTTAGCTGAGAAGCAAGGGAGATATGTGTTAAATGCTTGTTAACTATATATATATATATTAAATGCATATACTGTAGATACAGATGCATACATATTCTACCTTTGGATTTTTTAGTCAAAATAACTGGTTGGCCATCTAAGGTATATTGAGGCACTGATCATAGCAGCATAAGAACTAGCATCAAGCACCAAATCCATAGAAGAAGGGGTCTACCATAGTAGACATGAACCAAGGTGCAGGGTGTGCAGAGAGGCCTCAGATACAGTCAAACATGTAGTGGCAGGGTGTAAGATGTAGGTAGGAACAATGGCACAATCAAGTACCTGGCACTGTGTATAGGAATATTTTTCTGTGCATGGGCTGGACTGTCCCCAGTTCAGATGGGATATTCAACAGAAAGTCATAGAGAATAACAGGACTAAGATCCAGTGGGATTCTCAGACTCAGATGGACATGCTGGTATTGGCCAATCAAGCAGACATCATGATCAACAAGGAGCAGAAGACAGAGCTGGTGATAGATGTAGTGGTGCCAAGTGACAGCAACATCAGGAAGAAGGAATATGAGAAGCTGGGAAGTATCAGGACCACAAGTAGAAACTGGGTAGGATGTCGAAAATAAAGGCTGGATGGTCCCAGTGGTGATAGGAGCATTTCAGGGCTGCCAAGCTGGGACAATATATATATAAGGTTTTTCACAGAGTAAAAATAATACAAATTTTAAGTTAAAGACATTAAAGCATTTTCTGTATTTTCACCATGAAGTAGCAAAATTGCAACGCAAGAAAGTCCTATTGAAACTTTTGCTAAAGTTCTCAATTTAATAAGGTAGGATTCATCTGAATAGTTCTTCTTTTTCTCTATATTGTGTTTCATAGGTGCCCCACTCCTGGATGTGATGGTTCTGGTCATGTGACAGGAAATTATGCCTCTCACAGAAGGTATGGACCCCTTACTTATTCAAAAGTAAAAATTAGGAAGTCAGGAAGAGAAATAAACTGCTTTGCATACTTTTCTTTAGTTTGTCTGGCTGTCCTCGGGCCAGGAAAAGTGGTCTGAAAGTGACTCCTACAAAGGAAGAAAAAGAAGATCCTGAACTTAAGTAAGTAGACTTCCAAAGGTTTGTGATGAATCACAAAGCACACCCCAGTTGATCTCACTAACATGTGCATATGTAATAACAAATTGAAATAAAGTTATGAAAGCTAGCTTTATGGTTTCAGTGAATACCACTATCCCTGATATTGCAAAAAGGATGTAATGCAGGAAAGTTTCTAAGTCTTTCCCTGAATATATTATCAGCAATGTTTTCCTACCCTGAGTTTATGATTGGCAATTATCCATGCAGATAAATACGCTGATAAATGTTAACAACTGTCAAGTCTTTATGATGAAATATCATTGGATATTTTACATCTTTTATAGTGGCTCTGTTAGACTAACCTTGGCTTGTCCGCTAAATGCAATGAGTGGGTTAACACAAAAGTTAAGTTCAGATAAAATGCCAAGATATAATGTGGGTTAACACAGGACACTCATCCCAGAGCACATTATAGCTTTCGTGGCTTATGTCATTTGTGAGATCAAATATGCTAAGAGCTTTCCATTAAAAATCCTGGACATGCATATTATTTTGCTAATTTGAATTTATTTTCCTGAGCTCTTACTGTTGTAAGAGAGATCTTTAGACAAATATCAGTTTTGCTGTGCTCCTACAGATGTCCAGTGCTAGGCTGTGATGGCCAAGGTCATGTATCAGGTAAATACACTTCCCATCGCACCGCTTCAGGTTGTCCCATGGCTGCCAAGAGACAGAAGGAAAGTCCTCTCAATGGATCTTCTCTACCCTGGAAGTTGAACAAGCAAGAACTGCCACACTGCCCCTTGCCAGGCTGCAATGGGCTGGGTCACGTTAATAATGTTTTTGTCACCCACAGAAGGTATCCCTTTGTTTTTATTCCCTTCTCTCCCCCCCCCACTTCTCTCAGCAAGTATCTATAAATCAATGGAGTTTTGTTAATTTGACAATCCTGTTCAACTGACAGGAAAAGTCTTGTTAGGATTTTGCATGCATTTTAAATAGCTCATCTTTCAGGGATGATTGGGGCCCGAACCTTTAATGAACACTTATGCATACTATATAAGAATAAGTTATTCCTAGGATCAAACCACTGAGCTAATATTTTATAGACCTTTGAAGAATGGGCACCATAAGCTGTTCATAATTTGTTCTGTTGAGCTGCTAATGTGACTTCAAGGTCATAAATTTCATAGCAGCTGTTAATAAAACAGTAGTGCAAAAGTATCAGATTTGGTGCTTTGAAGCAAGAGCTATCAAGGTGCAGCCATAATAGAACTGAACAATGCACTGAAAGAGAAGACAGTTGTAGACATGTCCCTGGAATTCATACAAAACAAATATTATATAACCGTGTTTCCTCGAAAATAAGATCCAGTCTTTATATAAAAAAAAGGTAAAGGTTCCCCTGCACGTGTGTGCTAGTCATTTCCGACTCTAGGGGCCGGTGCTCATCTCCGTTTCAAAGCCGAAGAGCCAGCGCTTGTCCGAGGACATCTCCGTGGTCATGTGGCCGGCATGACTAGACGCTAAAGGCGCACGGAATGCTGTTACCTTCCCACCGTAGTGGTCCCTATTTTTCTACTTGCATTTTTTACGTGCTTTCGAACTGCTAGGTTGGCAGAAGCTGGGAAAAGTAACAGGTGCTCACTCTGCTACGCGGCACTTGGGATTCGACCCGCCAAACTGCCGACCTTCTGATCGACAAGCTCAGCGTCCTAACCCACTGAGCCACCGCGTCCCTAGTCTTTATATATATATATATATATATATATATATATATATATATATATATATATATATATATCCTCCAAAAGAGGCACCAGGTATGTCTTACCTGCTTACCTTAGGACCACCGCAGCCAGGCCTCTCATGACCCAACACCTGTTGCACTGCTGCCTGAGTTCTTCTCTGGCCACTTGCGGCTGCATGCCATGTGGTGCATCATGCCACTGCTGTCACTCATGGCAGGAGGTTGCGTGACTCGTCACACTGATCACGCCACTGTTGCCTTTCCCAGCAGGAGGCCGCATGGCTCATCGCACCATTTGCGCTTGTCATGCTGCTGCCACCGCTCACGGCATCATCCTTCTGTGAGCGGCAGCAGCAGCACAATCAACACAATGAGCCATGCAGCATCCTGCCGCAAGTGGTGGCAGTGGCACAATTGTCATGACAAGCCACGTGGCCTCCTGCTACAAGCAGCAACAGCAGTGCGATGCATCACATTTAAGATTTAAGATTTATTGAGATTTTTATACCGCCCTTCTCCCAAAGGGACTCAGGGCGGTTCACAGGGCATAAATATAAACAACAGTACAAACATTAAAAGATAATTAAATTAATGCCCAAGTTAAAACCAGAATAATAAAACAAACCTATAAAAAACCCAAGTACCCCCATCAGGCCAGACCCGCTAGTTCGAATAAATGGGTCTTCAACCCGCGACGGAAGGATCGGAGGTCTGATGCCATCCGGAGCTCAACCGGCAGTTGGTTCCATAACGCCGGAGCACCCACAGAGAAGGCCCTCCCCCTGGGGGCCACCAGTCGACATTCCCTGACAGGAGGCACCCTGAGGAGGCCCTCTCTGTGGGCGCGCACAGGGCGGAGGGGAGTCGACGCCGGCAGCAGGTGGTCCTCGAGGTATCGCGGACCCATGCCATGTAGGGACTTAAAGATCATAACCAAAACCTTGAACCTTACCCGGAAGACAACTGGTAACCAATGCAGCTCACGGAGCAAAGGTGTAACATGGGAGTACCGGGAAACTCCCAAGACAACTCTCGCGGCCGCATTCTGTACCAGTTGGAGCCTCCGAGTAGTCTTCAAGGGAAGTCCCATGTAGAGAGCGTTACAGTAGTCTAGGCGAGAGGTCACGAGCGCATGAGTGACCGTACACAAGGCCTCCCGGTCCAGATAGGGCCGCAACTGGCGCACCAGGCGAACCTGGGCAAAAGCCCCCCTAGTCACGGCCACTATGTGATCCTCCAAAGTGAGTCGTGAATCTAGGAGGACTCCCAAGTTGCGAGCCCTATCCACAGGGGGTAAAAGCTCACCCCCCATAGAAAGAGGTGGAACATCCCAGGTGTCTCGGGAAGCCGGAATGTACAGCCACTCAGTCTTGTCAGGGTTGAGTTGAAGTCTGTTCCTCCCCATCCAGACCCGAACCGCCTCCAGGCAACGGGACATCACAGCGAGGGCATCACTGGGGTGGTTTGGGGTCGAAATAAAAAGTTGGGTATCATCAGCATATTGATGATACCCAACTCCAAAACCACATGGCGTGCAGCTGCAAGCAGCTACAGAAGAACTCAGGCAGCAGTGCAACAAGTGTTGGGGTGTGGGAGGACTGGCTGCAGTGGTGTGTGGGGCATGTGGGGCAGCTTCACCCCCCCACCCCGCCCTACCTTTTTACACATGTGCCTCACACCAAAACTAGGGCTTATTTTGGGGGTAGGGCTTATATTAGGCACATGCTTAAATTTCAACCTAGGACGTATTTTCGGGATGGGTCTTATTTTCAGGAAAACATGGTAAGATTATTATGTTAAGAGCCTGGTGGAGCAGTGGTTAGAATGCAGTACTGCAGGCTCCTTCTGCTGCCTGCTGGCTGCCTGCTGTTTGGCAGTTCAAGTGTCACCTGCTCAAGGTTGACTCTGCCTTCCATCCTTCCAAGGAGGACCCAGATTGATGTGGGCAATATGCTGACTCTGTAAACTGCTTAGAAAGGGCTGTAAAGCCCTGTGAAGTGGTATATAAGTCTAAGTGCTATTGCTATTGCTATTATAAGTGTGGAGCATAATGGATAGCATACTGAAATGGATTTATATTGACAAGATGTTGGAGGCTGAGTTGTTGCAATCAAAATATGTTTCAACTTTCATATAGGTCCCCTTTCCTACTCTTTTTAGTTTGTCTGGATGTCCCCTGAATGCACAAGCCTTAAAAAAAGGCAAGATATCTGAAGAACTAATGACTGTTAAATTGAAAGCAAATGGAGGTAAGGAGACTAGATTGCATAAATCTACTATCAACCCACTTATTTACTGAGAATTATAAGAACAGTTATGCCACATTAAAGCAGTATTATTACAAAAGTTTTGACTATGTATTGTTTTCCCATAATATCTATGTGATACTATGCTCTCTGTCTTCCCTCAATAGATATTGACTATAGGTAACATATAGTCATTTTGATTAGCTACCAAAGATTCCCTTTTAAAAACTATTGAAGTTTATGATTGAGCACTAGGCACAGATGTACTTGCATTGATTATAAATTTATATTTACCACATTGTCACTTTACTGATATGCAAAGGGAAGATCAGCAGTTCCTATCCCTATGTAATACAACATTTAACTTAACAAAACTTAACTTTTGGACCTGTGTCATATAACTGAAATTGATGCATAGATTACATACTAAAACTATGTTCCCTTTAGATATAAAACTTTCTCACCAACAGGCATTTAAATCAGTAGAACAGAAGGAAGATGAGGAAAATATCAAGAAATGTAGTGGACATGCATGAGCCTTTTGAGGCCCTTCATGATTTCCTGGTCCTTGATATGTCACAATGGAGAGTTTTATATTGATTCTGATAAGTGTAGGATGAAATTGCTAATATGCACTTTTGTTTCTAATTAAATGGGTGGCTATCTAACCAATTTAAGCCTCAGTTTCACTGTGTTTCTAAAGAAAGATGTGAATATTTTCAGGAAGACATTTTGTACTTGACTTGAACTAGTAAATCTTGTGCAGGTTTAGAGAATGAAGAGGAAATCAGACATTTGGATGAAGAAATTAAAGAACTAAATGAATCCAACCTTAAAATTGAAGCTGACATGATGAAACTCCAGACACAGGTAAGAATGTAACTACTTCATTGGCATATAGCAATAATACATATTTTTCCCCAGGCCTGTCTCCTGTTCCTTAGAACAGCTTGGTTTGGGGGAAAAATGAAGGCCACTGCTAAGAAAGCATACTGGTGACCAGGTCAGTACACACATTCTCTATGTGCAGCTTTTTCTCAGAAGAATAGGAAAAGGGGCATAGTGACAGATGGTAACAGCATGAACAACACCTGAACACTTCCCTGTGTGCTATCTGCCAGTTAGCCTATGCTCTGCTTCTTCCTGGTTGGACCACACCGAGGCCTTGGCTGCCACTGAGTACTACCAGCTGAGTTTTAAAATGCTGACTATCCTGACATGGCAAGGGGTTCATATTGCTTGAGGCTGAGTCTAGGAATGTTTGTTTGCCAAATCTATTGGAAAGAAAGGAAGAAGAAAAGTGAAATATTTTAAAGTGATGTTTTGTGAAAGAGCATGTAAAGAGAAGGAAAGGATTGGAAAAATGAATTAAAAGAGCTAATATGTCATTGTGCACATTCAAGCCTCACTATGGATGGTGAGTCAGACACTTAGATTTACTGAATGGTATAGACCAGGGGTCAGCAACCTGAAACAGTGAAAGAGCCACTCGGAACCAATTCCCTCACAAAAGGAAAAACTGGGAGCTGCAAAAAATATGTGTGCATGCGCGTACATGCACGCATGCGCAGAACAGGGTTTGATTGAAGAGTGGAGCCAAGGCGAGATATGCACCTACCCTGCATATTTGAATTGATTGGTTGAACTTTTTTAGTCCCACTTTTTTTTTGGACTGCACGTGGCAGAGGACTGGGAGCCGCAAGAGATGGCTGAAAGAGCTGCATGCGGCTCCGGAGCCATGGGTTGCAGACCTGTGGTATAGACGATCTCAAACAGCCATCCTTGAGGGGGAGATGTTCTGAGGCAGCTTGGGTTTTCATAGTCATCGTGATAACTGGGGGTTTGACCCAAGCTATCCTAGTCCAATGCTTAGGAAACCACATATGAGACCTGGTTTATACTCTGGAGCAATTGAGCATGCTCTGGTGGTGGTAGATATAAAAGCTACTCCATTGTCATTGACAGATCACTTTTTAGTGACCATAGAATTGACTGGCTTTACTGACCTCTGCAAGGAGATAAATCCAATTAAATCAGCCCATCCCAAGCATAGAATAGATCCTACTGGCTGCCAAATGGCATTTGCAGAGTCTGCAGGGTGGTTTTGTTAGGATTCCAGTTGTCTTCTGAAGTATAGATTGTAGGAAAGATTATCTGAAATCTTTTCAGTCACAATCCAGGTGTGTGAAGAGAATAGAAATAATAATAATAATAATAATAATAATAATAATAATAATAATAATAATAATAATAATAATAATAATAATAATAATAACAATAACAACAACAATAATAATAATAACAACAACATCAACAACAATAATAATAATAAATGATGATTGAGGTTTAGATAGTGAGAACATGATCCTCTTAGTCCTTCTGCATCTTTCAGCTGTCTTGAATACCATTAGCTACAGTATCCTTCTGAATCATCTCTAAGGCTTAGAAGTCAGGGGTTCATTTTGTGCTGCTTTGTTTGTTCCCTAAGTGGATGGTTGGAGACAGGATGGGCAAAAGACAGTCTGAGCCCTTCAACACTCTACTACAGGATGCCTCAGAGATCAACTTTCTCTCCTATCTTATTTAACATTTTTATGAAGCCTCTGGAAGAGATTATCTACCAGCTTGGGATTGGTGTCATTAATACATGGTGGAATTTTAATCCACGGTCAGCAGACTGTAGTACTGGGTTCCAAAGCTGACTGATTCCAGAATAAAACCAGCTTTAGGATATGAAAGGAGTTGCGTTCCTCTAGAAAAAGCTAGTGAGCAATTTCAGAGTCCTATACTCTCATCTCCTAGTAGAACAGAAGTTAGAAGCTATGACCAATAAGATCAGCTACAACTGGGATGCCAGTCGTGGTCAATCTTAGAGCAGAAGACTAATATCCTATCCTAATAATAATAATAAAGTTGGAAGGTACCTTGAAGGTCATCTAGCCCAACCTCCTGTTCAGGCAGGAAACCATATACCATTTTGGACAAAAGGCTGTCCAGTCTTTTCTTAAAAACTTCCAGTGTTGGAGCATTCACAGCTTCTGGAGGCAGGTTGTTCCACTGGTCAATTGTTCTAACTGTCAGGAAGTTTCTCCTTAGTTCTAGGTTGCTTCTCTTCTTGACTAGTTTCCATCCATTGCTTCTTGTCCTGCCTTCAGATGCTTTGGAAAATAGCTTGACTTCCTCTTCTTTGTGGCAGCCTCTGAGATATTGGAACACTGGTATCATGTCACCCTCATCCTTCTCTTCATTAAACTAGACATACCCAATTCCAGCAGCCGTTCCTTATATGTTTTAGCATCCAGACCTCTAATCATCTTTGTTGCTCTTCTCTGTACCCTTTCCAGAGTCTCAACATCTTTTTTACATCATGGTGACCAAAACTGGATGCAGTATTCCAGGTGTGGCCTAACCAAGGCATTGTAAAGTGCTATTAATACTTCACGTGATCTTGATTCTATCCCTCTGTTAATGCAGACTAGCACTGTGTTGGCTTTTTTGGCAGCTGCAGCACACTGCTGGCTCATATTTAAGTGATTGTCCATTAGGACTCTGAGATCCCTCTCACAGTTGCTACTATTGAGCAAGGTACCCCCTATACTATACCTGTACATTTGGTTTTTCTTGCCTAAGTGTAGAGCCTTACTTTTTTCACCATTGAATTTCATTTTGTTAGATAGCGCCCAGTGTTCATGTCTGTCCAGATCCTCCTGTATCTTAAGCCTATCTTCCTGAGTGTTGGCTATTCCTGCCAGCTTGGTGTTGTCTACAAATTTAATGAGTTCCCCATCTATCCCCTCATCCAAATCATTGATGAAGATGTTGAAGAGCACTGGGCCCAGAACAGAGCCCTGGGGCACCCTACTACATACTTCCCTCCATGTAGATGCGGTTCCATTGAGGACCACCCGCTGAGTACAGCCGGTCAGCCAGCTATGAATCCATCTGATGATGATGCTGTCTAACCCACATTTTTCTATCTTATCAAGTAGTAGTTTGTGCTCTACTTTATCAAATGCTTTACTGAAGTCCAAGTAAATTATATCCACAGCATTCCTCTGGTCCACTAATTTTGTCACTTGGTTGAAGAATGCAATAAGATTTGTCTGGCATGATCTGTTTTTGACAAACCCATGTTGGCTTTTAGTAATGACTTTGTTTGCCTCTAGGTGCTCACTGATTCATTGTTTGATTATCTTTTCCAGAATCTTCCCAGGTATTGAGGTCAGGCTGATAGTTCTGTAATTTCCTGGATCCATTTTTTTTCCTTTTTTGAAGATGGGAACTACATCAGCTCTTTTCCAATCGTCTGGTAGTGCTCTGGTAGTTCCCTAGTGCTCCAGGATCTTTGAAAAATATAGTTCAGTGGTTCTGAGATCACATCTGCCAGTTCCTTGAGAACCTTGGGGTGTAATCCATCTGGCCCTAGTGATTTGAACTTGTCTAGGCTGGACAGGTGCTCACTTACCATTTTCTTGCCTATCTTAACTTGTGTTTCTATTCTGTTTTATATGGCACTATTTTTGATAGGTTGGTCTTTTTTTTCCCTTTGTGTAAAGACAGATGCAAAAAATGAGTTATATAGTTCTGCTTTCTCCCTGCTGCTTGTCACCTTCTTGCTACTTTCACTCACTAATGGACCAATCATTTCCTTCACTTTTTTGTTGTTTTTTACATGTTGAAATAAGCTTTTTTATTTTTGACTTTGGTCGCAAGCCTTAGTTCATTTTGAGCCTTAGCTTTCCTCATCACGTTAGGATGCAATTAGACAATCTGTGGCCTGTTGGATCATTAGAGATACCCGATTTCTTATCAGATTTCTCAATATATTCAACACTGACAGAGCTTTTAATATCCTGGAAAAGTTCTTAAAAATTCAGAGAGATGTCCAGAGATGCCTTGAAAGTAGCCCATGTTGAACTGCACAGCACAATCAAACATCAGAAGTTGCATACAAGAAATTTGTGTCATTTTGTTTGATGTCATAAAATGCTTTATGATAACTTGTATATCATAAAATGTTTTATAAAATTTGCCAGATTTCAGTTCCACAGGATTTTTGACACATTCCATAAAGTCTAGCCTATTTGAGGTGAAAAGTTCTGCTCTATGGTAAACCATTTTGCCCAATTAAATGTTACAGGCATGAGAATTTAAATAATGTATAGATATGCAATGAGCAGTACACATCAAGAAATTGCAATTAATGCACAATGGAGCATGCTATCATTAGGATTAATACCATAGGACCTGCATAGGTTTATTTCTGGTTTAGAGACTTTATAACCTTTAAAATCTTATCTGGCTTGTGCCTGATTATCTGTAGACCACTAATTCTAAATGGAATCTGCCCCCCTCAGCAGTGAAATACGATGAGAAGGAATCTGTAGGCAATTTGCAGGGGCTGTTCTCTTATGGAACGCCTTCTTTTCTTCCTGAACACAGAGGAGTTGTTAGATGTTTCTATTGTAACAAATACAGTAGTTATCACCTTCACAAGAAGTGACTAAATCTCTAACTTTGGAATAATTACTATATACTACATATTACCTAAATATAGATAGGCTTGTAATGCATAATGTGCTGTGCTATAATTATGTATATTAATATAATAATATAATATAATATAATATAATTAATATAATATAATATAATATAATATAATATAATATAATATAATATAATATAATATAATATAATATAATATAATATAATAAATATAATATAATATAATATAATATAATATAATATAATATAATATAATATAATATAATATAATATAATATAATATAATATAATATAATATAATATAATATAATATAATATAATATAATATAATATAATAATATAATATAATATAATATTATAATAATATAATATAATATAATATAATATAATATAATATAATATAATATAATATAATATAATATAATATAATATAATATAATATAATATAATATAATAAATATAACATAACATAACATAACAATATAATATAATAATATAAATGTTTCATTGGTGCCCCCTAGTCTAGAATGATTTACTCTGATGGATCATTCATTCAAGATGATATTTTGTGTTAGCTTTTCTTGTCAAAGAGGTCCCACTTTTTTCTATTCTGTTTTATTTTAGTCTTTTACATTCAGAAGGGTTACAATCTCAGTCATCCTACAGCATTGTCTTATCTAGCTCTAGTGAGAATAGCAGGGCTGTTATTATTGCAGTGAGTCAGCAGGGATGCTGCAAGGCAAAAAAAATAAATCAGCAATGTAAACAGCAGTTTGCTTGCTTCTTTTTCTGTATGCCTAATACTGTAGCTAAATTCTTTTTTTAACCAGGCATTTAACCAACCACCAAGCCTTCTCCTATTTTGCCAAACTGTGGCCTTTCTTCCACTTGTGAACTCCTGCCAAACAATCAAGGAAACAAATGCTTTCTCTTTTCATCCTACAGGTTTTCTGCTGCTGTCTAGAGTGGAGAAGACAATTTTCCTCAAGTTGGAGTTGGGTGGAAGTGTTGGGAAGGGGACTAGGTTGGGTGGAAATGGAAGCAAGAGGCAAACAAATTTCATTTCTACACTCTTTCAAAAACAATAATGTGTTGCTAAAATTAGCAATTTTTCTGATGAATATTGTTAACACTATTTTGTGAGCCTCAAGGTTGTATCTCCTCTGCTGGCTCTTTCTGAGCAAATTCTAATACATAGTTGAAGCTTTATATCAAGAGCCTAACTATTCATTCTGCCATCTCTCATTTTTATTTATGGATTCAGATCACATCAATGGAGAGCAATCTGAAAACCATAGAAGAAGAGAATAAACTGATAGAGCAGAATAATGAGAGCCTATTAAAGGAACTAGCTGGTTTAAGCCAAGCTCTCATCTCCAGTCTTGCTGACATTCAACTTCCACAAATGGTACAGTATGTTTGTGACTCAGAATTCTGCACATTCTCTAAGAGCCAAAGAATAAAGAAGTATACATAGCATCTTGCAGGGTTGTCAAATGGAAAATTATGATGCACAATCCATTAATGCCACTGTGAAATTATGGAAAATCTGTATGAGCAATTCTGGATAGAATAATGACAGTACTTTAAATAGAAAAGAATAATATTTTTGGAGTGGGACAACTGATCTTGTAGAGAAATAAGAGATATACAAGGAGAATTTGGAAATAAACCTCCATTTGCTTATCAATGACAGACACTTGTAGATACAGAACTTTTATTATACACATTAGAAAATTTACTTTTCAACATAATCGCTATTCAAATTGAGGCACTTCTCATAACGTCTTACAAGGTTTGAAATTCCTTAATCGTAGTTGCTCAGTGCCAAATCTGAGCTATGAGGGGTGTGTGATCAAAAACATCCCAATGGAACTGCTTCAAAAGTTCCTGGGTGTGTCTAGCAGTGTGTGGGCAAGCATTATCATGAACCAACCTCACACTGGAAGTCAGCAAGCCCCGACACTTGTTATGGATGAATCATCTGAGTTTTCATAATGTTTCACAGTAGACTTCTGAACTGATGGTCAAACCACGTTCCATAAACTTCACTAGCATTACTCCTTTGGCATCTTCATATTTGGCAGGATTTTCTATGGAGCCTCTTCCAGTGTAATGTTGGTCCATGATAATGCTTGCCCGCTCACTGCTAGATGCACCCAATAACTTTTGAAGCAGTTCCGTTGGGATGTTTCTGATCACACACACACCCATATAGCCCAGATTTGGTGCCGAGTGACTACTATTAAGGAATTTCAAAACTTGTAAGACATTATGACAAGTGCCTCAATCTGAATGGTGATTATTTTATTTATTTATTTATTTATTTATTTATTTATTTATTTATTTATTTATTTATTTATTTATTTGATTGATTGATTTTATATACCGCCCTATTCCCAAAGGACTCAGGGCGGTTTACAGGGCGAATTAAAACAATACAAATAAATACAATTAAAATAGAATTAAATTAAGACTAGCCCACAATTAAAACAAAGTAAAATTTAAAATTTAAAATTAAATTAAAACCCCCTCAGTCCAGGCCAGAAAGATCAAATAACCAAGTTTTCAGGTCCCAGCGAAACAAGCGAAGGTCTGGGACAGTCCGAAGTTCTACCGGCAGTTCATTCCATAGGGCAGGCACGCCCACAGAGAATGCCCTCCCCCTTGGAATCACCCGCCGGCATTCCCTAACCGGCGGAACCCTAAGGAGGCCCTCCCTGTGGGAGAGTACAGGACGATGGGAGGCTGATGCTGGCAGCAGGTGCTCCCTGAGATAATCTGGACCCATGCCATTTAGGGCTTTATAGGTCATCACCAGCACCTTGAATCTCACCCGGAGGGGAACTGGAAGCCAATGCAGCTCGTGGAGAAGAGGTGTTACATGAGAGTATTGGGAAACTCCCATTACTACTCGCGTGGCTGCATTCTGCACCAGCTGAAGTCTCTGAGTGGTCCTCAAGGGCAGCCCCATGTAGAGAACATTGCAGTAGTCTAACCGGGAGGTCACGAGCACATGAGTGACTGTGCATAGGGCATCTCGGTCCAAATAGGGTTGCAACTGGCGCACCAGGTGAACCTGGGCAAAAGCCCCCCTGGTCACGGCTCCTATATGATCTTCCAAACTGAGCTGTGAATCCAGGAGGACGCCCAATTTACGAGCCCAATCAGCGGGAGGTAACACCTCACCCCCCATCGTTAACGATGGACAAAAATGGTTCACCCAAGATGCCGGTATGCACAGCCACTCAGTCTTGGCAGGAATGAGTCGAAGCCTGTTTCTCCCCATCCAAACCCGAACCGCCTCCAGGCAACGGGACATCACGACGAGGGCATCACTGGGTTGGTTCGGAGTGGAAAGAAAAAGCTGGGTATCATCAGCATACTGATGATACCCCACCCCAAAACCACGAATGATCTCACCCAGTGGCTTCATATAGATGTTGAACAGGAGGGGAGAGAGGACTGACCCCTGAGGAACTCCACAAACGAGAGGCCTCGGGGTGGATCTCTGCCCTTCCATCAACACCGACTGCGAACGGCCCAGGAGGTAGGAGGAGAACCACTGTAGAACAGTGCCCCCCACTCCCAGTCCCCTGAGACGTCGCAGTAAGATACCATGGTCGATGGTATCAAAAGCTGCTGAGAGGTCTAATAGGACTAGGACAGAGGAACAACCCCTGTCCCAAGCCTGCCAGAGATCATTCACCAGCGCGACCAATGCCATCTCTGTGCTGTACCCGGGCCTGAAGCCCGTTTGGTACGGGTCAAGATAATCAGTTTCCTCCAGGAACAGAAGGAGTTGATGCGCTACCACACTCTCAACAACCTTTGCCAAAAAGCAAAGGTTGGAGACCAGACGATAGTTGTTCAAAATCGCTGGATCCAGGGCAGGCTTTATTGAGAAGGGGTCTCACCACCGCCTCCTTCAAGATTATGTCAAAAAGTAATATAATGTTGTAGTTTTCTAATGTGTATAATAAAAGTTCTGTATTTGCAAGTGTCTGTCATTGATAACCAAATGGAGGTTTATTTCCAAATTGCCCTTGTGCTAACTTATGCAGCTAACATGAAGATGGATGATTTTCTCTTCAAATGTTTAATCCAAGGGTTGAACTTATACACACACAGTGACTTTGCCAATGGCATACTGTATACTGCTTTTACTTGCCAATATTACTAATGGGAAACCAGCATCTGGTCCCTGCCAGCCCCATGAGCAGGAGAACAATATAGACCAAGTTACTTGGTCCCCTTCCATTAATGGCAGCAGGAAAATAAAATTCCACTTCTGCTGCAAACCAGATGATAGTGATCAGTTGGCAAGAAGGAAAAGTGATTGGGTTCCCCATTGTTCTATGGCTACAATATCTTTGTCAAGGGCCACATGTTGAACCACTGGAGTTATCATCACATCACCCATGTATATTCAAAGACTTAAACACACACACTCACACACAGAGCCCCTGGACAAAAAAAAAAACTTGCCTTTACCTTCAATCATATCGCAACTCAATCTAGCCTCCATATGCCTGTGTGTTGTTGTTGTTGTTGTTGTTGTTGTTTTAAAAAAACCTTTCCCCAAAAAGTGATATCTGGACAGACTCCTTGTGATGTTGGAGTACCAGCCACGGATGACGAAGAATTATAAATATCTGCCTATAGCAACTTGCTGGGCCATCCAAGGGAGATAGCATAGACAAGTCTTTTACTTGTTAGTAATATGGCAAGTATATTAGCATTACAAGTGAAGGCACTCACAGTAAAATAGGAATAGGCAGAGAGAAAAGGGGTGTCCATTTAATATGATTCCAACTGATTTTGACATGCTTTTACCAGAAAAAAGGTTCTGACTTAGATTTTAAAAAATCAGTTCCCAAATTCAGTCTGCGGTCCACAGATAAGAAATCTTATCTCTCTTGCTAATGTCCCACTTATCTTTGATTTCTTTGTTTTGTGTCATTTATTCAGGGCCCGATCAGTGAGCATAATTTTGAAGCATACGTGAATACACTCACTGAAATGTACAGCAATCTGGAAAGAGACTATTCCCCGGACTGTAAGGCTCTACTGGAAAGTATCAAGAAAGCAGTGAAGGGTATTCATGTGTAGGATGGAAGAATTGCTGGGCACAAGAAGGTCTCAGCAGCTGCAAATTCCAGATGAATCCATGAAAAGCACCTGGACTGCTTAGAAATATTGGTTGCTGTGCTGCATTTTTAATTACAACATTGCACTATTTTTTTCCAGCTGACATAAAATGGACATTAAACATAACAGACTATTGTATTAACAGCAATGAGTTAGATCATCAAACTTACTTATTTCTGTACAAATCCTTTTAGTTGCCATTGTTGTTTTGCACTTGTTTCATTTTTGTAAAGTGAATGTACAAAGTGTGTGTAACTATTTTTTTACATTTTTAATTTATTTTCAATCAAAGAGTTGTATGGATTTTTTTTAAAAGAAAAGATTGTTTAACAGCATTTCTTGCAGCCTGCCATATTTTTACAAACGTGTTTGTTAATTTATTTTCCAATGGGATTTTAAATAGACTGAAAGTTATAGTGTAAATTAAATAATGTGCTGGGTTTGTACAGGAAGAAAAAAAAATACTATGAAAGAAACAAAGTAACAGAACTGTGATTCTAGTTTATTTTCACCACATCCTGCTTTTTATAACAGTTTTTTTTATGAAATAAGAAATGGGTTTGCAAATAGCATGAGAGGCAAAGATCCAGTGATACCAAGGTGAATTGTGCTCTCTAGTGGCTAATTTCCTTGAGCACAGCATACAGTAAGAGTTCATGAATTTTTGTAGCAATAATGAAATATAGCAATCAGTAAACCACTGGATCCAGCTACAGCCTTAGCCTACATGAAACAGTTGTTTGAAACCATTCAGGGGAAGACTGGATTGATTGAAGGATAGCTTCTCATTGGCCCAATTTCACGCTCATTCATGAAAGAAGATCAAACTGTTTAATCATTCAAATAAGATAGATTTGAAGTATAGAAGCTGGAAAAAAACATTGTTCTGTTTACCACTATCAATATAATTTCATATTGGAAAAGTGCTTCCCAAGTTGATAATTTTATACATATCACAAAGCAAGAACATTAAACACCACTTATCATTCAGCTAAATACTGTCAACATTGACTAGTAATAAATCTTAGGAGTGGCTTAGTTGATAAAACTGATACAACTGATTTTTACACTGAAGAAAACAGAGACCATCCAGAGGTGATTCATATACATATCGGAGTCTTATATAACTCTGAGTCATGTGGCAGCAAGTTTTAGTTTCCACTGATTATAGAAAGGGAGTTGCAGTCTGTAAGTCCTCATTCAGAAACACATTCACATTTATTAGTCCAAGGTGAACTCTTTCGTAATCTGTTTTCAGTTCCTGTTTTGTAACTGCTCTGAACAAAGATCCAACATCTATTTTAGGGAGTGTAAAAATAATAAGTCATTTCCCTTCCCCCAATGTTAACAATATTTTTTTTCAAAAAAGAAACTTCAAACCACCAGCTGAACTGCCTTTACCCATCCTTACAGATCTCATGTGCGTATGTGCCTCAGTGGAAAGTGTATAATGGCTTACAGCATAGGCTTTACTTTTCGGTGCTATAATGACCGTGATTAGTTTTATTTGCCAACATGATATTTCAACTGGGTATGACCCTACTCACAGTCTTCATTCATACATATAGTGTTCCTATCCACAGATTGCCTCTCAGTCATTCTCCAATTTTCATATGCTGTGATTGCTGTTTGGCATTAGGTGGGCTTGCTGTCTGTGTGTGGAGGGACTGGTGTGGCCCTCAGACCTTAGTTTAGACAGGAGAGGTGTATGTTCTTAGAAGCTGTGCTTATTTTTTAAATAAAACAATTTGACAAAGCTACAGTATGTGCTAATATAAATTAGAACACCAAATTACTATTAAATTACTGTAATTGTTGATTCATTTGTTTGTTATAAGACATTTGCTGACGCCAGTTTAAGGCATACAAAGGCATTCACCCATGACAAAAAATAAGAAGTAATGTACTAAATATTTTAAGAAAGTAATCCTATATTTTATTTAAATTAAATTAAGCAATCTCTCTTAATCTATTTATTATTATTTACTATGGCTTTCAGTTAATTTATCTGTGTTTGGATTTTTGCTCAAGATGTATCTTCATATTTATTTGCCTTCTTTGTATTTGATGTTTTGTAATGTGAGCTGTGATTCTTCCCTTCCTCTGTCTTCCCATTCTTTCTTTTTTCCTTTCCTTTCTCTGCGTTAATTTGCTTTGATGAACTATCCTGTAAATTAGACCTTTTGTAAAGGACAATGATGTATGCATTTTTTTTAATTTTGGGGTAGTTTGTATACTGTTTCTTCATACAGTTAATATTTCTTACATCAAAGCAACAAAACTGTGTTCTGTGCTGTACATTTGGTGTATGGTAGGAAATAAAAACTGATACTGGAACGGCTTCCATAAGTTATTTGGCATTTTTTAAATTCCACATGTTGCATGATGGTTTTTTTTAAAAAATACTCCCAGGAACTCTCACGCTGACAGATGTATGATTTGCTTTCTGCAGAAGTTTGTCCCTCCTCTAAATGTTACGGTACCTAACTTCTAGTGTTATGCCCAAGATCAAAGAAAAGATTCTGAATAGCTGCTAAATGATATTTAAACTAGAAGCACAAAGTAATATGGCCAAATCTTCTTGTTATTAAAAAAAATCACCAATCAATTCAGACTCTCTATGAGTGGTATACACCTACCTTCCTTAAGCTTTTAGATTAGAGCAGTATTTCTCAATTTTTTTTAATCCCATTTATATCCCGCCCTTTTCCAAAGACTCAGGGCAGCTTACAATCTAAGAAGCACAAAATCAATGTGCTTAGCAATAGCCTTCATTCTATGTATATGCCTGCTTATTAGGGCTTCCCCCCTCCACCAAGTGGCATTTTTACAAAGTCAGCTTATTTCCCCCAACAATCTGGGTCCTCATTTTACCTACCTCGGAAGGATGGAAGGCTGAGGCAACATATTGCTGAAGTCCATCCATCTTCAAGTTGCTACAGTTCAGAAACACGGGACTAGAGAGATACAGTTGATATATTATGTCATGCCTTCATATGAGACACTAAAGGACTCCACTATCTCAGAAGGGGACTATGCCAGTATAAATTCCAGTGTGTATTTCTGAAATGTTTCTGGGGTGCTTCTGGATCCTCTTGTATGAGGGCATATGGTACTTATTGAATTCATCACACATAAAAACATATTGAAATATGTCTCCTGCATAACTTGGTCTTGTTTGTTTAATTACAGGGCAAATTATTATTATTTCCTTAGCCCTTTTCAGCCCATCTATATGCAGGTTGGTATTTTTAAATACTTCTTTTAGAGAAACAGGACTTCCTTTTGCAGACGTTGTACTGGCTGACATTGTCCTTCTACATATTTAATGGACTAGGTCAGGGGTCAGCAACCTGAAACAGTGAAAGAGCCACTCGGAACCGGTTCCCTCACAAAAGGAAAAACTGGGAGCCGCAAAAAATGTGTGCACATGCACGTACATGCGCGCATGCGCAGAACAGGGTTTGACTGAAGAGTGGAGCCAAGGTGATATATGCACCTACCCTGCATATTTGAATTGATTGGTTGAACCTTTTTAGTCCCACTTTTTTGGGGGGGGGACTGCACATGACAGAGGACTGGGAGCCGCAGGAGACGGCTGAAAGAGCCACATGCGGCTCTGGAGCCACGGGTTGCAGACCTGTGGACTAGGTTATCCTAGAAGCAATTTGACATGACTATCAAGATCCAAATAAGGTCTGGGTAAAAAAACAACAGTTAGATTCTTATAGAAAGAAGATAGAAATTTGTGTAACTTATTTTCTATCAGAGTCAAATGAAATTTGGAAGCAAGTTGGGGAATGAAAAGGATTTGATTTTGTAGGAATACCTATAGATATGCTCCTTTAATGTATTTCTTTTAAGTGATTTATCTCAGATGATATATCGTGGTAAAAGATGGGTTGGAATACCAATACAAATTTCAAACAAAACTTTAGGAAGAGTTGCACAAAGGTAAAGGATACTCATATAGAATTATTGTGTCATCTTCATGAATGTAGAGAAAGTGTTGTGATGAGTTGCTGAGAAAGTAACTCATTAAATCTCATTTAACCGTATCTATGGGTGAATTAGTTTATGAAATACAAAAAGACCATCACACAATCACAGCAGTGAATGACCGGTAATAATGAGAGATAAGAGAATCTATGCCCTCCCCCAGTGGTATGATTGGAGTGATAATGGTAGTGTTAAGACAATCTGAGTTAAGAAGAGACATATCAGACATTAAATATTTTTTTCTGTTTTTGTGCTGTCTCATCTTTATCCTTCACCATAACTACACAGAGTTTACATCAGTATTTTTCAGCCTTGGCAACTTTAAGATGTATGGACTTCAATTTCCAGAATTCCCCAGTCAGCATGCTGGTTGTTGAAGTCCACGCATCTTAAAGTTGCCAAGGTTGAGAAACCTTGTTGTACATAAAGAACAGGAGGACATTTTTTATAAAGCAGAAGAGCATGACAAAAACAAACTTCCAAATTCATGATTTCATATTCAAAATGGACTGGATTTACACGTATCTGTCCCATCCATTCCATGTCCATATCCTACTCCAACTCATGTTCTGCAGTATGACCATATCTAATCTAGAGATGTATGGAAACCAGTCAATGACCATTCCCAAAATAGTTTCCCTTTCACACACAAATAAAGGTTTGTAGATGACAACAGAGGTGAAAAATGATTTTCATCATGATAATTGCAGTCTGTATCAGAGAAAATGACTATAGACACATGGATAGACAACAGACTATAGACACAGGATAAATTTACTTTTAATTGCATGAATATTATGCATTAAATAAGGTTCCTGACAAAATAGCATTTAGTCATATCTAAATAACTTAACATTAAGAAAACCAAGATCATGGCATCCAGCCATCTCAATTCCTGCCAAATAGATGGGGAAGAAATGGACGTAGTGACAGATTTTATTTTCCTGGGCTCCAAGATTACCGCAGACGGGGACTGCAGCCAAGAAATTAAAAGACACTTGCTCCTGGGGAGGAAAGCCATGGCAAATCTAGACAGCACACTAAAAAGCAAATTTATTTATTTATTTAGTTGCATTTGTATACCGCCCTTTCCCTGAGGACTCAGGGCGGTTTACAGGGAATTAAAAAATCCAACATACAAAAGTTAAAACCATATTAAAAATATTAAATTGACCCTGTGCACAATTAAAACCCCAATTAAAAATTTCTCCTCAGCCTGGGCCCGAGAGCTCAAAGAGCCAGGTCTTCAGGCCCCGGCGGAATGATCGGAGGTCGGGGGCAGTTCTCAGCTCCACCGGCAGCTGGTTCCAGAGGGCAGGCGCTCCCACTGAGAAGGCCCTATCCCTGGGTGTCACCCGCCGGCAATCTCTCACCGGCGGAACCCTGAGCAGACCCTCCCTGTGGGAGCGCACTGGGTGAAGGGCGTTTGATGCCGGCAGCAGGTGTTCCCTCAAATAACCCGGACCCAGGCCATGTAGGGCTTTATAGGTAATAACCAGCACCTTGAATTTCACCCGGAGGGCAACCGGAAGCCAATGCAGCTCGCGGAGTAGAGGTGTTACATGGGAGTATCGGGAGACCCCCATTACAACTCGCGCGGCCGCATTCTGCACCAGTTGAAGCCTCCGAGTGGTCTTCAAGGGCAGCCCCATGTAGAGAGCGTTACAGTAGTCCAAACGGGAGGTCACAAGCGCATGAGTGACTGTGCGTAGGGCGTCTCGGTCCAGATAGGGACACAACTGGCGCACCAGGCGAACCTGTGCAAAAGCCCCCCTGGTCACGACTCCTATGTGATCTTCAAAATTGAGCCGTGAATCCAGGAGGACGCCCAAGTTGCGAGCCCTATCAACGGGGGGTAACACCTCACCCCCCATCGTTAGAGGTGGAATAACTTGGTTAACCCGAGATGCCGATATGCACAGCCACTCAGTCTTGGCGGGATTGAGTCGAAGCCTGTTTCTCCCCATCCAGACCTGAACCGCCTCCAGGCACCGGGACATCACGGAGAGGGCATCACTGGGTTGGTTCGGGGTGGAAAGAAAAAGTTGGGTATCATCAGCGTACTGGTGATACCCCACCCCAAAACCACGAATGATCTCGCCCAGCGGCTTCATATAGATGTTGAACAGGAGAGGCGAGAGAACCGACCCCTGAGGGACTCCACAAATGAGAGACCTCGGGGCGGATCTCTGCCCTCCTGTCAACACCGACTGCGAGCGGCCCTGGAGGTAGGAGGAGAACCACCGTAGAACGGTGCCTCCCACTCCCAACCCCCTGAGACGCCGCAGCAGGATACCATGGTCGATGGTATCGAAAGCCGCTGAGAGATCTAATAGGACCAGGACAGAGGAGCAACCCCTGTCCCTAGCCCTCCAGAGATCATTCACCAGCGCGACCAATGCCGTCTCCGTGCTGTGTCCGGGCCTGAAGCCCGATTGGTACGGGTCCAGATAATCAGTTTCCTCCAGGAACAGAGGGAGCTGATGCGCCACCACACTCTCAACAACCTTCGCCAGAAAGCGAAGGTTGGAGACTGGACGATAGTTGTTTAAAACAGCCGGGTCCAAAGCAGGCTTCTTGAGGAGGGGTCTCACCACCGCCTCCTTCAAGGCGGCAGGGAAGACACCCTCCTTCAAAGAAGCAGTTATTACTGCATGGAACCAGCCTCGTGTTCCCTCCCGAGCCGCATAAGCTAGCCAGGAGGGGCACGGATCCAACAAACAGGTGGTGGAGCTCAGTCTCCCCATGATCCTGTCCACATCATCAGGGGAAACAGGGTCGAACTCAGTCCAGATAACATGCTCAAGACCGCCTGATTCCTCCACATCAGACTCTGCCCAGTCAGAGTCCAAGCCGGTCCGGATCCGAGCGATTTTGTCCGTCAGATGATGACTGAACTCCTCGGCTCGTCCCTGCAAGAGATCCTCCCTCACCTCCTGGTTAAGGAGGGAGCGAGTCACCCTAAACAGGGCGGCCGGGCGATTATCTGCGGACGCGACAAGGGCGGCAAAGTAGTTAGACTTCGCCGTCCTTATCGCCGCAAGATAAGACCTTATAAAGGTTCTTAACTGCAATCGGTCGGATTCGGATCGGCTGGATCTCCAACCGCTCTCTAGACCTCGTCTCCGACGCTTCATCTCCCGGAGCTCCACCGAGAACCATGGAGCCCAACGGGATCTGCGCCGAGTCAGAGGTCGCATGGGTACAACACAGTCGAGTGCCCTGGTGGCAGCCGTTTCCCAGGCCTCCACCAGAGCCTCGACTGGGCTGTGGGTAAGGGTGATAGGTATCGGCCCAAGCGCCCTCTGGAACCGGTCCGGGTCCATTAGGCGCCTGGGGCGGAACCACCTGGTCGGTTCCGCCGCCCAGCGGCGGAGGATGGCATGACGGAAAACCAGCCTCAGGAGGTAATGATCTGACCATGACAGAGGGGTGATGGACGGAGAACCCCCTCCCAGATCATCCAACCACTGTCCAGACAGGAACACCAGGTCGAGAGTATGATCCCCCTCGTGAGTAGGGCCCTCAATAACCTGGGTCAGGCCCATGGCTGTCATGGAAGCCATGAACTCCCGAGCTAACTCCGACGACCCCCCCAGTGATGGCAGGTTGAAGTCACCCAGGACTATAAGCCTGGGGAACTCCACCGCCAACCCTGAGAGGGTGTCGAGCAGCTCAGGCAGGGCTGTTGCCACACAGCTGGGTGCCAGGTATGTGAGCAACAAGCCCAACTGAACCCGAGGACCACATCTCAAGAGGAGGGATTCACTCCCGGCCATCTGGACAATGGTGGTCTCCCGGGGACACAAAGTCTCCCGAATAACCACTGCCACCCCACCACCCCTGCCCTGAGCCCGTGGCTGGTGCAGCACCCGGAAACCTGGCGGGCATAACTCGGTGAGAGGCACCCCTCCCTCCGAACCCAACCAAGTTTCCGTGATGCACGCTAGATCCGCACATTCCTCCTCGATCAGATCACGGATGAGGGGAGATTTGTTAACTACGGATCTAGCGTTAAAATAGACCAACCTGAGCTCAGGGGCCTGATCACCCTCATCCCCGGGTAGGAGGGTGCTAACCGGAGGGTCGGAGCGCGCCACCGCTCGGAGATAGCGGGGGCGCGATCCCAGATGTTGATATGGCCCTCCGCGCAGACACCTGCTGCCATTCCCTATCGCCGTGGGGATTTGAAGCCCCACCCCCACATTCCCAGAACCAGCAGCCACCTCCCCCGACCCCGTCCCGTCAGGACCTCTAACAGGACCAGACTGAGTGCCGGTTAAAGATTCCCTCCCTACCCCCCCCTCCCTCCCCCTCCCTAACCTCTTAAAATAACCGGCTAAAAATTTTATCAGGGGCCTCTTAGCATGTCTTGACTCGAGGCCCCTATCTAAGCCCAGCCACCTCTCGGAATCCCAAAGCTTGGGATCGTCATTAAGGGGAGTATGGAAACAGGCGACAGGTCGCGCCCATGAGGCAGGAACTGCCCTAAGGGCATACAAGTCCGCTTCGGAGTAATAATAAATCATACTGCGCTGAGATAGTCTTTTAGGGCAGATGTTGTGTCCAAAGGATCGCTCAATGATGGTGTATAGATGGTAAAAAGTCCAGTAGGCACCTCTCCTAGTCTGCAAAGCCATCTCAGCTCTCACCTGAGATGGAAATCCAAGGGACAACCTCAGTCGTCCTCTCACTCCGGCTGAGGAGTCCAATCAGGAGCAGAGAGAGAAAAGGGGATCCTGAGCCAGGGCCACCCCAACTGGTCTCTCACACCAGTGAGGTGGTTACTGGCCAGTCCAAAACCGTCCTCCCACCACGGTCCGGTCCCAGCCACACTGGACTATCAATAGGAGGGATCTTAGTTCCCATCAGGCATGGAGCTAGCCATAATGCCTGCCTGTCAGCCGAAAAAGTAAGAACAGGCAGGCCAGGCCTCTGTCAAAGACATCACCCTGCCAACAAAAGTGTGTATAATCAAGGCTATAGTCTTCCCAGCTGCATGTATGGATGTGAAAGTTGGACCATAAGAAAGGCTGACTGCCAAAGAATTGAGGCCTTTGAATTATGGTGCTGGAAAAGACTCCTGCAAGTCCCTTGGAGTGCAAGGCAATCAAACTGGTCAGTCCTAGAGGAGATCAATCCTGACTGCTCTTTAGAAGGCCAGATCCTGAAGTTGAAACTCAAATACTTTGGCCACCTAATGAGAAGGAAGGGCTCACTGGAGAAGAGCCTAATGCTGGGAAAGGTTGAGGGCAAGAGAAGAAGGGGACGACAGAGAATGAGATGGCTGGATGGAGTCACTGAAGCAGTAGGTGTGAGCCTAAATGGACTCCAGAAGATGGTAGCGGACAGGAAGGCCTGGAGGAACGTTGTCCATGGGGTCGTGATGGGTCGGACACGACTTCGCAACTAACAACAAATAAGGATAAACAATTTATTGATCTGCATTAAAAATAAAAACAAAGAAAAATAGTATTTAACTTTGTAATTGATTTAGTGAGATTTTTTTTAAATTCCATTTATATCCCGCCCTTCTCCAAAGACTCAGGGCGGCTTACAAGCTTAGCAGTAGCCTTCATTCTATGTATATGCCTGCTTATTAGGGCTTTCACACACGCCCCAAGCGGCATTATTACAAAGTCAGCTTATTGCCCCCAACAATCTGGGTCCTCATTTTACCTACCTTGGAAGGATGGAAGGCTGAGTCAACCTTGAGCCTGGTGGGATGCGAACCTGCACTAATTGCAGGCAGCTGGTGTTACTTAAGGAGGCATTAGCCCACTGCTCCACCAAGGCTCATCCTATAGATGCTATAGGATGAAATTATCTGTACAATAATGTATGTATGAAAAGTTTATTTTTTCTCATTTTTTAAAAAGAAATTATACTTAGAAAATAAAATTCAGAGTATATCTGTCATAGCTCATATACATTAATGCTATGGCTAACAATACATCCCAACTGAATACAACAAATGCAAAACTTAGATTACAGTACAGGATAACCCCCACCCTCCTATCCTCACCCCAGCCGACCCCCTGAGCAGCCCAGCCTGACCAAGATGGAGGGAAGGCAAGGCAGAGAACCGGTTGTTAAAATGATTTTAAACCCACCACTGGTCGCTTCCAAAGGCTGCTCACTCACTCTCCCGCCAAAACTGCTTCTTTTATAGGTTCCCTCACCCTGCCCAGCAGCTGTTCCCAGACTCCGCATGTGTGGAGAGGGGGAGGGGAGCCACAATGGCGCACATGCCCACAAGGACAGCTCTGCATGCCGCCTATGGCACGCATGCCATAGGTTCGCCACCACGGGTATATGCAGTGGTGGGATTCAGCCAGTTCACACCAGTTCGGCAGAACTGGTAGCTAATTTTTTGTTGCCCAGGCCCAGAATGGACTTCTGGAAGTGGCATCCATACAGAGAACCAGTTGTTCACATACTTGAATCCTACCACTGGGTATGTGTCATGTAATATATGATGGATTTAAATGTGGTTAAGTATGAAACAAGTAAATCATAGCTGTTATTATAGATTATTAAGAGCCTTGGTGGAGCAGTGGGCTAATGCCTCCTTAAGTAACACCAGCTGCCTGCAATTAGTGCAGGTTCGCATCCCACCAGGCTCAAGGTTGACTCAGCCTTCCATCCTTCCGAGGTAGGTAAAATGAGGACCCAGATTGTTGGGGGCAATAAGCTGACTTTGTAATAATGCCGCTTGGGGTGTGTGTGAAAGCCCTAATAAGCAGGCATATACATAGAATGAAGGCTACTGCTAAGCTTGTAAGCCGCCCTGAGTCTTCGGAGAAGGGCGGGATATAAATGGAATTAAAATAAAAATAAAATAATTATTTAATCTCTAGGAAAATATCCTTAATACGAAGAAATTGGACAATTTTTAAAATATTCTCTGCTCATATGCTTTTAATGGCAGCTTTACTAACATACAATTGATGAATCAGGGCTTGCCACTGAGATAAAAGATTTGGAGAAAAATCTTTTACAAATCCCTTTAAATATAATTTTGTCTTTGAAAGCAAAAGATCAAGCAGGAAAGTGGGGCATACTGTCTAGCATAAAGTATGTGCATCCACACTCATGGGAAGAGGCTTTAGGGAAATCTGGTACGACCCTGGTAATCAAAAGCAAAAATAGTAGGAGCAAGTAACATCGTCTCTATTTTTTTAGATCGTAACATTAAATAAGCATAAAATTGGTTCTTTCTTTTTTGTGAAACTGAGGGGGGGGGAACTTTCCTAAATCTAAATTTAATAATGCCCACGGCGTTACATTTTCTATTTTTCAAACAAATAGATTCCATTCACAAGTTACCGCTCCCTATCTCCCACCGAAGAGCTGTTATTTGACAGACTAAGTAAAAACAAAGCCTACAAATTGCGAACTGCTATTGGCTGCCTTATTGACGTTATCAATTTTTTTTTTGACGCAACACTCTTGCCCCTTCATTGGTCGTGGAGTTGCGGGGCGGAGTCTCCCTAGCTTGCAAGCTCGACGCAACACCCAGGTGTCCAGTCCGAAGGAAGGATAGACGGTCTCCGCCTCCCACCCAGAGATAGGGTCACGTGCCCCAGTGTTTACATCCTCTCAGCTGTTTGGCCTCTCCCCCCCTCCTCCCCCCTTCTTCCTGGCGTTGTTCAGGCCAACACAAACAGTCGGGGATCAGCGGCCGCGGCCGGCGGACGAGGCTGACGGCGAGGAGAACCTTCTTTCCCCTCCCCACCCCCACGACGCACAGACATATACGCGTTCAGCGGGCAACGTCCTCTCTGACTCGGGAGCCCGAGGCGTCCCTTTCGTTCTTAAACTGCTTGGTTCCGCTCCGGAGAGCCTCTCAAATCTTCAGTCCCCTTCGGGACGCAGAGGACGTGTGGAAGGTGAGTCGGATGGGGGGGGGGCACGTTGACAGAAAGAGGGAGGGCAACGGGCGCGTGAGGCGCGGGGCGGCCTCGAGGGCTCCGAACGACCTGGCTGGCGAGGTTAGCTCTCTGAAGGCCGTTGAAAGCTCCGGGGAACCAACTGCCCCTGGCGCTTCCCTCTTCTTTTTCCTCGTTGGTCCCTCCCTCCCTCCCCCCCCCAGGGCCCGGGACTCTGGGAAAGTGTTCAGAGGGCGGAGGGGGGGGGAAAGAGAGCGTCTGCCGTTCCTCACGGGAGGCATTTCGAGCCCCCCATCCCCCCTCCCCGTATCTGTGAGCCTCTTAGTCGCTGAGCATTTAAAAAGGGCAGAAGAAAGGCGACGGTTGTTCTGCTGCCCGGCTCCCCGCCGCCTCCAGCTGTTAACCGAGGCGGCCCCTTTTCGCTCCGAGCTTTTGCACCATGGCTGGGACTATAAAAGGATAATAAACAAGTTGTTGTAGGCGCCGCCGCCGTCGCCTGCTGCTTCCTTTGCTCTGCTTTTGGCCGCCAGTTGGCTTGGTGTTAGAGGTGCCAAAGAGGAAGAGATCAAATGAATCGCCCCAACAACAGAAGCGGAGACTACCCGAGTTTCCCCCGCACGTGAGGAAAGCATACGTTTACACGGCTTAGGTAGAACTGCTAAGTTCCTCGCAGCCCGCGAGCGCATCTGCTTTTCTTCTGTTTATAGGAAGACGTTACGTTGAACGGGGGAAGGACGCAGGGACTCGGAGTCGTTTGAGAGAGAGAGCTTCTTAGTGTTGGACTGGAGGAGAGAAGGGGACTGACTGCCTTTGTAGGCAAGCTTAAAAGCTGCTGAGCTGCAGAGCCTTGCTCAAATCGAGGGCCTATTTGCCGTTTCTTTCTCTCCCCTACCCCCCACTACTTCTGAAGTGTGTTTACCGTCTTCTGGATGCTGAATGAAGGGCACAGGAATTTGTTACGATATTGGTTTAATGCCAGAGTAAGAAGTTGTTTTTCATTTGCCCCGTTTCTTCACTGCATAAGCAAAAGAAAGATCATTCAAGGAGAAAAGGGAAAGATTTAAGAAGTCAATCCGGTGCCCCCTTCTGAGATTTAGTGCTTCATCCTGTATGAAAGCTGTAAGTGTGACATAGGATGAGATCCTGGTGGTTTTGAATGTTTGATAGACATGCACATTTTGCCATCAAGCGAATCCTTAGTATATTTCTCTACTTCATTCAACAAGTTTTTAAAGCCATCCAAAAGTTTTTTAAAAAATATATATCAAATGGTGGAAGTGGAGCATCTTCTATTGAACTTAGCTGACAAAACATCACTTTATGTCCTAAAGCAAATTTAAAGGTTATTTAAACTTGTACAACATCCTCAGTTCCTGATGACTATGAAGTGCAATGAAAGTTGCAAGTTAAAAGTTCAGTTTTATGAAAAAAATCCCACCTAATTAAGCATATGTTTCCTAAAATGCCAAAATATCCTTCAGCATAATTAAATATTCCTTTTCATATAATCCACAGATAGTATGGTGATATATAGTGCCTCTGATATAAATAATACTTTGCCATGAAGATAATTTTCAACATATGACCGGGACAAAAAAAAAGGTACTTATAAACCTGGATTTGAAATTTTGACAGCAGGGCCCACTCTGCATACACACGATCACATTTTGGGCACTCGGTAACCAGCCTGCATTTATGGCCATTTGCAGCATCTCACAATCATATGACCACAATCTACCACATTTTTTGCTGCAAACCAAAGTTTACTTATGATTTCTGGGGGGGGAAATGCCCATTACAGGCAATGAGTTCATTTAATGACTGGTATTTGCTTATTGACCACTGCAAAAATCATAAAATTGGGCACTGTCACATGGTAACCTGCTTAATGAGCAGCAAAACTTAGGACCATAATTGAAGGTTAAATTATAGTAGATAATGGCTACCTATGAATATCTTGATTGAGGTGGTCTAATTTTTTTTAAAAAAATAAGCACTATTTATTATAGCACATAAACTATTACATTTCCATATTATTGGTCTTGGAGAAGCTTGAATTATGACATTTTAAAGGAATATTCTGGAATATAGATATTATAAAATAAAAGCAGCCCTATGTTAATTATAATAGTAACCAAATCTTATGCATAAATGTCATTCAGGTCAACGACTAACTTTTCGAGCACTGTGCATATGTGTATTTAGGACTAAGCTGTACTTTTGGATGTTAATGCTTCCTCTCCATGACTTTTTCCCCACATTATTCCTTGAAATCTTGCATCAGTCCTCACAATCCCTGTTGTCGTTAAGCAAGGGACACAGATCATTAAGTAAGGACCTTCTTGTGACTTTCGGGTTGCTTCCAACAAACAAAGTCAATGAGGAAATTAGTGGAAGTTATAAGTCCCAGGCAGCTCACAAGCAAACTGATGGGCAGAAAGTGGCTGCTACAGGCTATATGGGGCTACTGCCAGGTGAGACAAGATGCATGGGGGACTGCCATATTTTTATTTCTGTGTGTATGCTGTAGGTACTGTAGCTGGGAAAGAAGCACAGGAGTGTGAGCGACTTACAAGAGTAACTTGTGACCTTCTCTGCTGGCTTCCCCATTGACTTTGCTTGTGGGAAGCCAGCAAGGAAGGTTGAAAATGAGGATCTTCTGACCATGAGACATTGCAACTGTCCATAAGTACAGTCCGATTGCCAAATGCCCAGATTGTGATCACATTTCGATACTGGGTTGGCTGAAACTTTGAGGACCAGTCATAAGTAACCCTTGTTTAGGGTGGTTTTAACATTGAACAGTTACTGGATGAATGGTCGTTAAGATACTGTATCTCAATTAAAGAAATCATGAAAACATTTTTTTTGATAATTAAATATTATTTATAATAGTTTATACATATGCTGTACATTTAGCACCTAAGTAAAATATGATTATGAGAAATATAGCTGGAGAAAGTATTTTACATGTTTTCAGTCATCTTTTCAAGAGCCTTGGAAGGTAAGCCAGTGAAGTTGCTTCATAGCAAATTTCATCAGCTTACAAAAGCAGTAAAATAAAGTGTTAACATCTGATAATACGCTCTCAGCCAGTGCATCTGTATCCAAACCTAAAAGGAAATATTAATTGGATTAACTAATTTTTCGTGTGGTTTTCATTTTGCTTCTTTCAGTGCATTTCCTTTGAGTGTTCTAAGACGTTTTTTGGTTTGGTTAACCAAACTTCTGCTGAAAATAGATTTATACAAATTTTGCAAACAACTTATAAAAAAGTTAAAGCAACAGAATAAGCATAAGAACAAAATTAAATATTGTTTCTGGCAAATATAAGTTTTGTGTTTGCTAATAAAATTCCAAGGTCAACCATTTGAAAGATATGGTTAACTGCAGAACAAAATTGTTTATTGTGTGAAGCTGTCATCCATTGTTGAAAACACCACAGTGTTTGAAGAAAGTTTGTAAGAAAGGGTGTTAGAAAAGGGTGTCAGTTTAGCTGGCAGTTTACATTGAAGCAAAACTGATTTTGCCAAGTTGAATATATTTGAATATTGAACATATTTAGAATGTATTTGTTCTAAAAAAACATTAAAAAGCCGCGATGGCTCAGTGGTTAAAGACACTTGTCAGTGGAAGGCTGACAGCCTGGGTTCAAGACCTGAGTGTCATGCAATAGGGTGAACTTTTCTTACTTGCCCCAGTTCCTGCAAACCTAGCAGTTCTAAAACATGCAAATGTGAGTAGATAAATAGGTACCACTTAGGTGGTAAGATAACAGCATTCCATGTGCCTCAGGGTATAGTCATTCTGGCCACATGACCATGGAAATGTTTTGAGACAACACTGGCTCTCTAAGAAATGGAGATGAGCACTGCTCCCTAGAGTCACATACGACTGGACAGGGGAAACCTTTACCTTTTATTTTTGTAGTCTTAATAGCTATACTTTTTAATGTTATTCATTGGTAAAATTGAATGAGAACATTATTTCAAGGGCATGCTTTAAATGCATATAGGTGATTTTTTAGATAAAGGTGTAAGACTAATTTTATTTATACAGTTGAAATGGGCCAAATCATACCTTTTTTCAAAAGCAGCCATTCTTTAAATTGGATATGATGATGAATAGTGGATATATCTTAAATATTTACAACATGTTTTTTCTAATAGGAATAATGTTGCTATTTCAGCAAACTTTATTTGCCCCTCCTAATTTTTCTGTTTGTTTCTTGTACGAGCATAAAAAACACAATGCATTAGAACACTCTGAGTATGTCATATTAGCATTATAATCTGTGGACAGAGTAGAATATTGTAACAGATCTGTTCCTGTTCATCTGGTATATATTGATAATAGAATGGCTCTGCTTGTCTTCTATTTTTCATATTGTTGCTTATGGCTTGGTTTTCTCTCCTATTTAATATCTACATGAAGCCACTGGGTGAGGTGATCCAGTGGTTTGGATGAAATGTCAGGTATACAGCTCCACCCCAGATCTGTTGAGTGATGTCATGGATATCCTGTCCCAGTATCTGGAAGCTATAGGGCCCTGAATGTTGCACAATTGCCTCTGATTCAGTCCAAGCAAGATGGAGTAGTAGCCTTGGGTATTTATTCCTCCTGGGAACAAAATTCTTCCATAGTGATGGGGTACCATACTGGATGAGGTAGCATTGCCCCAGAAGACCTGGTGGGGTCTTCTTGGACTTATGGTTCTTGCTTGAAGAACAGGTGGCAGCTGTGACTAGGTGGATCTTTGCACATGGATTTTGCACCAGTTATGCAAATTCCTTGACTGATGTACTTTGCTCACATTCATTCACGCTCTTGTTAACTCTTATTGGATTAAAGTAAGTTATACATGAAACTGCTCTTGAAGAGCATCCATAACCTTCAACTAGCGCAAAATGCAGCTGCATGGGTAGCTTAATGGTACAGTTATATGACACATGTTACAACATTTTTAATAGCTGGTGCAGTTCGGAAACCAGGAGGCATAACTTCTTGGCAGCAGAACATTTTTCCTTCAGAGTTCAAGATGGCCCTGACACTGTTAGCCTTTCATAAGACTCTTAAGATTTACCTATGTGTGCAAGCCTGAGATCCTGAAAGTGTTAAGAGCCTGGGTACCCTAAATTTGACACTAAAAACTTTGTTAAAATATATTGTTTGGAGTCAGGTGTCCTATGATATTTGGAGTGAGCAAATACAAATTATACACCCACATATTTTGATCATATAAATAAATTATGTCATATTTGCTGATGCTTTGTAATACAATCTTAATAAAACATAAACCTTTGTTGAGCCCATGGCCTATCTTCAGTTCATGGCATTTTTATGGCAAAATAAATGCTGTACATCACATCTCTTGACAACTGCTTACTCTCACAGGGAAATGATCACCTAGAAGTCCTCCTAGTGCATAGGTGTCAAACTTCATTGCGTCACATGACGTATTGTGACATATTGCAATGTTTTTTTTGCCTTTGCAGAGCTGGGGTGAGTGTGGCCTGTGTGTGACACATCCGGCCCGTGGGCCACCAGTTTCACACCACTGTCCTAGTGTATCTTTTAAAATCAGAGCAGGGGATCCTGTTCTAAAGACTTTTGAATTCTGTTATGAAGCATGTTACAATTCAGCAAAAATTGGGAAGGCTATAAGTTTCATATGTTTACGAAAACTAGTTTGTTCTAGTGGTTAAGGCACTAGGCTAGAAACCAGGAGACTATGAATTCTAGTCTTATCTTAAGACATAGCTAAGAAGACTTTTCCAGTCACTGTCTCACACATTATCAGGCTTGGGTGAAAACTGATTGGTCAGTTCCTATGCAACCAATAAATAAATATACTTGGTTGATCCTAAAAAAGTGGATTCTGCACTTGTGGGAAAATGCAAAGAGGAAGAGGGAAGAAGAAGATTTGCATATCCTGCTACAGGAAAATCTGTTGCTTAGTGGAAAGATACTGTTAACAGTTGAGAGAGGAAAATCAGGAGGAGTCTGATAATTACTTTTCAGACTAAGAAATTTCATTAAAACGGGTCCCCAACCCCCGGTCCCTGGACCAGTATCAGTCCACAGCATGCCAGCAACTGGGCTGCACAAACAAGCAAAGCCCCATCCGTGGGATGCAGGCAGCACACAAAACCACGCCTTTTCCAGTTCTCCATGGAACCAGTCCCTGGTGCCCAAAAGGTTGGGGACCTCTGCATTAAAAGACCTGAACTTTTGTGAACTGCACCTTATTTTTTCAGATACATGGAACAGTTAAATTGATATAGGATTTAATTGGGATGAGGCAAGGGGGAAGGAGTGGGAAGATAAGGTGGTCATGCAAATGTTGAGATGTGCTGAAATCTGTTGATGTCCAGCAGTTTCTTTTTCAGTTCTGGTGTTATCTTTGGACTATCTTGGGAGGTTGAAATTCTCTGATAATACTTAGTGCTCCACAGCAGCCACCTGGGAGCCTTTCTTCAGCTGGCAGCAGTCAGCCTTTACTAGCCACACTCGCACAGCACCATGTTAGCCACCAGACTGCTCTCCCCCACCTGGAAGCAACCACCAGCCCCTCCTGCTATGCCACAGCAACCACTTCTCCACTGGCCTACTTGCAATTTGCTTGGGAATTGTAACTTCCTGCTGGCTTCCCCATTGACTTTTCTGAAGTTGTTAACATGGTCTACCAGGATTTCCATTGCTAAATGATGTGGTCACAAGACACTGGCGTTTATGACTGCATAGCTTAGTGATAGATATTTTGGTCCCAATTATTGCTGTTAAATGAGGACTTCCTGTCTGAAGATACCTCTTTTTGGGACCTGTGATGTACCGTTTTTTTGAGTATAGGCTCAAAGCAGATATCTGTTGTTGCAAGGTCTGGTTGTCTTGTTGTTTCTTGCTGCTTATAGATTTTTTTCAGGCTGGTTGTCTGTTCGCAAGGGGCCTGCCATCTCATACTTGAAAAAGTTCACTGACATCATCCAGTAAGCTTATTAACAATTCTTTTGAGTGGCTTGAACTATGAGTGACAGCTGGTGGTATTGTAGTCCTTTTGTAGCTAGATTCCTCCTGGCTCTGCTCTGTTGATTTGTTTATTGATCATGTTTGGTAGCTAGTTCAGTTTCCTAAATGCCTGATTTAATACTATTCAGTTGAGCAGATCAGAATAAATGAGGCTGTAGTTAAAACCTTAGAATAGATGCTAGTGTTGATGATGTGTTCCAGATAGAAAGAGGAAATATGTGGTTATGCAAGGAGATCTGTAAGCTTTCTAAATAACAAGGTGCTTATGTGTCCATTGTATAGTTTTACCATGACATCAGGAAATGAACTTGTTCTCTAGATGCTTGATGCTGAGGCTAAAAGCAAGGAGAAAATTGTTGAAGTCATTACATGGGATGCCCTTTCTATGGGTCTAAATGATGAAACATCATTACTGAATCTCAAGGATAGTTGAGATTTCAGATTGTAAGAATTGCAAACATATTGCTCTAGATATGTTTGCTTATTGTATGCTATGGTTGTGTCACTAACTTGCAGGTATATGTTATTGCCAAAGGTGAAGTAGTTATGGGTGGGAATAAGGCTGAGAAAGAAGAATTGTTTTGCTTGCTGGAAATACTTTAAGCATAATTACTTGGACAACAGTAACAATTTGAACAGCTTTTTTCTATTAGGTAAGAGATACTTTTTAATCAGTTTAGTTATATGTGGAGTATATACTTTTCAGAATTTTTCAACTATTCAGAATGGGAGAAGTTTTAAAACTAAGTTGCTGAAAATAATTAATTACCTTGCTCAGTTAAGTACCTTGCTCAATAGTAGTAACTGTGAGAGGGATCTCGGAGTCCTAGTGGACAATCACTTCAATATGAGCTAGCAGTGTGCTGCAGCTGCCAAAAAAGCCAACACAGTGCTAGGCTGCATTAACAGAGGGATAGAATCAAGATCACGTGAAGTACTAATACCACTTTACAATGCTTTGGTAAGGCCACACCTGGAATACTGCATCCAGTTTTGGTCACCACGATGTAAAAAAGATCTTGAGACTCTAGAAAGGGTACAGAGAAGAGCAACAAAGACGATTGGGGGACTGGAGGCTAAAACATATAGGGAACGGTTGCTGGAACTGGGTATGTGTAGTTTAATGAAGAGAAGGGTGAGGGGTGACATGATAGCAGTGTTCCAATATCTCAGGGGCTGCCACAAAGAAGAGGGAGTCATGCTATTCTCCAAAGCACCTGAAAGCAGGACAAGAAGCAATGGATGGAAACTAGTCAAGGAGAGAAGCAACCTAGAACTAAGGAGAAACTTCCTGACAGTTAGAACACTTAACCAGTGGAACAACCTGCCTCCAGAAGTGATGAATGCTCCAACACTGGAAGTTTTTTAAGAAGAGACTGGACAGCCATTTGCCTGAAATGGTATAGGGCTTCCTGCCTGAGCAGGAGTTGGACTAGATGACCTCCAAGGTCCCTTCCAACTACTACTATTACTTATTATTATTATTATTATTATTATTATTATTATTATTATTATTATTATTATTATTATTATTATTGTCTAATTACAGTATTAAAAGGGACGCAGTGGCTCAGTGGATTAGGATGCTGAGCCTGTCAATCAGAAGGTCAGCAGTTTGGTGTGTCGAATCCCGAGTGCCGCGTAACAGAGTGCCAACCTAGCAGTTCAAAAGCACGTAAAAATGCAAGTAGAAAAATAGGGACCACTACGGTGGGAAGGTAACAGCGTTCCGTGCGCCTTTTGCGTCTAGTCATGCCGGCCACATGACCACGGAGATGTCCTCGGACAAGTGCTGGCTTTTCGGCTTTGAAACGGAGATGAGCACCGGCCCCTAGAGTCGGAAACGACTAGTACGCATGTGCAGGGGAACCTTTACCTTTACTTTAATTACAGTATTGGCACCTCAACTTCAGTTTGATGTGTTTGGCAGCATTTTGTTTTCACATACAACAGATCTGACCACCCCTAAGCTATATAGAAGAAGCACAAATTATTAATATGAAATTTTGTTTTTGATATATGATAACAAGAAATATTAAAATAAGTCCTGTTTATCTTGAATTGTAGAACCATTGTACTTCAATTTCTGGTTACTATATGGAATTTTGTTGGCAACTACATAAAAGTGGTTTGCCATAGCCATCTTTTTTTAAAAAAATATCTAAGTCTAACATAGGCCTTCTACACATTTAGTTTTTCCCGAGATGTGTAGAAACTAGGATGTTGTAATGTATCAGGATAGTATATTTGCGGGTCCAAGCAGTGTAGCCTTTTGCAATTGACAGGTGGAAATTTTTGTCAATGAGTAGGTTTTCTAAATGCTGCCAAGTATTTTTTCATATATCACCCAGTATGCCAATAAACACTGAGACCATCACAGTCATGTTATGCTATAATCATAGCAATGACAGATAGTAAGAGTGATAATAGGTAACCCTGGAAGATGCCTCTCCTAATGTTGACAAACCCCTATTTTTCATTTCCAGCCACCAATTCTGTTTTCTACTGCTTTGTTTTTCCCCCCTATACATATTCTAATGTTTTTACTGACACCAGTTGTTTGCAAACATTTGAAGATCCAACTATGTAGTAATGATTCTCATTTGCTTGAGTGAATAAAAATAAATGTAGTTGAACTTATGATCTCCAATAAATACTTTCTCTTTTCTGGATGTATGTAAATCAACTTCAAATATTTTAGATGTCATATATGTTTTATTTCTCATATAGCTTACTGTAACTGTTCCACAGAAGCTGAACTATTTTAATAACCTCCAGGTAGTTTCCTTGGGAGAAAAAGTTCTGTTAATTACTTAACTGGGCTTTCAGGTTGGAGGAAAGACCATTAAATCCATCTTTACCTTTACCTTTAATGTAACAACATTTAACTTTGGACTACTAGACTAAGATTCATTTTAAAGGATTTTTACTACAACCAACTTTATTGATTCATGTGTCCTTCCTCAATTCTTCACCCACTTTTTCTTTTTTTTTCCTTATAATAAATGAGACAAATATGTTTTTGAGAATGAAATTAAGTATTTAACTGAAATTGCTTATTACTATAAAACTTAATTCAAATAGATTTTAAAAACCATAATATCCATTTCAAATATTATGTCTTCCAGTGCTTTCTGTATGAAGGCTGTATTTAGAAAAGTAATTGTCAAATAATGAATTCCATAGTCAATAAGAAGAATATATAAAACCTGCCATGTTTTAAGTGCTAGATGAGATAACATTTTTATTGTGAATAAAAATGTTTTGCTTGCTATTATTATATGGGTATTACTTTGAATGGACAATTAATATACAGATTTGTTCTTTTCTTTTAATAGACTTGTTTTCAACTGAGGATCAACTATACATTTCCAGACCAGCTTTCTTTTGACTTAGTTCCATTTGGGGTGGCTGATATGGATTACTTTCATCTAGTAAGGCTTTCTACAAATTCTGAGGACTTTCACTGTATACTGAGTATTTTGTTTAATTCAGTAACTGTATGTCTACCACTTTAGATATCAAAGAACATTGTTTACCTTTCCTATCCAATTATCACTGAATTTGATTACATTTTTACAACCTGTGAAAATAAAAGTATGTCTTCTTAAAAATCTTTTAGGATTCTTTTGCAAAGCAGTATTGAGCCAGACTGGATTGGACCTTCTGTGTGGAAACATCAGACAAGTACCTACCAATGTATTCTCAAAATTAATTGAGTTGTTAAAAGACAATCATCATGGGAGGAGCTGTGAGTGCAGGAGAAGATAATGATGATTTAATTGATAACTTGAAAGAAGCACAATATATTCGCACTGAGCGAGTAGAACAAGCCTTCAGAGCTATTGATCGTGGTGATTACTATCTGGAAGGCTATAGAGACAATGCATATAAAGACTTGGCCTGGAAGCATGGAAATATACATTTATCGGCACCATGCATTTATTCTGAAGTCATGGAAGCATTAAAGCTTCAGCCTGGATTGTCTTTTCTTAATCTGGGTAGTGGAACCGGATATTTAAGTACAATGGTGGGATTAATATTAGGTAATATTTTTTAAAATTATTGAACATTCTTTTATATAAGCTGAATTTACTGATATTTTCAGTTTTAAAATAGCATGTTTATGCCCCTGCCAAACTTGCAAGATATTAGCAAGTAGCTTTTCAAATTAGTGTTCCTGATATATAATTGATCAAAATTTCTGAAATTACCAAGAGATCTGTAGCTTTGCAAAGATGAGCAAACGTTTATAACTTAATTTTTAAGAGACCCTACAATTGTTTTAAAAGTACAGTAATCATGACATTTAAGTTCAGACTTAAATTTAAGTATTATATCTTTATTACATTATTTTGAAAGTGGGAGATAAAGTGAGGAAAATAACATAATTCAATTCATGTTCCCTGCTAAATAAAGAAGGAATTTTGAGCTATACTTTCTTGCCATGTTTTAGTGGAAAAGCAGCTTATAATGCTAAGCATTATTCTGAATTTTTCCTGCTTTTTATAAACAGAAGGCAGCAGTTGAATAAAAACTGCACTACCACTATCATAAATGAGATTGCCAGCATAATCACATAATGGTTTTGATTGCAAAGCAAGGTAAAGCATAGTTTTCTGAAACCGCCCAAAGAACTGCAATTGACAATAAACAACTTTCTGCAGTGCACTAAGTTATCTGCAGTCATTTCTTTTTCTTCTTATAAAAAATAGTTGCTATGCCCTGGGATCTTTATTTATTTCTGTGTCAGTATTGCAGCTATATGGTTTGGGACTTATTGGATAACTTTCTCTTTTGTTAATTAATACAGACATTTCCACTATCTACTTAGTGCTATGTAGTTGTCAAATAAAGATGTTCTTTAGCATTCACAGCAATGTACAGTTTTATAAAAATACATTGATTCAACAATCTTACATGGTTGCTGAATATTAATTTACAGGCCCTTTTGGAATAAATCATGGAATAGAACTTCATCCTGATGTGGTGGAATATGCTAAGGAAAAACTGGAGAGCTTCATAAAATACAGTGATAGCTTTGATAAGTAAGTATATTGATAGCTAATTTTATATTAAAATCTTTTTCCCTGTGGCAGTAGTAAAACATTTAAGAAGACTTGAGGAAACTGCTTGAGGAAAGGCTGCTTATTTATTGCAGCCACGATTGAAAGTTTGTAACATTATTTTAAAATGTTCAGAATGTAAGACAAATTAATTTGGTACTGCGGTTGTATTATCAATACTCTGGTCCAGTCTTCAAAAGTGTTGCACATCTTGGTCTCTCATGTTGTTGGGGGAGATCCCTGCATTCCTTACCTTAGCCTTTCTCACTCTCCATCTGTATATAAATCTCTGTGTAAATATTTCTACTTGCTAAAATTACTGGAATGCTTTCTGAATATTTCTGAACTTCAAATTAAAATTGAGTTGTACAACCTTTTTGGATTTCAGTCAAGGAATATTGTAAATAGCACTTGTATCTGCCACTTTTTCATAGCACCTAATGGATCCAAAAACTTGACTCTTCGGGTAAACTCTAAAGAAATGATTAAAAAAGTCTAAAATTGGTAAAAAAGTAATCTTTTGGCTTTTGTTACAGATTATAATAAAAGGATTCATGCTACATTTAAATTTTATGTATTATGAAGTATTTTGGCACGTATTTTGAGTATGTATTAATTGCTAGTATTAATTTAGCATTACATTAATAACTGCTTCTATTTTTATTTAGCAATTTTCAGACTAAATGTTGTGTTCTTTGCATAAATAGATTGTAGGTTTTGTCTGCATAAACTCATACCTATTAATTGATTATGCTGAGCATAGAATATAGGCAAACCACAGGATCTAAAGCACAGATCAGTATGTACTGATATTGTTTCTTTGGTTTTAGTTTTTGATGATTGAAATATCTGCTTTAGGCAAAATAGTTACAAGCCTCCCTTTCCTGTCTGTCCAGTCCTGTCAAACTGGAATGGTAAATTAGCATTATTTATATTCCCACTGACATTAGCAGGAAGTATTCAGGGTAATTCTGTCAATTTAAACTAATTTGGGGTCAAAAACAAACCCTGAAGTGGTCAGTTATACTAATAGTTTGGGTCACTTAAATATCCCAATATATGCTTGCTTTGACAAATAAACTTTGAGAATTAGTTGTTACAAAAGTCTTAACGATGATAGTAAGACAATGTTATTGGTTTACTTTTTTAAGCATGTAGAGTTCTCATCCTTTCATCTAGGACAAAATTTTGTTCATCTGTTGTAAATACATGCAAATAAGGCAAGGTGTAAGTATCCTATTAAAAGTGTTTAATATATGTTGTAGCCTTAGGCTAGGTTCCCAAGGTTATATATAAACTTTTGTTATCTACAATAATACCAACAGATAGAGCAGGTACCCACACACTTACAAAATTCACTGAACCTTTATGAGCAATAAGAAAAATGAGCCATTAAAACATTGGAAGAATAAAAGCAATTTTTATGACTTTTCTGGAAATTTGTTTTATTTGCAAAAAAGCTATTATGGTTACCAGTGGTATTTGCAGGTTTAAATATGGCAAAACTTATAAAATAATTGTTATAGTTCAGGTTCAAACAATTGGACCACAGAACAGGAAGCAATAAACTATAATGGCACTGGAACACATAAAACAAGAGAAAGGGGGGAAATGCTTGCTAAACATAGTACACTCATACTGGGAAATATAAGCTAAGTAAGTCAAAATAGCATGATGCAACCTCTTTTTATTTATTTATTAAATTTATATAACTACTTTTCCCATGTTTCTACAAATTGTATTAAAATATATAGACTGGCATGCAATTTACTTCAGAAAATGGTTATGGTTATAAAGGGAGGAAGAGCACCTCTCATGCAGGGTTTTGTTACAATTACACTTTTAAATAAATTAAATAGTATTAACATTTGGGCAGGAAGAGACATAGGTTTGGTGGTGAACTTGTTCTTCATAGAAGTAATGTTACAGATATCTGTTAGTTTAAGTTCTTTTTGTTTATGTATTGTTTTATACTTTTAATTTTAGACTTACCTTCTCTAGTCTACTTTTGTTTGATTAGCCATTTAATATTGATTTGTACTCATATATCTATAAACTTAGCATTTATTGCCTGCCAAGCTGGTTTATAATCTGTGGTTTATATGAGCATTTATTTTAAAGTTTAATTCTTCATGTATTGAAGTGAAGGATACAGAGTGGGAATGAATGGTATGTGAAATACACAAGGTATTTAAAATATTAAGTAGATATAAAATTTATGTCATAGTTTTACATGCATCTCATATTATAAAAAGATGAAACATCTTTTTGTATGAAATTGGTTGGTTGAACATTTCATAGTTAGCGGAAGTAGCCAAGTCTTATGGAGTTATGATTTAAGTAAAACACTAACGGTGTAGTGATGTGACAATATATTGATCCTTGTGGGCATTTTATTATTACTTTGAGGATATTTGATTTCTGAATATGTGTAAATATATTGAAAAGTTTAGGAAATATTGATTTAGATGTTAATAAATCAATTAAAAGTTAGTGTGGCAAATTTAATGTTATTAAAATGAATATTGTACCTCATTTGATTTCGCTTTTGAGAAGCATCTCAGTGTTAATTACAAATAAGTGTTGTTTTCAGAGTGGAAAGTTATATAGAATATACCATATATTTGGGGAAATAGATCACCAAAGATATCATTAACTAAAGTAAGATTGCCCCCTGATGATCATGATCTTTAATGTACCAGACTTGCAAAAATATCACAAAAGTTATTTTTATCATCCATGAATTGCTAACTGAAAAATTAGTAGAAAATCATCTTCTGTGGGCCTTATTGAAAAGTTGTTATTTATTCCCATTATCGTCATAGGAAGTTCTTCTATCAACGTAACAATAGCAATAACACTTAGACTTATATACGGCTTCATAGTGCTTTACAGCACTCTGTAAATAGTTTACAGAGTCAGCATATTGCCCCCAACAATTTGGCTTCTCATTTTAACAACTTCAGAAGGACAGAAGGCTGAGTCAACTTTGAGTGGGTCAGGATCGAACTTCTGGCAATGAGCAGAGTCAGCATGCAACACTGCATTGTAACCACTGCGCCACCATGGCTTTATGTAGTAGAAATAGTAGAAAATAGTAGAAACATGCAATAGAAAGCTATTTACTTCCAGGAGTGTATGGTGTAAGAAATCTTTGGGGTTTATTGGGGTGTAGATAGGATTTTGATTGAGACTCATGAATACTTAACTGTTTGGAGATTTAATTCCTGAACACTAGAATGTCGATACTGGAAGAAGCTGGACTAGCTAATGCACTCTACAGATACTTATGGTATAAAAGATATAAAAGAGGACAATTCTTAAAAGGACACATAAGACAAAACCTGATAAAATTATGGAATGTTACAAAAAAAATAACAATTTCATTATTGTTAGCCTTTGGTAACAACAATTTCACTGTTAGCCTTTGCTCTAAATCAGGCATGTCAAACTTGCGACGTCATGTGATGTCACGCAACGTCTCGTGACTTTTTTCCCATTGCTGGCAAAGGGGTGGGCGCAGTTTCGGTGTGACGCATTCGGCCCATGGGCCGGCAGTTTGACATGCTTGCTCTAAGCGCTTTTCATGTTGGAGATAATTAAAGTAAAAACAAGTGTAATTACATTTATAAATTTAGTCCACTCAGATATCATGAATACATTTAAAACAGCAAGAATTACTTAATGAAAGCTATACCATACAAACATATATACAAATAGCTGAAAGAATAAATCTAATCTTAAAAATTAGAAAGGGACATAGTTTAAAATCCTTATTCAGAATTAATACTACTTACTAGAGCACATATATAAACTCACATTTATATATGATGCAGAGAGAACCTTTTTAAAGAAACAGGATAGATTAGATATAAAATTTTACAAAATAGTCCCAGTACAGTAGTGGGAAGAATTATGGAACGAACAAATGTGTAAAATTACCCCAAAAATAATTTAAGAAAAAAAATAGTATGAAATGTTGTATAGATGACATACAATTCTGCTAATAATTGCTAAAAAAGAGAGAAATCATGTGGCAATAAATGGTGGAAATGCCATAAATTTGATGGGCAAATCCCAAAGCATTGAAAAGATATAAAGATTTAGAGAAACTTAAAATCAAATTTGAAATGAAACCACAGTTTATTAGGTGTAATTACAGAATATATCACTAAAAATACAATAATTTGTAAAGATATATGTGCATGTCTATAAGGATAAACTTTGTACAACATTGGAAAAGTAACACGGTACTCACACTATTTGATTGGGAACTTAAACTTGGAGAATACACAAAAATGGCAATAACAGTATATTTATAGTAGAAGTTTACTTTAAATTTAAGAAAGAATGGCTTCCATATACACTGTAGATTATGCTTTAAGGGAAATATAAACAGTATGTTTTTAAAAAAATGTATGTTAATTGGTTGGAGTACAGAAAAGGGTAAAGAATTAAATACCTATATTATTTTCAGAGGGTTTTTTGTATTTATAAATTGTAATACAGCAGATGGATGGATGGATATAGATAGAAAGGTAGGTAGGTAGGTAGGTAGATTAGATAGCTAGATAGCTAGATAGATAGATAGATAGATAGATAGATAGATAGATAGATAGATAGATAGATAGATAGATAGCCTGCCCATTGGGTAATTGTCTCAAAAATGTTTCCTTACCAGATTTCTCAATGCCTTCAACAGTGGCAGAGCTTCTGAAGTACTGACTTCATGGGAAATGTTCTTAAAAATTCAGGGAATAAAAATTTAGGGAAATATTCAGTGATGTATCTGCTTCAGGGCTTTTTTTCTCATAGAACGCTCAGAACAGCATTCCGGCACCTTTTTTTTTTGCAAAAAAAAAAAACCTTCCTCTATTGGCTTTGGAAAGCCTATTGCAGTCTTGGCTCTTTTTTATGACTCATGGACTTCAACTCCCAGAAATCCAGAGCCAGCCACGCTGAGGGGAAAGAGAGAGGTTTCCAAGCTGAGCCATGCTGGCTCAGGAATTCTGGGAGTTGAAGTCCTTGAGTCATAAAAGAGCCAAGTTTGCCTACCCTGCACTAGACGACATTAAAATTATTTACAAGGTTACTTCTTTAGGAACTAAACTTAGAATCTAAAACAGCTAATTCAAAAAAGCCAACAGAAAAGAACCTCACATTTTTCATCTGCTTCTGTCTTTTGGAAGGTAAAATTAGATAACAAAATAATCTATTCCCTATGTTAACATCTCTTCAATGAAATCAATAAATCAATAAGGAAAGAAATGAGAAACATTTTTCTCAATGTAATATGTCTAATTTAGCTGATGCTAGAAAAAATATCTTTTGTAAATACTCTTGAAAACTATTTTGAATCTATAACCATCTATTACAACTAAACTACTTTAAATTAAACAATTCTTAAGAATGAAATATTCTTAATTTAGACTTTACTTTTACTGTTTGGACTGTTGTGTGTTTTGAAAAATAGATTATTTAGAATCTAGTTATGTTGCACTTCAGTATATACTATGTTGCACCTAGTATATACATAACAATATATGATGTTTTCCATGGTGAGCTTAACATCAATAACAACATTTATTAAAAAGGCTAAAATAATTTATGGTGGTATTATCTGTACATTAAAATTTTGTTTATTCACAGTCTTTCACTTTTCACATTCTGGGCAAGCAGTAGTCATGTATCCTAGCAAAAAATGTTACATATGTGCATTAAAAATATCAAACATGCAAAGAAACAAAAATAAGTCCAAAATTTCTGTATTACAGCCAGAAATGCCAACTTTGCAACCAATATTTCTCATCCATTACTATGGCACCCTAAGGATACCTGCATACATGCAAATGCTTCTTTGGGATCATTAACGCAGCAGGGATTGCTTTTTCCTTCCAATAACATATACCTAAAACCAGTTTATTGCATTTGGCAATTGTACTAAAAAAAATCTCATTGTCAACCAATATAATTCATTTAATTTGAAATCAAGTGAAAAATTGATTTAAATTGTTTTATTAAAACAAATTAATGGCAATTCTTTTATAAGAAGTTGCCTCAAACAAAATGAGTTTGACATGCCTGCTCTAGATAGCTGAATGCTCCAAAATAAATTCTAGACCAGGCCTGTACATGCAGCCTACCAAGCACCCTTGGACAGAGCACAGACTTTAAAAAAAAAAGTAATAAAATCACCACCACTGCCCTGAAAGTCATATTGCCTAGTGCCTCCATAGCTTACCATGACCACGAGCTCCAACACTGTAGATGCTCCTCTAGTCACCAAATCATTGATTAGCCCACCAGCATTCTTTTGCAGACCACAAAGATTTTTAATTTATCAACGTGGGCCTTTCCCTTCTACAAGTTGCACAGATCTCTTCTAGATTTTCCTCTTGTCTTTCCGAGTTAACTCCTTGGTCTGTCATTGAGCAAGAATTGACTTTGTAGGGAAGCATATTATCATTTGATGCATATTTAACATATGTTCTACCTTTATTTACCGATTATATAATATTTGTATGCAATCCATATGGTGAGATTTGGGGCAACTTACAATAGAAAAAAATATATTTTTAAAATCAGAAGATTAAAACATAAAAGCAGGGCTTTTTTTTCTCATAGAATGCTCAGAATGGCGTTCCGGCACCTTTTTTTGCACACACACAAAAAAGCTTTTGCACAAGCTATGCTATCCCCTCTATTGGCTTTCGAAAGCCAATAGGAATTGCTGCTGAGCACGCCAAAAGACCTGGCCGGCAAACATTGCACCGGCAAGTTGTCTGCAGCGAAGGCGAGTTGGCAGGAACTTTGCATCCCTCCCTGCTGCCCAACTACACCATCTCAACTAGGTAAGTAAGAGAGGACAAGGAGTGGGAGGTGGATTCTGTGCAGTCCATGTGCACTCCTTCCTTGTGCTCACCCGTGACAGCCAGGCTGGTGGCCTACCCGGTGCTTTGCTCTGCATGCCTAAGTGGCCGCCCTGCATTGTCTGGCCCGCACCACCTCAGCCGCATGCCCCATGTAGCCCCGCCATATAGAGTGGGCCCTGCTGCTCCCACAGCACCAGCCGCACCGGCTCTGGCCCCAGGGGAAAGCCCGCCACCAACACCCCTCGCACCCGTGACTGCAGCACCAGCACCCCCGCCTCCTGCGCCCGGCAAGATGAGAGTTCCAGCACCTTTTCTTTTAGAAAAAAAGCCCTGATCTGCCTTGAGAATAGACCATATTAAACTGTATGGTATAGTTAAACATCAGGAGTTGACCAGAGGAAATGTTTTATGAGATTTTGTATTCTAGGTAATCTTCAACTATAATCATTTGTTTAGCAACTGTTACAGTGGCACTGAAAAAACTGACTTCTAACCAGTGCTCGCAACTGTCACAGCATTTCCATGGTCACTAGATCTAAATTGGGGCATTTGGCAACTGGCACACATTTACAATGGTTACAGTGTTCCAGAGTCACGCAATCACCATTTGTGACCTTCCCAGCCAGATTCCTAGAAGCAAAGTCAATGGAGGAACCTGAATTTGTTTAATGACTGCTTGATTCATTTAACAACTGCAGTGATTCGCTTAATAACCATGGCAAAAAAAATTGTAAATCAGATGCAACTCAGTTAACAACCATCTTGCTTAGCAGTGGAAATTCTGGTCCCAATTGTGGCTGTAAATTGAGGACTACTGATATGTCATAAAATGTTTTACGATAAATTTCATATAATAAAATGTTTTGTAAAAATTGCTAAATGTCATGTGTTCTGGATTTTGGACACATTGGACACATTAGCCCAGGGGTGTCAAACTCACATTTCATTGAGGGCCACATCAGCATTGCGGTTGCCCTCAAGGGGCCGGGTGGGTATGGCCAGGGTGGGCGTGGCCTACTGGGTAGGCGTGGCTAGAGTTCGTATGGCCTACTGGGTGGGCATGGCCAGCTCTACATCGTTCGCATCAAGGGTGCCTATGGGGGCCTGGGCAGGAGTGGGACAGATCTGAAGGTCTCTGGCAGAAGGAGGGTCTCTGGGCCAGGGCCAAGGCAGTGGGGGCCGTTCCCTCACTGTTTCCAGGATGGCTTCGCGGGCCACATGAAACCACTTTGTTGGCCAGATCTGGCCCCAGGCCTTGTGTTTGACATGTCTGCATTAGCCAGTTTGAAATCTCTTGGTTCAAAAAAATTGTTCCCTGTGCTATACTGTTTTGCTTATTAAAGGTTACACACAGACAAACATACAAGTTTTGGTAGTGTACGGATAAAAGTGTGTGTGTGTGTGTGTGTGTGTAATATCACAAAAACAACTCAATCTACTTTGGTATATCTTTTATTAATGTTATACTAAAGAGTAATTTTATAATTCATGAATTTTTCTTTGTCCACTTATTACTGCTGTCTGTTCTACAACTATATTTTTAGCTCACAACAGTGGCAACATTTTCAACTTAAGCAGAGTTTGATAGCATAATATACCCCAGATACCTAGGCTGTTTCAAAGTTATCTAAGGTCTTTCATGTCTGATGGAATCATGATGAAGTTAAACCATATATTTTTCAAATACCGTATTTTCCGGCGTATAAGACGACCCGGCGTATAAGACGACCCCCGACTTTTAAGAAGATTTTTTAAGGTTTTTTGTCTTATACGCCGGAAAATACTTACATGCGCTGGAGAGGCGGGCTTGGGGCGGCCATGCCGAGGCCGGCTGGTGAGGGCCGCTGCGTGGTCTGCGGGCGAGAGGGGCGCCAGGCCCGCCAGAAGTCCCCGGAAGTTTCTGGAACTTGGAATGGCCTGGCGGCGGGCGGGCGCTCCCTCCCCAGGGGGGATGCAGGGGAGGCATCCTGCGGGGGGGCGGTGCAACCACCGCACCTGCGCCTGGGGTCCAGCTCCACCCCACAGAAGGCTCTCGGGCCCCTGCGGGGAAGAGGGGCTGCTGGGGGGGCTCTTGCCTTCGAGCTCTGGCCGGGAGGACGCCTCTCAGCCCAGGAGGCTCTTCTCAGGGGAGGGTGCGGGGGACGCACAAAAGGGGCCATTTCACTTGAGGGCTCCATTTCACTTGAGCCGCCCTGCCCTCCCTGTCCGTCGCAGAGGAGGCGAAGGCCCGACTGGCCCGCCGGCCCTCCGCTTCTGCCGGCCCCTGAGGCGCAGCGTTTCCCGGGCGGCAGGCAGCGCCGGAGGGCAGCCGCCACCCCGCCACGGCCGGCGCCCCTCCTGCTTCCCCCCCAGGCCTTGAACCTCTCCCATTGGGCGCAGAGTGGGGCAGCTCCGCCCGCCTCCTCTCACTGTCGGCCGAGGCATGCTCGGCCCGGGCTCCCGGTCCCTCTTCCCGGCCGGCTTCCCGCCCTGCCCCTCATGGAGCTGGACTGGGCGTGCAGCCTCTCGGTGTGGCTGCTTTTCCTGGGCAGCCTGGCGGTGTGGCTTCTGCGCTCGGACCTGTTGCTGAGCCGGCGGCTGCTGCTGCGCGTAGGGCTGCTGGCCGTCCTGCAGGCACTGGGCCAGGCCGTCCTGCCGCTGCCCCTCAGTGCCGCGCTCACGGCGGCTGCCTGCTGGCTCATCTTGGCCAGCACCGCCCGGCGGAAGCGCATCCCCACGGGGGGAGAGCGGTGCTGGTGACAGGTGAGTGCGGCGGGCGTGAGGCCCTCCCCTTGGGCCAAGAGCCGACGGGCAGCGCCGCCTTCGCGTGGGGAGAGCCGCCCGACGCTCCCGCCCAGCCGTGTCCCGGAGCCACGCCGGAGATAGCTCGGTTGCGCGGGGCGGCCCGGCTTTGCAAGAACGGGGACGCTCGACTGATTTATGGTTTTTTTCCGGCGTATAAGACGACCCGGCGTATAAGACGACCCCCCAACTTTTGAGATGATTTCCATGGGTTAAAAAGTAGTCTTATACGCCAGAAAATACAGTATATATGAATATTTTTAAAATAGTATTGGGATTTTTCAGTCATGGACAGAATACTTTGAAACCCATATGATATCAAAGGTTGCATGTCCTTAAAAGTAATAAATTGATGCTAACAGGTTTAAAAATAAAATTGCATTTCATGTCTGTTACACTGTTCCTCCACCCCAATTGTATTGGACATCAGATTTTAATTTTTGGAGATGTAAACAATTTGAAAGATTGCTGACCCACATGATCTGGTCTTAAGAATTATTAATATTAATATTTTGATACATATAAGTAGAGTTATATTTCATCAAGGAATTACCTTTGGAAATATATTTGCTTTAGAAAAAGCAGAAAATGAAGCAATGTGTTCTTTGGCATAGATTTCATGATTATTTCCAATAATAGGGTAGAATTTTTAGATTAATTTTTAATTCTTTTCTATTATTTATTATTATCCTTTGATGATAATATACTAGATATCGGCATCTAGTATATGACAACGTCTGTTCAAAAATATGACAGAAATATCTATTCACAAATAAGTTTGTGATTTCTTTCATTTTCTGACATTTAAATCTATATTTTCAAAATAAAATTTTCTATACGTTCAACTTCATAGCAGTTAGAAAAATCACCAAAGTTGTATACCTGTTCTCAAAAGATGGAGATATTTTAGCACTAAGTTTAACTTTTATGTTTGACATACATGTCAAAAAATTAGCTCCCTTTTGAAATGGAGATACCATTTTGCTAGATCTTTTTCCCTTTTAAAATTTAATTTCACTGCAAAACATTACCTTAGGCAGCAAATCACAACATTCTATTTTATCTGGACTGTTCTTAGGGGAAACACTTGGTAAGTTTAGGTCATTGCATTGCCCTCAGTTTGAAAATTAATAAAGCAATGCTCTTCTTTTTTTAATTGACATGAGCCACTTCAAATTTTGAAACTAGAAGGATCCTTATGGCTATCTAATGCACAGATGTTGCAATGCCAGGACTCCTCTTCACTTGTTTATTGAAGGGGAATATGTTGTCTTTTCTGCTCCCAGTCAGCTTCTAGATGTATAATATCCGTCTTGGAGGGAGAGCCATGGGGCAGTGCTAGATTGCCCACCTGCTAGCACTCTACCAATCCCCAAAGGGCAAAAGCTGATATGATCCCTTCTGGGCAAGGATACCAGCAGTTCACCTCTGAGTTATGAAAGAGTCATCTTTCTACAATGGTAAGTGAGATCAATTGTAGTATTACTACTGGAAAAAATATTACTAATAAGATAATCTTTTTAATCGCTAATATCTGCAGAAGAAAAGGACACTTATTCAGCCTCCTAGGAATAAAACAGTAGCATGTTTTAGTTCTATTAATATAGTGAAGGATAGAAAATGATGTTCTGTTGACCTACAACAAAAAGAAAAGCCTTTTATCCAATTTCACTTGAATGAATATGTCGTTTTACAGATAATTTATTGGTTATTTGAAGAAAAAGAAATGGAGGTCTACATTTTTCAGATTTGGAAAACTTCTGTTGAAATGAGATTGTGATAAATTTAGTTGTTATAGGAGCAAGCAAAACACAATCCTTTGAGTATTTTTTATGTTGCTTTGGTTGGAAAGATTTGAGATTCTCTTAGCAGACACTGGCTGAACACTATATTTACATCATGCTTTGCAACCACATGGAAGTTAGAAGTTTTCATCAAAATAAGGAAGTCTCCATCCAGGTAAAAGAAGAACAGCAGAATAATTGAGGAACCTGCAAAGCATAATTGTATCTATTGCATTTGCTTCATCTGGTTTCCATAAAGGCATTGAAATCAGGATTAAAAAACACGTCCATGTAACAAACCTGCAATCAACAAACACATTACTGTGTTCTGTATGGCTAAATATGCTGTGGCTTTAATCTCTGAACACAATAAAATTAAAGTTCTTTCTGATACATATTTCATGTGCAAAATTTTACCACCATTACCGTAAACCTCTATTCCTAATGCTCTTATGCTTTTTCACTATTTTTGCTGGCACTTTTTGGCCAAAGGGGGAAAAAAACAACCCTGTGAAACCTTTCCTCTGGTTAAGAGTTTTTTATTGGCTCATGACGTTGATGGATCCTTGCCAAAGATTAGGCCCTGCTAGCTTACTGAAAGAAAGAGTGCTCAGTTTTCAAGACAAAACTCTACAGAATGTAGTCAATACAGATTAAATATGGAAATACAGCTAATTGGCAAGCAATAAATTTTGGTGTTTTCAGAAGCAAGTACTTAGAACTCTTCAAACTGCATCAGTAATAACAGCTTTTAAATATACATTTGAAAATGTGATAAATATGTATTTTACACGTTAGACAAAATAGTTTGGAAAACATTTAAAAAATTAACCAGATGAGCGTAGTGCATACAGATTTCCATGTTTTGATATGAAATGTACTTTTTACGAAGACTGAAGGTAATCTTTACAGAATCTATATAGTACTTTATAGTAATGCATCTATATCCAAATATAACTATTATTTTATTACTACATTTATACCATATGTTCCATTCAGAGCCAGATGAATAATTAAGGACTTTGGAGTTTCAATAAATTTCATCCTCAGCTTCATATTTTCACTGAGTAACTTAGACCAATTATAATGTCCCTTTTCAGGAAAAACAGGGTAGCATCATGAACTCCCAGAAGAAAAGTGGAATACAAATCTAATAAATAATATTTAATATATAAACTATTAAAGTAGTATAAAAGTTTACTGCGTTCCTATTTTATCATTTTAAGAAATATAGAAGAAAGTAATTAATCCAGTTTGAAGGTAATTGAATATTTAAACTTGGTTCTTCAAAATTATGGCTTAGCACAATAATCATTGTGATATGCAAATATATTGAACACTTAAGTCATTGTTGCCACCTGCTTTGCTGATATTTTTTTCTTTCAACCTGAACTTGTCTTTTACAATTATTATATAGTTTATTACAGTATTATATTCAGAATACAATTATAATCAATTTATTTTCTCTTACAATGCCATGACTTATTAAGAACTAGGAAAATAGCAAACATGAAATATAATTTTATTTAAATGAGCTACATTAAGGCAGTTTTCATTTTGCTTAGTATAGTTAGAAATATATGTATACTGCACAAGAAATTATCTGATCATAATTTTTCTTTTGAACAGTATATTTCAAAAAGAGCTTTCAATATCCTTATTGTATAGTCTGAAATAAACAACAATTTATTTGAAACCATTGTAATCCACAAAAATTATAGCTGTGAAAAACAATTTGAAGTGGCAGAAGAGGAAAGCTTAATTTCTCTTGCAACAAACTGCCGCATGTCTGTGTTAGCAAAATAGCATTTAAATTTATATGCTGCTTCACAGTACTTTACAGCCCTCCCTAAGCAGAGTCAGCATATTGCTCCCAACAAGTTAGACAAATGATATTTTTTAAAATCTTGTACAGTCTTCTGTGATGGATCAATGGAACATGTATACCTGCTGCATAAAGGGAGGGGACTCTATAAATGTATGTAAATTCAATCTTACCTTTCTGATATGTTAGACCATCTTAAATCATCACCTATCAGAAAGTCTTAATTTATTCCAAAAGTAATGGCCCACTTAGAATTTTTCAGGTAGTCTCAGCCTAATCAGTCCCAACACTACTTCTTCACTTAATTATTCTTTTATATGAGATTTCAGTTCTGTTTGTTTTAGAAGATACTGGGAATTCAAGATTAATGTAATATGGCCTTGAAGTGCAGTAGCACTCAGCAGATTACTTATTAGCAGAAAATAATTTCTATATATCAGAAGTCTTGAAGGAATTTGTGTCCAAATTTGTTTCAATCCATTTTATAGTATTTCCAAAGGCCATGTGATTAAAAAATTTTTTTAAATTATCAGCAATGAATGAGTTAGAAAATCGGGTACAAAATATGAGTTATTTTATTATATTTCCTGGAGTATATTTAATGATTTGTATGCACAGAAGTGGAAAAAACATGGATGTGTTCAACTGAATTATGAAATGAACTTACATTTACTCAGTGCTAGCCATAAGGACAGGACATCTTTTGATTTCCGGAGCTCCTAATTAATTATTTTACTTGCATCTGCCTTTATATAAGGAAGATTCTCCTGAACTTGTAAATCAGAGGAATCTGGCCTAATTTTATGAACTGTGTTTCACATTGGTCATTTGGCTATTTTCTTTTTTGTTTTGTCTATTTTGTGTCACAGATTGGGTTGCAGTGTGTTTTATCCATTTTATCAATCTTTGACCATATTCTTACAAGCAACTTGTTTGAAAGGAGAGTGTGCTGTAATAAGTTATTTAAATAAAGGAGGTCAATGAGTAGGACATGAAAATTCTTACCCTACTCCAATAACATTTTCTTTTAAATAATCATTTCATTTCTGTGGATCACTAGCTTAATAAAAAATTCAAATACTTTTTGTATTTTCAATCACAGCACGAACTTAGATATGTTTTAGCATTAACTTTTAGCCTTAACCATGTTACGTTGTTCTAAAGCCAGTGGTGGGATTCAAATATGTGAACAACCGGTTCTCTGTGTGGATGCCGCTTCCGGGAGTCCATTCTGGACTAAGCAAAAAAATAAATAGCTACTGGTTCTGCTGAAGTGGTGCGAACTGGCTGAATCCCACCACTGTCTAAAGCCAAAAGTAAGCATGTGGGAAGGTCTGACTATGTGGCACTAACTGGTGTGAATTCTAAAGTTCACCTGATTTGCCAAGTAGCTCTCACAGACGTTATATCTAACTGCACTGTTTCATTGATCATGAAGAAACAGAATGTTTGAAAACAACAGTCTTAATATCTTGTTTTCATTTGTGTTAACTACAGATTTGTATAACGGTTCATTTCCACTATCATGGGAATTTTAGGGGCTTTGGAAGAACATTCATTGTGCAGCTGCATAGTCCATAAGTGCACAGTTACGTAGGAAGCTGGATGCAGATACACCATGGGAGGAAGATGCAGGAGAATCCACTCATTTCTAATCAGCTTTTGGAGCATAAATTTGTGTCCTTATATTACCACAAATTTTCTTGGGTTTTTGTCTGATATTTTTATTGGACAATAATCAATTCTGTTTTACCCAGTGGCCTAACTCCAGCTGATTATAATTGGGCTTTTGTCTTCCCCATAGCAAATCATTATTTTTCATTAATATGTATCTTGCTGAATACGTAAGTGTATTTTCCTAGATTACTTTTCTGATGCAGAGGCTATATGCAGCATTCAACTCCCAATAGAAGTATTGCAAAAGATCTTAAGGGGGTTGCAAGGTTTTAATCATGATTACATCTGATGCATGTGATTGGCAAATATTGGAGTCATATTAGAAGCAATCCTTCAGATAGATTTATAGTTGTTAAATCTAATAAAATCACCAAATACCATAATGCCAAACAATTCCCAATGAGGAATTTTATCTTCAGTGTTGAAAGCAAGTGTTTTTTCTTCTGTTGTCACTCTTGAATTTTTTGATGAAAAAAAAGTTTATTGAGGATATGGCGTTAATTTGCTTAACATCTGTGCTTTGTATTATGAGAGGTTGATTTACATTATAGCATGAACCAATTTAATCATCAGCACAGCTGGTTGATGGAGGTTTATGCCTGATAAATTTCTTGCACTAATATTGCTTCTCTATTATAAATTCTGAATATATCATCTGATATCGGTACTGTTTGCCATTAAGCACATTGTGGAAATGTTCTGTGAAACAAGGGTACTTAGTTTACCTGTGCATGGTAAAATATATTCACTACATGATGATAATGGTGATTCTTTCCTGTATTTCTGAAAATTAAATACAATTGTGCAGTGCTTGAAATTCAGAAATAAAAATGTTTCTTAAAGCATGCAGGACTGTGTACTGAGCATCTCTCTGTGGTTCCTTAAACCAAACTTGTCATTTTCCAGGACTGTGCTGTCTGCAGAGGACGACCATGTAGAGAAAAAGTAGGAGCTTTGTTGCAGACAAGTTCTGTATCAACCATCCCACATTCCAGACACCTCTACTGTATGATCTCAGTTTAGAAGTGCAGCATGCCCGCTCCAATAGGGAAAATAAAATATGAATAGTTGAAATAACTCATTTAGATTGAAAAATTCTGGCTAAACAGAAAGATTTGATCACTTCATAAAATCTGAAAGAATAGGGACTAAATACAATCTCTAAGAAAGGTCATTCCATAGTTTGGAAGAATGTCTGTGCAGCTAGTTGGATTCAAAGCAGGAAAGGTGTTTGATCCAGCACAAGTGTGTTTTCTATACCAGACAGCAATTCTCTAAAGAAACCATGACTTTTCTTTTCCTTTTTTTGGTATATATTTATTTTTAACATAACATAAATCAGTAATTTGTAAACAGTATGTTGTCTGGGTAACATTTATAAGACAATCTTTAACAATTGATTTCTATAATCTATATTCCATATGTTAATTTCAGTTTATTTCCCCTTTCCCCAAAGTATCTTCCTTTGCAAAACATTAGATTAAAAAAATTCTCATTATTTTGATAAACAACAATTAAGTATATAGTTTTTCCAATAATCCTATTTGTCATTTTAGTTGCCTTATCGTAAATCCTGTTACCGTGCTTATTTCAGCTTATTTCTCCCCCCAAATTCTAAATATTCTTACTAGTGACAATTTTCTCAACAATTTACATTTACATTGGTGGATTTAATTCTATTTTTTCCATATAAGCCCTCTCATACTTTTATATTTCTTAATAAGTAAAAAAGTAGAGAGAGGAGAGAGACAAAAAAGAGAAAAAAAGAAGAAGAAAAAGACAAAAGCACTGAGATAGAAAAAATAACATAAAATATAATAAATAATAAATAACATAAAATATAATAAAATAATATAATAAAATAAAATAACAGACTTAAAATATGTACTGTATTTTCCGGCGTATAAGATGACTTTTTAACCCATGAAAATCTTCTCAAAAGTTGGGGGGTCGTCTTATACGCCCAGTCGTCTTATACGCCGGAAAATAGTACATAAATCAATCGAGCGCCTCGTTCTTGCAAAGTAACTTCAAGCCTCCTTAGTCCAGTCCCCCCTCCAATGTGACTCTCCCTTCCCACCCCCAAGAGCCTCTAAGCCCCTTCCCCTCCCCCTTGCAAATGCCAGACCCCAGGAGCGGCAGGAAGCCCCTCCCCCTCGCCCAAGCGGCATCTGAGCATAAGCAGAGCGCGCCCTGCTACCCGCTATCTCTCCCGGCAGTCTGGACAGTGGTACTTGGCGGCCTGGTGCCCCTCTTGCCCGCAGACCAAGCAGCGGCCCTCGCCAGCCGGCCTTGGCATGACTGCCCCAAGCCGGGCTCTCCAGCATGTCTTCCAGGCCCGCCTGGCTGACCGCATCCTGGGCGGGGCTTGGCTCCAGACACGGCGGCTGCTCCATCTGCAAATGTACTCTCAAAGCCAGATTGCGCTCGGCCGTGCAGGCTGCCAAAAGGCGGGGACTCGGAGTTCCCACGATGGTTGCAGCTTCTGGCTTGCCGTTTGCAGAGTCTGGCCTGGAAGAGCGCATCGTGTGAACGCAGCTCTTGCGTTTATTCCAAAGGGTGGGTGGAAGGAAAAGCCCCTTTGGGCTTCAAAAGGGAGGCTTTGCACCATCTGCATCAGACGGGGCTGAATCGGGCTTGTGTCGGACACTTGGCAACTGGCATGTAAGTATTTTCCGGCGTATAAGACGAAAAATCTTGAAAATCTTCTCAAAAGTCGGGGGTCGTCTTATACGCCCAGTCGTCTTATACGCCGGAAAATACGGTATCCCTCCTAATTTAATATATTTTTATTCCCTCAATTTCTTATTCTTTTTTACCATAGCTGAGAATGTATTTAATCTATTTAAACTTTAAGCATTCCATTCAGTAGATCTAATCATCTAATCCTTTAACTCTCATTCAAAACACATTTTTATGCTTTTCTTATCGTCACATTTAAATAACTAAAACATTTGCTTTGTTTAAATCATTTCAACTTTTTTTTACAGGAAGGAAAAAGAAAAAAAACATATTGTATTAATTAAAAAAATCCCTCTAAGAGTAATATATTCCAAAGTTTTTCCATTTCTTTAGCCATATTCAAACAAATGTTTCTTATTGTATTAGTTAACAAAAAAATCATCTCTATAAGAGTAATATATTCCAAAGTTTTTCCATTTTTAGCCATATTCAAACAAATGTTTCTTTTTTAAGTATTCTCTCTGATAAGTCCCATGATTTGCATTTTAATCTTTTTTCTCTGGCCATTGCCTTTCTTAATCAGTATGTTTTGCTGCATCATTCATTTCCCTGTAAAGTATTTTTTCTCATTCTTTTTCTTATCTTCAAAGTTGTTTGGACATGTTGAAATATTTCCCATTTGAATTAAATCATGATTTTTTTTATTTTATACGGTTCCATCTTTAAGTCTATCCTCAGAATTATGTTCAGTCATCTCTATTTTCCTGGGAAATTTCTTGGAGTGAAATTAAGTTGGAGATAAGTTGATTCATACTCTCAAGGTTGTTCTGTATTTCTCTGTGGTTTAAAATCATTGTCCTTTGAAATTGTTGCTGCTTATCATGTGTTTCCTTTTGTAAAGTATTCATTGCTTCAGAATTGTTACTCTCACTTTGTTTACACAGCTGCAATTTTAAGAACTTTGAGGGTCAGAGAAAAAAAAATCCCCACCCACCAGTAGGTGTCAGCATTTGCTCATTTTTCAGGTCTTTCTAGTCTTTTTTTTTTCTTTAAAGAGTAAGTTTTGCCGCTTCCGGTAACCAAAAGGAGGGAGTAGAATCCCCCTCCTTTTTTTTCTGGAGATCTCTTATTTTTGGGACTTTCTTCAGGAAAATAGGTAGGATAGAGAAAATCAATATTCTTACCCAGATTCAAGCATGCTGTTTAAAATCCGCTTAGTTTAAAAGCTTATGACTTCCGTTGTTTTTGGCTATGACTGGACATGGAGTTAGCCAGCCTTTTCTTCTGTTGGTTTCTGGGAGGCTTCTCCTGGACTGTTCAGGGAGACCGCCATCTCTCCTAAGTCCCTGGGATTTCCTTCCTTCATTCCACCCCTTCAGGGTGGATTCTGGCCCCCTTAGGGTCCCCAACAAAAAGTAATTTCAGCTGAAGTGTTCAGCATTCCGAATCTTCCAACTGCTTCACTGGAAAACAGGAACCAGAAGTCACCGTGACTTTTCTTAGGCTTGCATAGGAACCATGCAGTTTCAGGAAAATATTTCCTTAAGCTAAGGAAGAAGCAACCAGATGCAAATATGTCATTTGTCACCATCTCTTTAATGCATCCTTAATTTAGCAGACTTCACACTGAAATGAATAAATATAAAATGCTGAATTGTAAATTATATCCATGATATGGGTATTCTGTATATTTGCAATATAATACAGTTACAATATGAGGTAGTTCTCGCTTAATGACCAGTCATTTTACAACCATTCAAAATTATTGCAGCCACAAAACAGGTGCTTTACAGACTGGAAAGCACCCCTGGCTAACATAAATGGTCATGGGGACCCTGGTCATGTGACTACATGTTAGGCACATCAGCTTTAGGACCAGACATCATGATTCATGATTTTTTTACTGATACCAATTCCCTCCAAATGCTCCATAAAACTGAGGTTTTATCATACTTTTCAAATACTGATGGAGGTATTAGATTTCCATATCTGTTAGATATGTGTAGAACATAATTCTGAAAATAGTTGTGATGCTAACAGGTCATTAATGCATTAATATTTTAGAAGCTATGAGATTTTAATGTTATTCATTAAAATGCTTTCATTTTTGAATGTACTGTTTGCATCAGTGTTCCTCTGTTAAGGTAATTTGGGATCACTACCTTCTAGTATTACAATTTTTTGGAAGTAAAAATAAATGATTAAGTGGTTTCAAAATTGAGAGAGAGGCAGCTAAAAGCATCAAATGTTTTGGATGTCTTATGATTCCTGTAAATGCTATAATTCTCACTACCCAAAGAATGAAATAAGTATGTTGAATCTTATAAGAAAGTTTTGAAATAGTATTGATATCACTTTCATCTTTAGCTTGTAGTAACAATTTTATAAAGCACCTACTACAAGATAATTTAATTTCGTGCCACCTTGCATATTGCTTTTCACATAAGAATTAATGAGATGTATTGTGGAATGTGAGATGATTTTAATTTTTGAAGCTTGTCATTGTCTAATGTTTGTTGGCTTACTAAGTTTTTTTCTGGACTAAGATAACATGATGATTAAAATATGTTCTACATTTGTGTTCTAGCCTGGGAGGTAAGGCCAAGCTTTTGAAGGGGGATCTGACCATAACCATGTTATTTATATAATAAAGCAAACTGCACTGTTTGCACAGTAGCTACTGGGATAAACACTTTGTAATTGGCATATTAAGCACTGAGTAACTTCACACTGAGTTACCTAGCAGATTATCTTCCCTGTTATAAACTTGCATGGTTGCTAAGATCGCCTAAGGAGATCCTACTGTGGATGCCATAAATCAGTAGATTGTCATTCTGATGTGCCTTCTGAGTCATACCTTTTATTCAGAATATTCTCCTTGCAGATGTTCATTAGGTGTATATTGAAGATCCATCTTTTCACCCTGTTTTTCTTTGTAGGCATGGCAACATATTTTTGTAATGTATTTTATTTTCTCTTTTTAAAAAAGAAAATCCATATTTTATATTCTCTTATTTTAAATTGCAAAATATTTAGTAACAAATAGCATATTATTTAAACAATACTAAAGCACGTTCAACTTTATATTTTAATCAAGTAAAGATATAGAACATAAAAAATTTTGGTTATGTATTTAATTGCAGAGATATTTCAGTGAATACAGTATCAGTTTCAGCAAATGTTTATATTTTTTTAAAAAAAATAAAATGTTTGTTTATCCACAGATTTGAATTTTGTGAACCTGCATTTGTAGTTGGAAATTGCTTGCAGATAGCCTCAGACAGTCATCAGTATGACCGGATTTATTGTGGAGCAGGTGTGCAAAAAGACCATGAAAACTACATGAAAATTTTATTGAAGATTGGAGGCATTCTGGTTATGCCTATAGAAGATCAGGTGATTTAAACATTTTTAAAATATTTATATTTCCTTTGTTACATTTAAATAACATTCTTTTTAAATAATATTTTATTAATTTTTCTCATTTTACAATTAAGTATTTAAAAAGCAATGTAGTGACTTGGTTAATCAATACTTCAATAACATACATAAGTCTTTAGTATAAATCTCAAGTTACAACATCAGATATTTACTCTCATTTTCCCTTAATATCTACTATCTCATATTAGGCTAATACATTTCTTATTATTATCAACTAAATAAAAACATCTTTGTTATATTTATCAATATTTTTTAGCTTATACATATCTTAAGTGTGTTTGCATTCAATCCTTATATACAATCAATGTCCTGTTACTGCTTTTCCCCCAAGCTTTAATTTCCCATCGATATTCAAATTAACATTTGTTATTTATGTTTTCCAAGCAGTTTATATTTAGGTAACCAAAGTTTCCCTTATCTCAACTCCTTCCTTTTTCCCATTTCATAACAAAGTCTAATATTCTAAATGCACATCTTTTTGAATGTAGTCTTGTTTTGCTTTCTAAAAGTTATCTATTTTCCACCATATTTAAACCGTCTAATTAATAATACAGTATCTCCTCTAATCCCCTTCATGGATTACTGCCTTGTTGTGGCAAAGGGGCTTGCGTAATTCAATGAAGCTATGAGCTATGCCGTGCAGGGCCACCCAAGACGGAAAGGTCATAGCAGAGAGTTCTGACAAAACGTGATCCACTGGAGAAGGAAATGGCAACCCACTCCAGTATCTTTGCCATGAAAACCCTATGGACAGTACCAAAAGGCAAAACGATATGACACTGTAAGATGAGCCCCTCAGGTGGGAAGGCATCCAATATACTACTGGGGAAGAGCAGAGGACTAGTACTAGTAGCTCCAGAAAGAATGAAGCGACTGGGCCAAAGGACGCTCAGCTGTGGATGTGTCTGGTGGTGAAAGGAAAGTCCAATGCTGTAAAGATTTTTTCTCTATAGGAACCTGGAATGTAAGATCCATGAATCAAGGAAAGCTGGACGTGGTCAAACAAGAGATGACAAGACTGAACATCGACATCTTAGGTATCAGCGAACTAAAATGGACAGGAATGGGTGAATTTAATTCAGGCAACCATCAGGTATACTACTGCGGGCAAGAATCCCTCAGAAGAAATGGAGTAGCCTTCATAGTCAATAAAAGAGTAGGAAAAGCAATACTGGGATACAATCTGCAAAATGACAGAATGATCTCAGTTCGAATCCAAAGCAAACCATTCAATTTCACAGTAGTCCAAGTCTATGCCCCAACCACCAGTGCTGAAGAGGATGAAATTGACCGGTTCTATGAAGCCCTACAGCACCTTATAGAACTAACACCAAAAAATGATGTCCTTATCATCATGGGGGATTGCAATGCTAAAGTAGGAGGCCAAAAGATAACCGGAATAACAGGCAGGTTTGGCCTTGGAGTACAAAATGAAGCAGGGAACAGGCTGATAGAATTTTGTCAAGAGAATACGATGGTCATAGCAAACACTCTTTTCCAACAACCCAAGAGACGGCTCTACACATGGACATCACCAGACGGTCAACACAGAAATCAGATTGACTATATGCTCTGCAGCCAAAGATGGAGGAGCTCTATACAGTCAGTAAAAACAAGACCAGGAGCTGACTGTGGCTCAGACCATGAGCTTCTCCTTGCAAAGTTTAGGCTTAAACTGAAGAAAGTAGGAAAAAGCACTAGGCCACTCAGGTATGAATTAAATCATATCCCTGTTGAATATACAGTAGAGGTGACAAATAGATTTAAGGAATTAGATCTGATAGACAGAGTGCCTGAAGAACTATGGACAGAGGTTCGCAACATTGTACAACAGGTAGCAACCAAAACCATCCCAAAGAAAAAGAAATGCAAGAAAACAGAATGGCTGTCTTAGGAAGCTTTGCAAATAGCTGAGGAAAGGAGGGAAGTGAAAGGCAAGGGAGAAAAAGAAAGATACACCCAAATGAATGCAGAATTCCAGAGATTAGCTAGAAGAGATAAGAATGCCTTCTTAAATGAACAGTGCAAAGAAATAGAAGAAAACAATAGAATAGGGAGGACCAGAGATCTTTTCAAGAAAATTGGAGAGATGAAGGGAACGTTTCATGCAAAAATGGGCATGATAAAGGACCAAAATGGCAAGGACCTAACAGAGGCAGAAGAGATTAAGAAGAGGTGGCAAAATTACACAGAAGAACTATACAAGAATGAGCTTAATGTCCCTGATAATCACAATGAGGTGGTCACTGACCTCGAGCCAGACATCCTAGAATGTGAAGTGAAGTGGGCCTTAGAAAAGCTGAGCAACAACAAAGCTAGTGGAGGTGACAGTATTCCAGCTGAGCTATTCAAAATCTTAAAAGACGATGCAGAAAAAGTGCTACACTCAATTTGCCAGCAAATTTGGAAAACTCAACAGTGGCCACAAGATTGGAAAAGATCAGTTTACATTCCAATTCCAAAGAAAGGCAGTGCCAAAGAATGTTCAAACTACCGCACCATTGCACTCATTTCTCATGCTAGTAAAGTTATGCTTAAAATCCTACAAGCTAGACTCCAGCAGTATGTGGACCGAGAACTACCAGAAGTACAGGCAGGATTTCGAAGAGGCAGAGGAACTAGAGATCAAATTGCCAACATACATTGGATCATGGAGAAAGCTAGGGAGTTCCAGAAAAACATCTGCTTCTGCTTCATTGACTATGCTAAAGCCTTTGATTGTGTGGATCATAACAAACTGTGGCAAGTTCTTAAAGAGATGGGCATACCAGAGCATCTTATTTATCTTTTGAGAAATCTATATGTTGGCCAAGAAGCAACAGTGAGAACTGGACACGGAACCACTGATTGGTTCAAAATTGGGAAAAGAGTCCGGCAAGGCTGTATACTGTCGCCCTGCCTATTTAACTTATATGCAGAGCACATCATGAGAAAGGCAGGGTTAGAGGAATCAAAAGTTGGAATTAAGATTGCCAGAAGAAATATCAACAACCTAAGATATGCAGATGATACCACTCTAATGGCAGAAAGTGAAGAAGAATTAAAGAGCCTCTTGTTGCGGGTGAAGAAGGAGAGTGCAAAAGTTGGGTTGAAACTTAACATTAAGAAAACCAAGATCATGGCATCCGGTCGTCTCAATTCCTGGCAAATAGATGGGGAAGAAATGGAGGTAGTGACAGATTTTATTTTCCTGGGCTCCAAGATCACTGCAGATGGGGACTGTAGCCAAGAAATTGAAAGATGCTTGCTCCTGGGGAGGAAAGCCATGGCAAATCTAGACAGCACACTAAAAAGCAGACATCACCCTGTCAACAAAAGTGCGTATAGTCAAGGCTATGGTCTTCCCAGTTGCAATGTATGGCAGTGAAAGTTGGACCATAAAAAAGGCTGAGCGCCAAAGAATTGAGGCCTTTGAACTATGGTGCTGGAGAAGACTCCTGCGAGTCCCTTGGACTACAAGGCGATCAAACCGGTCAGTCCTAGAGGAGATCAACCCTGACTGCTCTTTAGAAGGCCAGATCCTGAAGCTAAAACTCAAATACTTTGGCCACCTAATGAGAAGGAAGGACTCACTGGAGAAGAGCCTAATGCTGGGAAAGATTGAGGGCAATAGAAGAAGGGGACGACAGAGAATGAGGTGGGTGGATGGAGTCACTGAAGCAGTAGGCGTGAGCTTAAATGGTCTCCAGAAGATGGTGGATGACAGGAAGGCCTGGAGGAACATTGTCCATAGGGTCATGATGAGTCAGACATGACTTCGCAGCTAACAACAACATCTCCTCTAATAAGTCAAAACCATTATATGTGTTGTCTGGGTTAACCAATAAGTAATATACATATTTTTTTTTAGTTTAGGTCTAATTTTTAGAAGCTCAAATACTCTCCCTCTTTTTCTAATAATATCTGTTATCTCATATTGGGCAAACAGAATTCTTATTTTCAACTAAGTAAAAAAAATCTTGTTACATTTATCAATACTTTTTAGCCTATACATAAACTTTAATTTTCCATCAATATTCAAAAAAGGGAAAAAAAGAAAAGCACTGTTATTTATGATTTCCAAATATTTTATGTTAGGTGACCAAAGTTTCCCTTATCTCAACTTCTCCCTTTTCCCCTTTTCAAACCAAAGTCTAATAGTGTTGTTGCATATCTTACCTATTCAATTATAATGTTACTTTATTTTCTAAAAAGTATCTATTTTCCACCATATTCAACCCTCTAGTTAGTAATAGACTATCCCCTCTAATAAATCAAAGCCATTATTTTCTTCAGCCTTACTCTGGCTTTCTTCCTTTGTCAACTAACCTTCTATTTAGTGTCTTTGAATCATTAAATAGTTCTCCCTCTATTATTATATATATTATTTGGAATAAGAAAGACCATTTGGTTGAAGTTTTTTTGGAAGAATGAGACCATTTATATTCATTAGGTTGCCTCCCTATTTCTCCAATTTCCCACAATTGTCCTGATTGGTTTATCTTCCATTCAATCTGTTCTTCTTCCTTTTCCTCAAATTTCTTCTGATTTTTGTAAAAAGTCTTCCAGTTTCAGTGTTGTCACTCCCTTTTCTGATTTTTCCATTGGCTGGGTCTGTTGGTCAATTGGGTCCTCTGTCTTGGTGTTTAGTTGTTTCAATTTTTCTGTTATTTTCTGCATTGTTAGTTCTTTGGTTGTAGTCAAGATCTGAGTTTGTATATTTAAACTGGCATCTTGTTCCTTTATGTTGCATCTTATTTTGTCACAAGCTGAAAGGATGGTTTCATGTATTGATTTCAACATGGAAAGGATTTTTTTTCCTCATCTTCATATTCTGTTGATAGTATGTTAAGTTGAAGACTTTAGAATCAAACATTAAAAGTATTTTTTGTCTTTTGTAGCTGGGGATGGGACATCTATTTTACGTGTTATAGGTGGTCTTTATAGTAGAAATTATTTGTCCAGTAAGAGTTTATAGTCCAAGGTATTCCATCATCTCATATAATAACATATGCTTCTCATGTAAAGAAATAGGAAAACAATTGCCCAAGTGTAGCTCTGAAAGTCAGTAGAAGTTTACATTCATAGTTCAAACAAGCCAGATGTGCCACCCAGAAGTTCCTTCTTTGTAGCTGGGTTTTTCACAGGTGGTAACTGTCAAGGTCAAGGAAATTTTTTTCTGGAGTCTGGGCTTCAAGCCAAGTCTCTTTTAGGCAATAACAAATTGTAATACCATACATCGCCACAAGATGTCACCAACACTGTTTAAAGCTTTTTAAGTCCAAAATTTTTATGATATTTTTTCAAGTCTTATTTCTTTTTTTAGATAAAAAACAAACATCTCCAATGAGAAAAGAAGCACTTTTAGTCCCCAGGCTTCAAAAGAATATACATCCTATTAGATTAAAATTGTTCTTATAGTTGCTTTGTTTCCCTGGGTAGTTAGTCGCCACTTTTCTTAGAAGGTGGGGTAGAAATTCCCTTCCCACTCTCCTCAGAGGGGGAAAAATACTTTGGGCAGCTTTTATAGGAAAAATACTTAAAATCTTAAAGATAGGATCAGGTCTCACCAGTTTCATCTGCGTTGCTTTAAAGGTGCTTGGTGGTGATTTTGACTTCAGCTGTCAGCAGCTTAGTGACAGGCCATATTGATATGGACGGTCTTTTCCTGCCGGTTTGGAGGGCTTCCGCAGATCAAACGGAAGGACCTCTGCCCTCCCACAATCAAATGGGGGTCCCCTCCTTGCTCATCGCCCCTACAGGGCGACTTCCAACCCTTTCCAGGGTCTCCCAGCAGAACAAATTCGGACACAAAAGATGGAGCTCATCTTCCTGCATCCGCGGCACTGCGATGGCAAACCGGAAGTCAATCGTATAAATCTTTCACCTTTTAATAACATTATTCTTAATCTTTCTATTGTCAGATGCCTCAGTATTGTAAACAGAATGTAAAATAGAAGATGAGGACCAACAATAAAACCCATTGTCTTCCCTTTTGTCTTCAAGAAATGTTCTAGTTGAGCACAGTTTGATCTTTCACCCATTCCTTTTCTGCCTGTTAACATGCTGAAATACTGCAATTGAAAAATAAATTGATGTTACCAATTTGTAATTTTGAATACTTTGATTAAATTGAGATATTTTAAATCTTTTGTTTGTACGTGGCTTATCAGATGAGTTCCCAAAACCTATTAGTAGGCAAATGGAGACAGTTATTGGGGAGGCAAGAGTCAGAAACTGAATAACAGCTCTACCTATCTGCACTGTCAGTCCAGTGTTGATGGAAACATTGCTGCCACTTTGCTTATATCCAATAGGTTCTTTCCCCAATGTGTGTACTAGGGCGAAGAAGAGAAGAGATTGTAGTCACCTGGGGTGATATTTTTCATGAACTAATAGTGTAAAGAAAAAAAGATGAAACTGGGGCTGCTTCAGTTATAAATTAAGTTTTAAGTACTTGTAGCTTAACAGTAAACCCTACTTTTACACTAATAAATTTCACCAATTTAATTTTTTTAAATTTAAATTAAATTGAAGAAAAATACTGATGAAAATTATACTAACATGTTCTTAATTCCATCTGTGGCTACTGATAGATCATCACAAAGTTGTGATGATTATGATAGCCATAATTACACATAGCAGCATGGCTGTTACCAACTCATCGCTTATGATTTCCTCCAAATTCTAGGGTTCCCTCCCCGCCCAGGAAATCAGTTTTCGAGAGAGAAAATCACTGTTCTTACCCAGTTCCAAACACATTGTTTACAGTCAGCTTAAAGTAGTGCTTTTTGGGCTTCAGCTGTTTGTAGCTTGGGCTATACTCAGTGCTTTTTTTCTTTAAAAAAAGGTGCTGGAACTCAGAGGTGCTGTCACTGGGAGCGATGCTGGTGTCTTGCTATGGCGTCGCCTCCCGTCCTTTGCACCCCCGCCCCTGCGGCTCGGAGCAACATGCCTCATGGATTCCCCTCCCCACAGCCGCTGTGGGGATTCCCCTCCCCGCAGTTGCCATGCTGCGGCCCGTGCTGAGCCCCCACCCGGAGCTGCTCCGAACCCCAACCCAGAGCTGTGTTCCTCGTGGCAGTGGTCTCCAGCGCCAAACAGCCTCTTTCCAACCACATCCAGAAAAATTTGTAACAAACATTGGAATTCTCAAGGCCATGTTTGTTATTTCCCAGCAATCTGTTACTGGAAGGAAAAAGCAATCCCTGCTGCATTACTGATCCCAGAGAAGCATTTGCATGTATGCAGGTATCCTTAGGGTGCCATTTCTTTCCTGTTACCTTTGGTTTCATTGCAGAGATGTTAACATAGGAAATAGATTATTTTGTTATCTAATTTTAACTTCCAAAAGACAGAAGCAGATGAAAAATGTGAGGTTCTTTCCTGTTGGCTTTTTTGAATTAGCTGTTTTAGATTCTAAAAGTTTAGTTCCTAAAGAAGTAACCTTGTAAATAATTTTAATGTCCTCCTCTAGTGCAGGGTAGGCAACCTTGGCTCTTTTATGACTCAAGGACTTCAACTCCCAGAATTCCTGAGCCAGGAAAGCCTCTCTCTTTCCCCTCAGCGTGGCTGGCTCAGGATTTCTGGGAGTTGAAGTCCACGAGTCATAAAAAAGAGCCAAAATTGCCTACTCCTAAAGCCAATAGAGGGAGCTTTTTTTTTCTTCAAAAAAAAAAAAAAGGTGCCGGAACGCCGTTCTGAGCATTCTATGAGAAAAGAAGCCCTGGCTATACTCTGAAGTTAAGCTAGCCTTTCTCCTGCTGGTTTCTGGAGAGCTTCTCCCAAATTGATCAGATCGACCGCCGTCTCTCCGTAATCAGCGGGACTTCCTTCTTTGTTGCCTCTACGGGGCAACTTCAGGCCCATTTAGGGTCCCCTAGCAGGCAGAAATCAGCCATAGGATTTCCTCCAAATTCTAACATAGATAGAAGCAACTTTTACCCTTTGTTTACTTTAGATTACAATTTGCTTGGCATTATAAACGATAGCTGATTGAAATCAGAAGTTCAAATTATTTGGAAAATATCAAATAATATATCCCTTTCTGAATGGCGGGTAGTCTTACTAAGAGCATGCCTATAATTAAAGAATATGATCCTTGTGACTATAATCACAGATGGAATTTGGCTAAAAGTGTTAACAAGTATAACCTTTCCTGTTGTTAGGAGATTAAGAGAAATAATCATTGGTACTTTAACATGTTTCTCTACACCATTATGAGTGGTATGAACATTATTATCCTATAATAGCTATGGTTATTAGACTTCATAAATAAAGTTTGAAATTGGCTTGTTACAGCCAACTTTTCTGCAGCTGTCTTTCTTTCCCTTTAAGGGAAAATGAAATTAAAAAAGGAATACCTTCATATTACCAAACAATTGGAGCAAAAATAAAATAAATCCTTTTTTATTTGAAGGGTTTTTTGGAGTAGGCAGGATAGAGTAAAATAGTTGCAAAGACTAACTGCATCCAATTCACTTTCTAAAACCCTGAAAACCAGGGATTATTGGCCAAATTTTGGATTTATAAGAAGAGCTTTTAAGAAGTAAAATGCTTAATGGAACTCACAACCCTTTATCAAAATGGGTCCCACAAGATTTACCCAACTTCACGTGAATAAATTATAAGCTATATTTTTTTCTATCAGAATAAGGTCATTATATGAAAAACAAATACAAATACTGATGTAGGTTAAATTTATATAATTAATTTTCAATGATTCTATATAGCTAACCCAGATCCTGAGAACTGGACAGAATACTTGGGAAAGCAAAAACATCCTTGCTGTATCATTTGCTCCACTTGTACAGCCAAGCAAAAGTGACACCAGCAAAAATGATAGCGTGGGGCTGCGTAAGTATTTGCTGTGTGTTTCCTTGTAGTACAACTAACATAGACTAAAAATAAACATTGTACTGTACTTAAGCAGCTGAAAGTCTTTGAAAAAGAATAAATGAAAAAAATCATATTGACACTTAATCTCAATAATTCTTCTCTATGTTGGGCCACATTGTAAGCAATCCTGAGTAAGACCATAAAATATATTACCTAGGATTCCCTGTTGCAAGTAGATTGATAATAAATCTTATGAATGCGTCTTCTATTTATGCAAACAATCTGTTGGAATCTGCCCATCCAGCTTAACAACTGTCTGCAATATTTTCTCCCCTTAAGCTGAACAACTTTAGCTGACTAGGATACCAGATTTATACTCCATCTTGTTACTAATTCCATTTTTTGGTTTTGGTTTTAGAATCTTAATTTTAAATCTAGGTTGAGTTAACTGATGTGCTGACAAACGTTTTTAGGGATTGCTGATAAGGGAGAGTAGTGCACCATGTAAATTTAACTTATTTCTGGGTAAAAACAATTTATAAATTCATTGTTACTAGGATTTGGTTGCTAACAGTACTTTGATATGTGAATTAAATACAATTTAGTTGCTTAAAACATAATTTAATGGATGGCATATTGTGGTATAACTGTTACTGTATTCTATTCTTGCCTATTTCTGTTTGTAAAAATAATATTTCAGAATAAACTTTATTTTATTTATATCCTGCTTTTATTATTTTTATAAATAACTCAATATGGTAAACAGGCTTAATAACTTTTATTCTCCTACTTTCCCTACAACAACAACCCTGTGAGGTAAGTTGGGCTGAGAGAGAATGACTGGCCCAAAGTTATCCAGCTGACTTTTATGCCTAAGGCATAAATAAAACTTACAGTCTTCTGGTTTATTGACTGCAGTTAATCTATTTCTTTCTGAGTTGAATAGGCAAATTATCTGTCTATGTATTAAATGCATATGCTGCCCATCTCATTGTCAAGCGACTTGGCAGCTTACAACATCATAAAAATTGTAATATATTAAAACATCAAAAACAAGAGGATTAAGGGTTAACAAAAACTGGATAAAATAGGGACCAATGCATGAACAGGGTGGAGGTGGGATCTTTTCAGTCTACTAATCATCTCCAGCAAGGGACAATCTCAGCAGGGCCCCAAGCCAATTGGCAGAGCCAGGTTTTCAGAGGCTTATGGAAGGCCAAGAGGGTGGGGGCAGATCCGACTCAAGGGGCATGGTGTTCCAGAGGGTAGGAGCCATCGCAGAAAAAGTTCTTCTGGTTCCCACCAGCTGAAGTTCCTTGGCTGATGGAGTGCATAGCATGCCTCTTCTGCCAGGGTAAAAACAATTTATTGCAAGTAGATAGTAAGCAAAAGTGATGATTGAAAATAAATGATAAGTGTAAATTTTTAAACATTTCTAAATTTAAATGTGATTTATTATAGTTTTATATAGTTCATTGTTCTGTCATCGCCAATTTTTTGTTTGATGAAGCATGTTATTGCAAACTTCTTTATATTGGACTCAAGTTTTAAAAATATTTTAAAATACCAATAAAGGAAAATATTTGCAGCTCAGGGTTGAAATGAGGAGTCCTTGGTGCACTCTGAGCTTGTTTTTTTTACAAGAAAACAAGCAAGCTCAAAGAACACCAAGGATCCCTTATATTTAAAAATATTTGGAATATAGAGAGACTCCTTTCAAAATGTTCATAATGGTGTCTGGCTTAATAATGAGCGAAAGAAGCCATTCCAAGATCCTTTATCAAAGCTATCAAGAAATCATGCTAGAAAAGTGATTGCTGCCTTTACATATTTTAAATTTAGTTCAATATTTTTAATGATTCACTTTTTCAGAACATTTTATGGTGTAACTTAAGTACAATGACTTATTTAATTTAATTTGTTCTCTTTATAGCTCCCTGTGCTGTTAGGAATCTACAGGATTTGGCTCGGATCTACATTAGACGCACCCTTAGAAACTATGTAAATGATGAAATGCAAACCAAAGGTATTATACAGAAACCTCCACCAAAACGTAAACGCAGAAGGTGTCGTAGACGCAGGATTAATACCTATGTGTTTGTTGGCAATCAACTCATTCCTCAGTCTCTAGATAGTGAAGAAGATGAAAAGATGGAGGAAGACCACAAAGAAGATGATGAAAATGATCAAAATGAAGTCTTGAAAACAGAGGAACCTCCACCAAACTTATTGCGGGAAAAGATTATGAATCTACCACTCCCTGAATCTCTAAAAGCCTACTTGACATACTACAGAGAAAAATAACCTTTGCTTTTAAGTAAAAATAATAATGCCTACTTGATATTTTCTTAATCCTTGAAATGTAGCATTTACTTAAGTACAGTAATCTTTCAGCAAAGCTTTAGAACTGTGATGAATCAAAACATAACTTGTCTTAACTTTGCTATAAGGACTTGGATTCAGCAGTAATTTCCTATTTTAAATCCTGTTTTGTTACCTTTTCTTCCCCCTCCCCCCAGGAAATATTGTTTTAACTTGACTAGAAATGGGTTTCACAGCAGTATATAGCATTAATTAAGAGTTTGCATGATAAATCTTTTTGCTCCCTGACAAATTTGTATTGATGAGAATTATAACATTTTTATATAAGTGAATAAAAGTGTATTCAGATAACAGTAAGGATGGTCTGCATTCTCTTAAGCAAGTTTTTAAACAAGACATTTTTTCATGTCACCGCATTGGAATACTATATTTTACCATGGTTATATTGCAAATCATTGTTACTGTGTTGAAGTAAGTGTGTTCAAAGGAATACAGAAGTGCAATAGTGGACATTGAATGAGTTGGCTTTAGTGTAATATACAGTACACATTCAAATTTAGAAATGACAGATAATTTTCTTTTATATCTCTTGCCAAAAAATGTCAAGAAAAGTGATTGTTTCTCTGTCTCTTTCTCTCTCTCTCAGCCTTAAAGGACATACTGACAACAGCATTTCTAAAAATCTTTTTCTTTAACACCAGCCAATGATTGATTTCTTAACTTTCCAGCATTTATGAAAATGTATATAACTTATTTTTAAATTTAATGGTACAGAAAACATCTTTCATTTATAAAAGACTATAATTTCAGCTACTATATTTACGCCTTTATAGAGTAGAACATGTAGAAACAATCTTGTATTGCTTTTTTGCATAGCAGTAATAATAGAATTCAAGGATTTGTTCAGCAATGCACTTTAACTGATTCTGTACCTTATTTATTGCAGATAAGGGAAGATGCATTTCATTTTTACACTTGATATTGGTTCTCTGCAAGCTTGGGGAGTCAAGTTGCTTGACTATAATGTTCCATCTGCATTTTTATTGAATAGTTAAAGGGGTCATTTTTAGAGCATCTTTCTATGAGCTTTAAGTGAATAAAACAAACTTCAAAATACTTTAAAACATAATTGTTGAGGACACCAAATCTCTGGGGCCAAATAAAAGCATTCCTTATGGAGAGGATTCCTCTAGAGTTTATTATTGTAGATACATAAAGCAGATTCAACAGATGACTGCTATATATGTTCTCATATTTGGAATTAATGGAAATCAACCATTTTATCTACATAATTCAAAAAGTCTTTCCTGGTGTCCACTTCATAAGTATTATAAATATTTTGAGCAGTCTGTGAAATACATGGGCTTTGTTCTTTAAATGCAAATAATGTTGTCCTCCCTCTTTGCAATTATCAAATTAAATTCCACTGGGAAAAAAGTTCAGGTGTTATAATGTAGAATGGTTTTCAGAAAATTAACACTAACAAATAACATTACTAGAAAAGTATGCCAGTCTTATTTCACAGTAACAGAAACTGACAAATGGCAGGCTTATATAGTGAAACTACCGCAGTAATTCTCAATATTCAGTGGTGGAAAACATTGACACATCCAGCATATTTTATTAGCTGAAATGAAGTTTAAGGCATTTTGAAAAATAATTATATTCTAGTGTTGGTTTTTCATACTTTCTCAATTTTCAGAGTGCAAAGGTTTTCCCAGAAATTTATACAGATTGTTTCTTGTGTTTTCTGTTGTAAACTTGTTCAGATAGACAATAGAAGAGTTATAAATATTATGTAATTTTTTTAAGTTACTGAAGCATTTTTGTTTGTGTATAAGTTTACTTCACATTTTTTGATTTGTATTTTAAAATAAAATATTACAATTCAGAGTCAATCAAAGTTAAATCTCTGGTCATCATTGCAGTAAAATATCTGGTACGCTTCCTGTTTCTTTTTTAAAAAGTATTAATTTTCTAATTTTTCAATCATAAGTACTTAATAAACAACGTGTTGTCTGGGTCCATTGGTAATTCAGTGGTACATATTAACTTTCTCAGTCTAGTTCCAATACTAACACCATCCAGTGCTTCCTTGATCCTCTCTTCTTCTGGTGGTATGTATTTTTCAACACTGGGCAAATACAGTTCTTGTTCTTGTTAATACATATACAAATAAATATAGACATCTTCATCACATTTTTCTGGTATTGTACATAATATTGATAGCGTCAGTTTATAATATCTTTCTAGCCAAAACATATCTGAATTGCATTTGTACTTAAAATCCATTTGTTCAATCAATATTCTGTTTTTCCCAGTTTTATTTTTTTAAATTTCCCCTCAATGTTCAAAGTATCTCTATCGCTTCTAATTGTCTCATCATCTTCTTGTGTCATATCTGTTATCAGACGTTGGAGATCATGTTGGCGATCCTAGTTTTATCAGCAGCCGCACGAAAAAGTGTTGCTGAGTTCTGTCCAAACCAGTCCCTTAGATTTTGAAGCCATAATGTTGTTCTTCTGCCTGGACCTCATTTGCCTTCAATCTTTCCCTGGAGGATTAAATGGAATATGCCATATTTTTCTGGGTGTCACATCACATGTCCAAAATATTCTAACTTTCATTTTTTAATTGTTTTGATGACTTCCCTTGGCTTTCTCAGGCAGCTTATCACCTCATTTCTGATCTTGTCAACCCAGCTTATACATAACAGCCGCCTGCAAATCACATTTCAAATGCTTCTAGTCTCTTCAGGTGGCCTTCTGTCAGAGACCAACTCTACTCCATAGAGCAGGATAGAAAAAATATAACATCTGACGAGCCTGATTTTCAATCTTAGGCTTATGTCGTGACTGCAGTTGACCTTTTTCATTTTGAAGAATGCTGTTCAAGCTTTCTCTATTCTTGTCTTTACTTCAGTGGTCATGTCCCAGCTTTCATGTAAATTAGAATCGAGGTGCGTGATCCTTTCAACTTTTTCTAATGGTATTCCTTCCAAATGTATTAGTGGTAAATTAACGGGTTCTTTGCTGATGACCATGATCTTGGTTTTTGAGGAGTTAAGGTTTAAGTCGTATTTTTCAGATATTTCTGTAACTGATGATGAGGAGCTGAAGGTCTTCATGCTTACTGGCAAGCAGCACTGTATCGTCAGCATATCTTAAAATTGTTGATCCAAACATTGTTTACTTTGATGCCAGCATCGATATTCTCCAGTGCCTCGTTGAGTAGATATTGAACAACAGTGGAGACAGAATACATCCCTGTCTGACCCTTCTTCGTATTTCTGCATCAGCTGAGTATTTTGGGCCAAATCTCACCTTTGCTACCTGATGCCAATATAGATTATTTATTATTTGGATGTCTTTGTCATCTAGTCCCCCTTGTTTCAGGATTTCTAATAGTTTACTATTATAATTTTCTCATACTAAATTATATTTGGGTAACCAAAGGCTTCCCTTATTCAAACACTTTTAGAATTTTCATATTTCCCATCTCATAACAAAATACAATATTCTAGTTACAAATCCTATCTTTCTAATTATAATAATACTTTTATTTCTAATGGTTATCTATTTTCTTAACCATATTCAAACATCTGTTTAATAGTATAATATCCCATCTAATAGGCCAAAACCTCTATTTTCTTCAGTCTTACTCTACCTTCCTTTGCCAAATAACTTTCCAAGTCAGTACATTTGACTCATCAAGTAATTCTTCCTCTATTTTAGTATATATCGTTTGGAATGAGGAAGAGAATTTGATTGAAGTAATTTTGGAAGAACGTTCAACACATTTATATTCATTAAACAGCCTCCCATCTTTCTCCTTCAGTTTTTCTTTTCATTTCTTGTTTGTTAATATTTAGCATTTCTCCTAACAGCTTTATCATCCATTTGATCAGTTCTTCTTCCTTATCCTCAAATGTGTTCTGAGATCTTGACTAGTAAGATATCTTTCTCATTTCTGATGTTACCACTTCATCTTCTAATTTTTCATTTGGCTGTGTCTGTTAATTCCTTCCTTTAGGTCCTCCATCTATAGATCCATTTCTAATTTTCCTTCTGTTTTTTGGATTATTAGTTTCTTCTTTGTAGTCATTGTCTGGATTTGTAAGTTTAGATTAGAAAATTCTTATTTTTTCTCATTTTTTCCTCATTTTTAGTCTCATTATGAAATAAATCAATTGTCTGTTCGATTGATTTTAACATAGAATTTCTGAGATTCATTAACATTTTCTTGTTGGTATATCAAGCTGAGAGCTTCGGAGACAGGTGTTAAAGATGATATTTTACCATTTGAGGCTAAGTATGGAACACTCATTTTGTTTTTGTATGTAGTCTTTATAGTCCAATAGAGTCCCCAACACAGATAAGCAGCCCAAGAGGTTTTTTCCCCTTTTCCCAGCTGCAGTCTGCAAAAGTAAAAGTTTCCAAGGCCAACCAAAGTCTTATCTCAGTCTAGGCTTTGAGCCAAGTTCCTTTAATAATAAGTTGTAGTGCTATAGTTCTCCACTAGATGACATTAACACCGTCTTCCAGCTTTTTAAATCCAAACATACCATATTTTTCGAACCATAAGATGCACTTTTTCGCCCCCAAAAGTGGGGGGGGGGAAAATGAGGGTGCATCTTATAGTCCGAAGGTGTAACCCAGGACGCCTTTGACTCAGGAACTAGGCGGGCTGGCTGGAAAAGCTGGAGCAGATCTCCCATTTGGTCTGCGCAGGGAAAGCGGGACCAATTGGAGGAGAAGCTGCAGCCGGAGGCAGAGTCTGTGATTTTTTACAGGCTGGGGTCTGGGCATCTTTCCTTCTAAAGTTGAAGAGCAGCTGCAGTCTATCCCAACTTGAAAGGCAGGTGGGGAACGCAGCAGCCAGAGCAGCTGCTTAGCTCTAAGGACACATTTGACTCAGGAACTGGGCGGGCTGACTGGAAAACCTGGAGCAGATCTCCCATTTGGTCTGTGCAGGGAAAGCAGGACCAATTGGAGGAGAAGCTGCTGCAATCTCCCTCGCTCTGTTTCATCCTGCTTTCTCTTGTAGCAAGGGAAGCTGAAACCGAGCAAGGGAGATTGCAGGAGCGCGAGATCAGCCGATTCGCGTTCCTGGGAATCTCCCTCACTCCGTTTCAGCTTGCTTTTTGCAAGAGAAAGCAGGGCCGCCTCCGCGGATACTGCTCTAACGCAGAGAGGGAAGGACAAAGAGGGAGGGAAGGAAGAAAGGAAGGAAAGAAGGAAGGGACAATGGGAGAGGGAGGGAGAGAGAGTAATAGAGAGGGAGAGAAAGAGGGAGAGAGAGAAGGAGAAAGAAATGGAGGGAGAAGGAGAAAGGGAGAGAAAGGGAGAGGGAAAGGGAGAGACGAGAAAGAGGGAGGGAAATGGAGAGAGAAAGGGAGAAATGGAAAGAAAAATAGGGAGGGAAAGAGAAGGAGAAAGAGGGAGGGAGAGAGGGAGAAATAGAGGGAAAGAGAAAAAGGGAGAGAGAGAGGAGAGAAAGAAAGGGAGGGGGAGAGAAAGAAGGAGAGAGAAAAATGAAATTAGTAATATGATTGTTAAGTGAATCTGGTTTCCCCACTAACTTTGCTTGTCAGAAGGTTGCAAAAGGTGATCACATGACCCTGGAACAATGTGACCATCATAAATATGAATCGATTGCCAAGCATCCGAATGTAAATCACACGATCCTGGGGATGCTGCAACGGTCATAAGTGTGAAAAATGGTCCTAAGTCACTTTTTCAGTGCCGTTGTAACTTTGAACAGTCACTAAGTGAATTGTAAGTTGAGAACTACCTGTACTTTATCATTTTTTCCCTTTTTTTGGGGGGGGGTCAAGTTTTTGACACCTTGCTGGGCGACTGGTGGTACTCAGACATTGCCTTGTCCTAAAAGTGGTGCAATGGATGAAAAGGCTGAAAAGCCCTGTTTCAGTATACCGGTATTTGGTTCAGAATATTTTTTTTTCTTGTTTTCCTGCTCTAAAAACTGGGTGCGTCTTATGGCCAGGTGTATCTTATGGTCCGAAAAATATGGTATATTACAGACTTTTCAAGTCTCTTTTCTACAAATTCTCAAAAATACTTTTAGTCCCCAAATTTCAAAGCTATATATCTGTATTGGTTCCAAATTAATCTTGTAATTTTCTCTGTTTTCCCCCAAGCAATTAGTTTGCTGCTTTTCTTTTCCTGAGGGAATGGGGCAGAAATTCCCCTTCTCTCTCTCATTGCAAAGGATTCTTTGCTTTGGGTAGTTTTTTTCCAGGAAAAAGTCTTAAAATCACAAAGAGATGATATAGTCTCGCCCAGTGCCATCCATGTTGCTCAAAAGTTGATCGTTAGTGCTTATTTTCTTTGGTTGTCAGCAGCTTCTGACTGGCCACAGAAGTGTAGCCAGTCTTCCCCGCCGGCTCTCTCAGATCAAGTGGAGGAGCCACCACCCCTCCATGATAAACAAAGGTCCCCTCCTCCATCGCTTCTCCAGGGTGACATTCGACCCTTTTTAGGGTCCACAGCAGGGCAAAATCTAACGTGGAAGATGGAGTCCCATCTTCCTGTGCCTGTTACACCGCGACGCCTAACTGGAAGCCTGGCACACTTCCTGTTTCAATTACATTGTATGTCTTGTCAAAACTATGTTCACATTGGGAAATGCTCATTTAGAATTCTAAATGATACTAAATGATTGGAAATTATGTTATTGGGAAAATTGAAGAGCAAAGATGCTGTGTTTATTTGTGTACAAAATCAAAATAGTTTATTAATGACAACAGTTGCCAACTGCTGGGACCACGAGTCTTAAGGGCCACTGGCATGGTTGTCCACTCCTTAACTGAACCAAACTCTAGTTTATTACTTATTTAACAGCTATGATTCACATTCAACAGTGTATCTTGTATAAATAAATAAATAAATAAATAAATAATAAATAAATAAATAAATAAATAAATAAATAAATAAATAAATCCTTTTGGTTTTGTTATTTTATATGTGTGGGACAGGCTTCAAGTAATAGCCTGAATATCAGCATTCTGTGTACTATATTCCTCAATATATATTGAAATACACTGTCAGATTTATGTAGGGCATGTAGCTTCTTGCAATCTTAAATTATAGGAAGGAAAGGAGTCCCTGCAGATTTTCTCTGCTAGTCGTTGCTGATTCTAGAGGGTGGCACTCATCTCTGTTTCAAGGCCATACACCAGCACTATCTGAAGACATTTCCACAATTGTGGCCAGTGTGATGTCTTTACTGCAGTGAGATACAAATTCAATCAGCCAGCCGTTAGTGACTTCCAAGCTGAATGGGACAACTTTCACAGCCAATTCACTGCGGCCAACTTGCCATGGCCAACTCGCTGCGGGATAACTCACCACAGCCAAATTGCCATGGGACAACTTGCTGTGAGACAATTTAAAAGTTCTATTTATTTAAAATAAAATTTTAAAACATTTTTTGCCATTCACATTTCATTGTGTCTCTCCTTTTGCATGCTTTCTTTAATTATTTTATTCCATCATTTCTTTGATATTAGTATAACTCTTGTCCTGCAGTGAGTTGCCCTCTGGCGAGTTAGCCTTGGCGGGTTGTCCCACAACGAGTTGGCTGTGGCAAGTTGGCCATGGCAACTTCCTAAAAACTGCTAGGAAGGGCTGTTTTTAATAATTAAAATATTTTGAAGCTAAATGACACTGTTTTTTGCTAAAGGTAAGTTCTATTACAAATTAAATAAAACTAAAGTTCCATAGTTTATTAAAGTTAGATCAGTATCATAAAATCACATCAACTCATTAATAAAGCTACTTCAATGTTTAATCTATTCCAGATGCAAGGCAAATAACAGCTTCAGATTTTTGGAATCTTTTTCCTCTGTATATTTCTTAAAATACAATTGTCTAAATGAATGTCTCATACTGTATTTGACAGATACCATATATAACCTTGGATAACAAAATCTTTTCTACAAAATTGTCTTTAAAATAGTATAAAGCATTCTATCATATACATTTCTCAGGTAGATTTATATTGGTACGTTTTCTACTATTTGGTGCACATGTGAAATAGTTTTTACACTCCTGTTGCCACTATCTGGAGGTATACATGGATACATCAGATTTCATTATTATTGTTAAAGGATTTCACTGATAAATCATCAGATTCTAGGTAAGCAAAGGTTTGTAGCATTGTTTGCTTTCAAATTAATTGTACATTTATTTCTTCTAATTAAGTTTATATGGCTGTGGGGTTTTGGGGTTTTTTGTGTATTTTCTATATTAGATTCAGTAGCAGTCATTGTACAAATTAAATTGGACAATTGGGCTTCCTTATCACAATGTATTTTCAGCTTATTTTACTTTCCATCTGTTTCAATATATCCATACTGCTTTGTTGCCCACAATACAGAAGTGGTTTGTAATTGTAATACTTACAGGATTATTGCCTTTTAACTTACTTTCCAGTATAGTCTATAGCAGGGGTAGGCAACCTTGGCTCTTTTATGACTCATGGACTTCAACTCCCAGAATTCCTGAGTCAGCTATGCTGACTCAGGAATTCTAGGAGTTGAAGTCCATGAGTCATAAAAGAGCCGAGGTTGCCTACCCCTGGTCTATAGCCTTAATTTTCCTGGTTGTCTCCCAATCATGTACTAATAAGTTCTACCTCAGGTTGATCTCAGAAAAGTGTTTTTTTTAAAGTCATGATATGTTCTGCCATTTGTTATGATATTTTGATGAAAACGATGCCAAAATAAAGCATTTTCCTTAAAATATTGTTTAGGATAAATGGGTGCAATTGTCTAAATGATAGACATTATCTCCACAGGCTTTTTGCAAAGAAACCTGTATGCTACACTAGCCATGTAATGAAGTAATTTTGTATCCAACAATAAGGATCTTCTAAACATATATTTAAATGCAGTTTTCTTCCAGAGTTCTTCCAGATCTTGTTTGCATAAAACACTCCTCAAAGTCCTAAAATGGAAATGAGTTCTAAGTTCCCTGTGCTGAGGGTAAATTATATTAACACAGTACATATTTTCTAGGAAGAACTGTGGCACTCCAAGTAGCTAAGAAGAAGAACTTGAGTGAATAAGTAAATTCAGGGTAATGCTGGTCTGTGGGATCATAAAAATTGATTGAGTAAATTCATGATTAGGCAGTTTTCTTCTGTAAACTCTGAAATGTATATGTACCATTTAAAAAAATAATGTAATAATTTTATACTTCTATTGCCATGGGGGGCGGGGAGAGAGAAAAAGAAAGTGGTTGTAACTCACTACTTATCATTGAAGATGAAGGTACAGGCAAACACAGGGTTATAGCTATAATTATAGTTCTAGGTATATTTCTCAGCCCTTGAATAAGAAGAATGGTATTGCTTTCAATCAAGGAGTCCTAGTTTTAATTTTGATTCACCATGAAGCTGCTGAATGGATTTAAACTCTCCTGTCTGCCTGCCTGAGTAGTTCTGAGAATAAATCTTCCTAAGTTTGTTGTTTATCATAAGTGGATAATTGTCCAATTAAAAAATGTGTCTCTATATATTTACTTATTGAAAGGTGTGTGTATTTTCAGCATTGGCTTTGAATATTTTATGATGTTATTTGATGCAGATATCAATTGCCACTTAACCAAAGGTGGTGGTCTCATAAGCAAAATTTAATGTGTTAATGTTATTTTCCAAGCTGGTTCTCCAGGAGTTCTAATATGCAAATCAATAAAGTGATAATTCCTGCTCTTATCCTTAACAAATGAAAAAGGGAGGCTTTTTTGAACATCCAAAGTCAGTATTTAATATTCCATTGATTTTATTACGAACAAGATGTAGACGTAATGCTTCAACAACTTATATTGCAACCAGGAGTTCCTACCTAGTTTACTGCACCTAATGGGAGTGCCCCATCAATTGAATAAATAAAAATAAAAATAGTGACTTAGTAATGACTAGTTTTCCAGCCAAGCCAATGAAATGTGCTTTTTTTAATTTCCTCTGTTTAATATAACACAATAAGTGCCAAACAGTTAAAGTGAAACAAATAGATGAGACCCCCTTATCTGCCCTTATCTCTTTGCTTCTGCTATAGAGGGAACCTTAAAAAAAATTGTTCGTTGTAAGACAGGTTATTGCAAAGCAAAACCAATGCCTTTTATAAAGCCACAAGAGGGCAATGTTGTCTTACAGAAGAATATAGAGAAAAATAAAAATTGAGTGAGAGAACTATTTGCATAATTTAAAAAAGCTGCAGATTTCAAAAGCTGAAAAAATCATTTGTGCAAATTCCTATCCCACTGCATAGCTAAAATCAGTACATTGCAATAATCAATAAATAAAAGGGAGAGACAACATATTCACTGCCTGACTTTGTTCACCCTGAATCATTTTTCGGCTTTGTACATTAAGAGAATGATAGCAATTTATTTCCAGATTTCTTCATTTCAGATTTCACTTTCACAGACAAATGGCTGTGAGTACAGTATTCATGGCAAACTGTGGCAATGGTAATATATTCATACTCACATGGAGTTTAACTACTCAAGTTGTCCTTCACATGTACTAAAATGAAAAAATAATATTAGATTGTTTTTTTAAAAAAAAAAATGTTATTCTTTATTGAATATTTGTTGACTTAGAGAAAGAATTACCCAGCTAAATCTATGGAAATTTTTGAACAGGTGTGGAGGTTAAGGTTGATTGCTAAATGGTATAAGAGTAGGTTATGATGGAAATAAAGCATGCATGAGAATAAACAGAGTGCTGAGCCAGTAAGCTCAGGAATAGTGATGTCCTCCTGATGATTTATGAATAAATGTGAAAGAAATGTTTGCGAAGGTGTAAGGTGATTTATGCAATGAAGATACATGTACTTTGGTATACAGACAATGCTGGGTTATTGGCTGAGAACCCAAATGATTTGCAGTAAATGTAGACTGTATAATCCAGCATGGAAGATGGATCTGAAAATTGAGAGAGTTGGCTATATAAATTATTAGGTTCATATTCCCTATCAGATCTAATGTTTGCTGTAAATCATTTAGGTTCTCAGCCAGCAGCATTAAAAATAGAGAGAACAATTGCTAGTTATATACACAAATGGTAAAAAACTAGAGCAAGTAGAATGTTTTCTAAAGCAAGTAGAATGTGGGAAAACGTGCAAATGCTGGTCAAAAGATAGTGGGTAGTAGGTGGTTTGTTGCGAGGAGGGAATCTTAGCTGAAAGAAGAAAAATGGGCTTTATCCCTGTTTTATTATAAGGTAACAAAAATTGAAAGAGGTGAGAAATTCACAAAATGTATTATCAGAGTGCTTAAGAAAGGCTATGTTAAATTTCTCTTGGTGATGTTTTTGACCTTACAATACAGTTGAAGGGGGAAAGGAATGCTACTATTGATATTGCTATGTTCAATTACTATATATAAGGCCATCAGTGGATAAGCCAAACTCAATTTTTGAGTGGATATTGGCACTTAAAATTCTTGGCTTGTCTGCAAGTATATAAAGTACAAATCTTTACAGAACTCTGAAAACTTTAAGATCCGTGATTTCTAGTTGGATACTGTCCAGTGGCAACTTCAGAATTTAACTGAAGGAAGAGAGGAAGCAGGTGAGGGAGTTAATTAAACAACAAGTTTTTTTATACAAGGACATTATAAAAACATTCATAGAAACCCTTTAGCCATCTTATAACTAAAGAAGTACATTCTACCCAACTCTTTCAGAGCAATCTCTTTTATCAAACTGCACAAAATGGGTAGTAAAAAATACATGGAAATGTTTTCTGCAGATTAGTTCTTGCAATATTTGTTTTTTAAAGTGCAGTAGAAAGTGGAAAGTAGTTTACATTTATGTAACGTATTACTCATCTCAATGAAGAATGTAAGGAAGTTTTGAAAGCTGGTTTGCATCTACCAGATGATCATGAATCATATGATATGATCACATGGAAAAATCAAAGTCTTAATTAGGTAGTTAACAAGAAATGGTTAGTATTTCTACAGTGGTTATAGCCATTCACATTACTAATTACGGTTTTGTCATGACACGTCCAGCTGGGGGCTGGCAGTTTGACACCCCTGCTCTAGAAGATAGGCTCAAGATACAGATGGATCTTGACAGGCTTTAACACTGGGCCTTATCTAGCAAAATAAAATTCAGTGGTAAAAAAAAGTAAGGTCCTATACTTAGGCAAGAAAAACATGTACAAGTATAGAATAGGTGGTACCTAACTCAATAGAAATAACTGTGAGAGGGATCTCAGAGTCCTAGTAGACAATTTATTAAATATGAGCCAGCAGTGTGCTACAGCTGCTATAAAAGCCAACACAGTCCCAGGCTGCATTAACAGAGGGATAGAATCAAGATCATGTGAAGTGTAAGTATCATTTTACAGTGCCATTGCAAGACCACACTTGAAATATTGCATTCAGTTTTTGTCACCACGATATAAAAAGATGTTGAGGCTTTAGAAAGAGTGCAGAGAAGAGCAACAAAGAAGATTAGGGATTTGGAGGTTAAAACATATGAAGAACAGTTGCAGAAATTGGGGATATCTCTAGTTTAATGAAAAGAAGGACTAGGGGTGACATGATAACAGTGTTCCAATATCTAAAGGACTTCCACAAAAAAGGGGGTGAAACCACCTGAAGGCAGGAAAAGAAGGATGGAAACTAATCAAAGAGAGAACCAATGTAAGACTAAGGAAAAATTTCCTGACAGTTAAAACAGCTTGCCTTCAGAGGTTGTGGGTGCTCCATCACTGGAGGTTTTTATTTGTTTAGCAACCATTTTGCTGGAATAGATTGTGGTAGGTTGTTGATTTGGATGAGCAAGAATATCTACCACCCTTCCACTCATCATTTTGTTGACAAAGTCACTCACATTTACTTTAGTCTTAACTATTTATGTGCTGAGTTTTCAGTACAAATGGGGCAATATTATCTGAGATAACTGATGGCCTCCAATTTAACAGAGACATAACATTAAATATAACTAACATAAAGCTAACATTTTACTTTCTTATCACAGTTATCACAGTTGCAGTTCAGCTTTAATGATACTGCTAGTCTAAATAAATAATGCTTTGGTATTTATTCAAATTTGCTTGAAATTTTCATGAACTGAGTTGGGAAGAATAAGAATGATCATCTTATGATGTAATTTGCAACCCTTTGACTGCATTTGGGGCCAGGTATAGAGTTTTAATATTTCATTCACTTTGACAGCTCATGCTACATTAAAAAAATAACTTACTGGCATTAGCCTTTAAAGCTTTAAATAGTTTGGGGTCAATTGCAATGTGAAGGAAACACTTTTCTTGGCATGGAGACTGTCCATCTTAATGCAAGTAGTATTTTTAGGAAGAATTCAATAGGCTGCAAGTATTGTTTACGTTTTGCTTTGTTGCCAATTCTTTCTTACAAATTTCTTTCTACTCATTTTAGTTTTGTTTTGTTTTTATGCCAACTATAGTTAAAAAAATTGGTTTTTTTGGCTGTTATAGAGAAGAAATCAGCTAAAGTAGGAGGGCTTAGCATGTCTCTTTTCAGCAATTCTTTTCCATTAATCTTGCCCCAGTTTGTGTTATTGTTTTCCATTGTTATATTTGGAGATACAAAAATAAAACATTCATTTGTTAAGGTATTATGAAATTTTGTCCTAAAACTTTGGATCATTATCAAAGGAGATTTTAAAAAGTCCTTCCCACAATGGCTAAGGATGGCTAGGATGCATTATTGAATGACAATATGTCATTGAAGATTCTTAGTCATCCAGGCACAGTTGTCTGGAAGTTGAAACATGGCAAATGGATTTCTTGAACTGGACAGTGTCAAACCAGAAAGAAAAGAAGTCCAGTTGCCATGACTCAACTGCCAGATATTGAATGATAAAGATCTTTATTTTAGACGTACTGTAGATTGAAGGATAATGTAGTACTGAAAGTTTTGGAAATGAAGGGGATGAATATGGAGAGAGAGAGGGAGGGGAAGGGAGGGAGCGAGGGAGATGGAGATGGAGATGGAGATGGAGATGGAGATAAGGTAAGGTAAGGTAAGGTAAGGTAAGGTAAGGTAAGGTAAGATAAGATAAGATAAGATAAGATAAGATAAGATAAGATAAGATAAGATAAGATAAGATAAGATAAGATAAGATAAGATAAGATGATAAGATACTGTGGGCACAATGGCGCACATCAATAATGAAAAAATGAAAAAAATGAAAAAAAATAGAGAGAAAAAGAATTATCTGAGGGAATATGCCATCTTGGCATTTGTGCTGTTATAACAAGAGTGGCATAGTACATATGTATGTGTGTATTTGTAAGATAATAACTATGTCTATGCTTAAAGGACAGAATTCACCAGTAGTTTCAGCGGCTTGGATTCAGAGTTAAGTTATATGAAGAAATAAGTGGTGACTAAGCCAAGTTAAATACATGTACTTTATACTGTACAGGAGTACATTATTAAAAAGTCTCTCCAGCCAAGTTCAACAGCCTGTTAATTGTGCTAGCCTGTTACTCATTCTTTTTACAATATTCATTTTTAATGTTAAATTTGTTTAATTTTTTTATGAATAAAATTTAACTATTTTTAGTTGAAAAGATGAATTGATTAAATTCTCTTTAAATGCATATGCCTTTCATCTGAATCACAATAAATACAGTGGCACTGTTAGAGATTTAAAATTAATGACAGAACCTAAATAACAACAGCTGAGAAAATCATGAGATGTCACAGCTATGATCAACATAATAGGAAAACAATAATTTTAAAAAGAATGAAATTTGAACATGTAAATATCTAAAGAGAGCCAGTTTGTTGTACTGGTTAAAAGTACCAGGTTTGAAAATGAGAGGTTGTGGGTTCTAGTCCTACCTCAGGCACAAAACCAACTAGATGACCTTGGGCCAGTCATGATCTCTCAGCCCTGGGAAGAAGACAATGGCCAACCACTCCTGAAAATTTTGCCAAGGAAACTGCAGAGACTTATCCAGACTTTTGCCAGGAGTCAAAAGTGACTTGAAGGAACAAACAAATAAAATCTCAAAACTCTTTATTACATTTCAAGTGTTGATTTTCCTAATTTAGATTAAGGTTTTCTCTTTATTATTTTGCATTAAAATCTTTGTATTATCCACAATGTTACTGTGACAGTTCTTTTACAAGCAGTGATGTTTAAACTTTCTAGCAGAATCTAGCACATAAAGAGTTTCCCAGCAGTGGATTACAATTAGTTGTACAAGCAAATACTGGAAAAAAAACCTATGGTGAACTGGCAATGGAATTTATTGGTAAATCTGTTAACATAGGACATGGGTCAGCAACCTGCATGCGGCTCTTTAAGCTGTCTCCTGCGGCTCCCAGTCCTCCTCTACCATGTGCAGTTCCCCAAAAAAAAGTGGGACTAAAAAAGTTCAATCAATCAATTCAAATCAATTCAATTCCCTGCCCAGCAGGTCTCCCCTCGCCCTGCTCCACCGCCACCTCTGCTAGCCTGGGGGGGTCTGCCGGGGGTCTTGGAAGCTTCCCCTGTTGGCCCCTGCCTTTTGGCTGTCCCACAGGTGGCGGATCTTCCAAGAGATTCCCCCACGGTGCCTGCCAGGCCTGCTGACCTTGGCAACAAGTCCAAGCCATTGGCGCACCTCCCCTGTCAGCATTTGTGCAGGTACCTGGAGGTGTCCCCACCCTCGTATGGGGATCTGCAAGCCTCCACCACCCCCTTCTCTCTGCTGCCTGGCCCGAATGAAGAACAGCTGAAGGCATCAGCTCCGCAAGCTTCCACCAGTCCTCTTTGTTTAGGCCAGGCAGTGGAGAGAAGGGGATGGCGGAGGCTTGCAGAGCTGCTGCCTTCAGCTGTTCTTTGTTTGGGCCAGGCAGTGGAGAGAAGCAGGTGGTAGAGTCTTGCGGAGTTGCTGCCTTTGGCTGTTCTTCGTTCGGGCCAGGCAGCAGAGAGAAGGGGGTGGCGGAGGCTGGTGGAGCTGTTGCCTTTGGCTGTTCTTTGTTCGGGCCAGGCAGTGGAGAGAAGGCGCTCTTCCCTGCCTGGCGGGTCTCCCATCGCCCTGCTCCGCCGCTGCCTCTGCTAGCCTGGGGGGGTCATTGGGAGTCTTGAAAACTTCTCCTCTTGTCCCCCACCTTTTGGCCATCCCGTGAGTGGTGGATCTACAGGGCCTCTTCCGAGAGATTCCCCCGTGGTGGCTGCAACCGAGCGCAGGGGAGAAGAATAGTAGTGGGGGGGAAGGAAAGGGCAGGCGGTGCTGCTTCTGCTGCCAAAGTCACCAAAGACAGCAAGCACGGCAGCCCCACGCCAGACCTGGAGCACCTCCAGCATCTCTCATTGAGTGCACTAGGCCTCCCCAACAGCAGCCGCTGCCGCCACTTTCCTGTTGCTTCTGCCCGGCAGGCAGGTGGTGCTGCTCCTGCCACCAAAGTCGCCAAAGATGGCGAGCGTGGTGGCCCCACACCAGACCTGGAGCACCTCCAGCATCTCTCAGTGAGTGCACTAGGCCTCCCCAACAGCAGCCGCTGCCACCACTTTCCTGTTGCTTCCACTCGGCAGGTAGGTGGTGCTGCTCCTGCTGCCAAAGTCGCCAAAGATGGCAAGCGTGGTGGCCCCACACCAGACCTGGAGCACCTCCAGCGTCTCTCAGTGAGTGCACTAGGCCTCCCCAACAGCAGCCACTGCCACCAGAGCAATTGCCCAGCCCGCTGCTGCCATGGGGGCCAGCATGAGAATTTGTTTCTGTGGGGGAGGCGGAGGCTGGCAGAGATGCAGCAGACCTCCAGCGTCTCTCTCGCCGCTGCCTCCACCGTTACTGTTGTCAGCTTCCGCTACAGCCAAACCTTGGCAGCCTCCTCCACCCCCAGCAGTGGTATCCAAGGGTTCTCTGGTTTCATTGTAACCAAGCAGCAAGTGGAAAAGTTAGCAGTAGCAGCACTACTGGGAGCAGTTTCAATCATCCCCTTCATTGCCAAGCGTCCCCATGGAAGTCAATGGAGGCACTGCAGCTGGCCTTTCGAGTGAATGAGAGAGAGAGAGAAGCCTTTTCGAGCAAAGCGTGAGTGAATAGAGGGAGAGAGAAGCTTTTTTAAGCAAAGTGTGAGTGAGAGAGCAAGAGAAAAGCTTTTGCAAACAAAACGTGAGTGAATGAGAATGAGAGTGAAGCTTTTCCAAGCAAAGACGAGTGAATGAGAGTGGAGGTGGCAGGGCGTTTGCATGTCTCACCTTAGACTCCACTCTTCAGTTAAGCTCCGTTCTGCGCATGTGTGTGCGTATGCACATGCGTGCACATTTTTTCTGGCTCCCAGTTTTTCCTTTTGTGAGGGAACCAGTTCTGAGTGGCCTTTCACCGTTTCAGGTTGCCGACCCCTGATCATGGGCTGATTAAGGTTTATATCTTTTGGGTTTATACTTTTCTTAATTTAAGATTTAAATTGTTAACGTGTGATATACAGATCCTTTTGGAAGTTCTGATCAAGTGCACCCAAAATGCAAAGCAGGGTCTTACTTCTAATCTTTATTAAGGCAAAGTGACTATAATCTGTACACCTCTATTAAATAAACTATATTATCTAAACTAGTCTGGCTCAGGAATTCTGGGAGTTGAAGTCCACAAGTCATGAAGATGGTTCCCCACCTCTGGTTTAGTGGTTAAGATGATGGACTACTAAGCAAAGAGGTGCAGGTTCTAGGCTTCCCTTACTTGGGTGAGAACCTGGTTTGGTGATTTTTTGGGTCAGTTGTTATCTACAAGCCCAAGACTGGGAAACTGAAAAATTATTCATTTAATACACTGCACAAGACAAACATCCTGTGGATTATGGATTAATCTGGGCTGATAAAAACATAATAATTGAACTATTATTAAAGTTATTTTAAAATATATAAACGTAAAACTGTAGTTATTCTAAATTCAGAATTAAATTTTTGCTAGGTTTATTTTGATATGTTATCACCTCTATTATATACAGTATGTAATTTGATAGCTCTTCTCCAAAGAACTTTTTTCCTCTCTTTCTCTTGTATAGCAGCAATTTGATATATCTATTTTTCTTTCTTAGGAAATCCCTTTCCAAACAACTGGGTGGGGATTCCATATGATTTGTGCTGTATTTTATTGACAATATTTTCTTAAATTCCTTTAACTTAGGAGTTGAGGAATTATATCTTTCTTGATATTGCAATATTGCTATGTAGCATGATTAAAGTTGGAAGTTGTAATTTTATGCTGGCTAGAAAGTCATATATTTTCTGCTTCTCTTATAAATCTTATGCATTATTGATTTTTGCTCTTTTTTCATTTGTTCATGTAACTGAAGACCTAGAAAGCAGTTCTTAATGTATCTTGGAAGTATGGCCAATCCTGAAAGAAGGTGAAAATGAGTTTCAGGCTTTCCAGGGTACCAGGGGTTACAATATGTATTTCCTGCATTTATTATGCTTAACTTAGTCAATCTCATTGTTTTTAGAACTTTAGGGATTTTGCCCACTCCAGTATACCATATTTTCCAGCGTATAAGATGACTGGGTGTATAAGACGACCCCCTACATTTCCTGTTAAATTATAGAGTTTGGGCTATACTCGCTGTATAAGACTACCCCTCTTCCAACGCACACCAAATAAAAATTAAAAAACATCAGATTTGATTTTAATATGGTAATTTTAATTCAAATGCTTATGACATGCAGGTACTTAGTAGGAAAACTGTCACTTATAAACATAAGGCTGTTTGTCATCAAACATGTAAACATAAAACAGTGCAAGTGGATTAAACTTTTCCTAATTCACTCTAAAGCTTTCCCTGCGCAGACCAAATGGGAGATCCGCTCCAGGTTTTCCAGCCAGCCCGCCCAGTTCCTGAGTCAAATGTCTCCTTAGAGCTAAGCAGCTGCTCTGGCTGCTGCATTCCCCACCTGCCTTTCCAGTTGGGATAGACTGCAGCTGCTCTTCAACTTTAGAAGGAAAGACGCCCAGACCCCAGCCTGTAAAAAATCACAGACTGCAGCTTCTTCTCCAATTGGTCCCGCTTTCCCTGCGCAGACCAAATGGGAGATCCGCTCCAGGTTTTCCAGCCAGCCCTGTCCCTAAAGTTTCAGCACCTGGCGTATAAGACGACCCCTGACTTTTGAGAAGATTTTCATGGGTTATACGCCAGAAAATACAGTACTTTAGAATTTTGTGGAACACAGGTGGTGATGCATGGAAGCTTCTAGGAAATTATTATTATTACAAATCTCAAGAAAACTATACCTCCCTGAACATAGTCTGAAGTGAGAACCAAGGCTCAAATTAAATACCCAATTTCATAATTGTACAAAGAAATAAAGAACATGAAACTTTGCATAACAAATAGGAGTAAAAGAAAAAAAGACTAGCTATGTGTATTTCTATTTTTACAGAAACGAAAGTCTTTTTGAAATGTATGTTCCTCTGTTTCAGTAATCTGGACTTTTCCAATTTCTTGGAAATTCCACTGTGTTGAACAAAGGCTGATGAAGAGAGGAAAAATCTTGTTCTTTATCAACTTATCTCCAGGGGCTTCTGCTGAGTTCTTCCTTTTATAGCAAACAACTCTTTATTTTCAGCAGAGAGCCAGGCTGAGATAAGTTGACTCTGTATGTGACAAAGAACCATCCCTTACCCATGAGGATGTGTAGTGTATGTCTCAGCTTTTAAAATAATCTAGAGTTTGGCATGCTGGCTACATTTACATCATAAGCGCTTTGGACATTCTTAAGTGTTATGTGACTTTGGGGGAAGGGGTTTCTTCTCAATTCCAATTCTGGTCCTCAGTGAAAGTCCTGAAACACTGTGTTACTCTATCTTTCATGGTCCCATTCTGATGTACAAAGTGGAAGAATAGAAGTATTGGGCTTCATTGATGGAAAAACTCTAAATTTTTGCTGGAAATGTGAAGAACATGAAGGGATATTTTATCCTATTTGGAGGATATGTAAAAAAATCTAAACAAAATATTGGTATCAGATAACAATAAGTACAAGGTACCACTGTACTTATAAGAAAACTTTCCTGCAAGCTGTTGCTCAAAAAAAAAATACAAGTAGGTAAGACATTGAATGAAACACAACTTTTAAATTTTGTTCTGATTAGAATAAGCTGGGTCTGATCAGAGAAATGCTTTGAAAGTGTACTTTATTCAAGCTGTTAATAAAATGAATTACCATTTGAAAATGTACAGAGACCAAATACATAGTGCTAAAATTATAAAAAAAGCAGATCAAGTAGATGATGAATACTAAGAATATCACACACAGAGATGGATTCATGTAGATACAGATACTCTGTTCCTCAGTTCTTGTTCATCTCACAGTATTTGATGAGCTGTTTTTGACACTGAAAGTTGTACTCTTGTCTGCTCTCTCCATATGAAGCTATCATTAATAATTGAATTAATGAGAATGTGAGCATTAAGTGCAAGCCTTTTAAAAGGTAATGTTGTTACCTTTTAAAGTCCTTACCTGGTCTCTCTCTTTTTTATTTGAATAGAATTATTTAAAACAAATACTAGTAGTGAGTCCTACATTTTTAGCATGCTTGGTACTGATAGTATTTCTAACTGAAGATGATATATGCATCATATGACATGAACAAATGAAGAGCAAAATCCCTGCTCCAAATTTTTAATGAGCAGGAGCCACCTCAGCCACAATACTAAATCAATTGAAAGGAAAATCAGAAAGAATATTTTAAGGGACCAAAGTAACTAAATGATATTTTGTTCAGTTTAAAAGAAAATTAAAAGATGTAGCTCAGATATATAGTGACAGTCCAAATCTGGATTAATTCTATATTATTATTATTATTATTATTACTATTATTATTATTATTATTATTATTATTATTATTATTATTATTATTATTATTATTATTTGTTGACTTTTTTGCCTGCATTACAGCTTTCACAGGATAATGTAATGTAGTCTTTATTATAAGTATTTATTTATTTTGCACTAATAGATACCTTGGAATATCAATCTTTTGGATTCCATATTTTTCTACTATTTGAAATGCATATCTCATCTTAAAAATTGCATAGCTATACATACATCAGAAGTATATTTTATACTTTTGTATAAAAATGAATGTTCTTATAAGTTAAAATATAAAATTATGTAGACTTTTGATTAAATGAGTTTCTCACAGAGTGCTAGTAAAAGTTGAAGTTAGTGTTTTTAAAAGTGGATTGTTCCAGTCTGAAACTGAATCTCACAATAACAAAACTCCTTTTTCCTGCATCTTTTATCAGTATAAATGACTTTTAACAGGCTAAATAAATATAAAGGTTCTTATATTAAATTCCTTTAAAAATCTATAAATTGTTTCATTGTTTTATTCTTGCAAGCCAATTTGGGTTTTAATTTAATTTAATAATTTAATTTAATAATTTGATTTGTATACCGCCCTTCTCCCGAAGCTGAAGCAGCATAAAATAAATATGAAAATGAAACACATATTTTTAAAAAGTAGTCAAATATGCAGGTGGACTAGCAGTTAAGATATTGGCCATAACGAACAGAACAGAAAACAGGAGGGAAAGGCTTAGTGAAAGACATCCCTGATTGCAACACAATCAGACTTGCATGATTCTGTTATTAAAACCATTCAATAAAAATAATTTATCTCTGGAGCTGTGACACTGGTTACTAAAAAAACAGAATATGTTTTTGACAGATTATCTAACATAAATAATTTTACTGAATTTATCATGCATCTTAATTTAGGATGCACATGCCATTTGCTATCTGTCTCGATCCAAGATGACCTCAGGAAAGATGTAGTGATTTGTAAAACTTATGCAAGCCTAGACCACTGACTATCCAACTGCTATTTTCCAAAGATGCTTTTCTTGTTTTTTTCCCCTTGAAAACATTTCGCTTCCCATTCAAGAAACTTCTTCAGTGCTGTTCTTCAGATATGTGAAATGGAACTGAAGAAGCTGCTTGGATGAGAAGTAAACTGTTTTCAAGGAAAAGAACCAAGAAAGTCCAATTGCCTTTTGAAAAGCACCTTTGGAAAAACCATGACCTGAATAATTGAGAATCTCCATAGATATCCAAATGCTATGATGTTTTCACCTTCCCTGAAGAATGGAACATAAGCTGTTATGAGCCCAAATTCTCAATGCTTACAAACTTGTCTGGGTATTTAGTATGGGAGGCAAAGAAGTATAACATATTTATAAAGCAGTGGGCTTCTCTCAAGGTTTTTTTTTTTTAAACTCAGAAATGAGGTTGTATCCCACATTGATTTCTTACATAGAAGTACACTGGCCTTGGATTTTCATAAGGAAAAAAGATAGGGCAATCCTTTGTAAAGCTTGGAATTACATATTTCAACAGAAGCGTATATAAGAAAGTAATGCTTCTACATCTCAAATGATACAATTCTGTAATTTGTTTGTTTCCATTTTTCATGGGTATATTTTTTATTTTTATTTTTTTTATTTTAATCCCATTTATATCCCGCCCTTCTCCGAAGACTCAGGGCGGCTTACAATCTAAGCACAAATCAAATGTGCTTAGCAGTAGCCTTCATTCTATGTATATGCCTGCTTATTAGGGCTTTTGGGCCCCCCCAAGCGGCATTATTACAAAGTCAGCTTATTGCCCCCAACAATCTGGGTCCTCATTTTACCTACCTCGGAAGGATGGAAGGCTGAGTCAACCTTGAGCCTGGTGGGATGCGAACCTGCACTAATTGCAGGCAGCTGGTGTTACTTAAGGAGGCATTAGCCCACTGCGCCACCAAGGCTCCTGACATAGCTGGCTGGGAGAAGAATGCTATTTCCCCTGGGAGTTATAATACTAATACTGGTATTCTGTCAGGTAAGGTGCAAATAAAAATTCAGGAAAAGTTAAAATTCAAGACTTTAACCAGAGTCTGCCTGTCAGGATTAATCATCTGCAGTATCATACAATCAGACCACACTATTGATTGGAAGACAAATAATTCTTCCTGGAAGAGGTTTTGCTACATACTGATTGAAAGAAATTGCTGGCAGAATGGGCTCTTTCTTTCATGTGAAAAATTCATACAAGGTATATTAGTACATGTTCTCCTACTATCTACAGGTTCATGTTGAAAGACGTGCTCTTTATTGGGAATTATTATGTCTCAAGCTGGTTTAATTGATAGGTCATCAATAAAGAATGATTGAGAATGATTTATTAAAAATGAGAGGTACAGTGAACAGATGAGAGCTTGGAAAAAAAGGGATTATGATCCAGTAGATTCAACTAGCAGAGGAAAGAGGGAGGAGAGAAATGTTTAGCAACTTCTCTTTTTTTCTCTATCCTGTAAAAAATTGGCAAGAAAATAGTGATGTGTTCCCTTCTTTTCCCCCTTTGCATATGTAATAGTTTTGTAGAATAGATTGATTAGCTAGTTGAGACAATTTTTTAATCAGATTTAGCAAGCTTGGTATTACAATACCTCTATACCTATAAAAAGGTAAAGGTTCCCCCGCACATGCGTGCTACTCATTTCCAACTCTAGGGGCCGGTGCTCATCTCCGTTTCAAAGCCGAAGAGCCAGCGCTTGTCCAAGGACATCTCTGTGGTCATGTGGCCGGCATGACTAGACGCCAAAGGCGCACGGAACGCTGTTACCTTCCCACCGTAGTGGTCCCTATTTTTCTACTTGCATTTTTACGTGCTTTCGAACTGCTAGGTTGGCAGAAGCTGGGACGAGTAACAGGCGCTCACTCTGTTACGCGGCACTCGGGATTCGACCCGCCAAACTGCCGACCTTCTGATCGACAAGCTCAGCGTCCTAACCCACTGAGCCACCGCGTCCCTGTATACCTATACCTATAAGTTATTTAGCAATTTTTGTCATTCCATCAGTGTATTGTTAATTGCTCTGGCTCACTTGTTATCTGTCTTCCTACTTGTAACAATTTAGCTGAAGGACCCTAATCTAATACCTGCTAGGGGGAGGGAAACGTACTAAAAGCAGTGTTTTCATAAAATATTCTTAGCAGAAGTCACTTACAGCATCTAGGTTCCAAGATATTGACTACATATTTCTGATTTGGAAAATGGCATGTCGTTCTAAGACAGTGTTTCAGAATAGTGTTAGCACAATCTTATGGGTTATATATTTATTTATTTATGCTACTGTCCATATCACTGTTAAGCAACTCTGGGCCATTGGTCACTTTGTACCAAATAAAATAAAATATTCTTTTTAAATTAGGATATTACAAAGAGAATTTTTAATCCTTCTAGAGCTGAAAAGATTAAACTGAAATAAATCTATGAAGCTGCTATTTGTAACATCTTCTCTTCCATCTAGGCAAAAAATTTATAAAGTGGTGAGCCCTTCATCTACCAGACAAAAAGTAACTAGGCAATTAGTCAGCACTTGAATTATTTATAATAACTTTCAAATATGAAACACTGTTTTAGGGTATTTACAATAAATCTTCTTGAAACTCTTTTAACCTATTGTCTTCATATTCCCACAAATTCTTTTCTAAATAGCATTTCCCAGCATAATATCATACCCAACCTTGACAGTTATTTCAAATTTTATTGAATCGTGAATATAAACTGAATATATTAGAACGACTACACATGTTACACAAATTATGCCTTATTATAATTTTGTTCAAGGACACTGTTTCAAGAGGCTTTATCTTAATTTTATGTAGTGGAAACACAAATTAATGTGATATAATAAATATTAAATGCATGAATGGTAACATTGAAATAGATCTTATGCCTAGAAATAAAATAAAAATATTAAGTACTAAATACTAAAAGCATGATTGATGATAATTACATGCCATTAAACTGGGATCACCTCTTAGAAACCACATTATGTCTGATTTCCCACAGCAACATGTACAGGTAAGCTTATGGCCATGAAATCATAGATGAACTTTTTCTTCAGCATTGAGAGTATGGACATTTCAAATTACAATTAACTGTATTTTGTTTCTAAACTTTGAACTATTCAATTTGAATACTGAATTGATTTGAAGAGTGAAGACTGAACTTTTATTATTACATAAAGAAATAGCATGCTTTAAGTTCCATTTAGCTGAAATGAGTTGAAAAGCTCAATAATTCCTTATTGATTTTCTTTTTTTTTTGCTTGACTTTTCAGCATTCACTGGTTAGTGTGTATAGCAAAAATTTGTATTTTAGTAGATGTTAATTAATACTTAGGATGTGGAATTTCTACCAGCCTGAATGCTGCATTACAAACATAAAGGGAGAAGGATCTCAAGTGACATCAACTGGGTCTATGGAGTAGAGAATTTGTGAAACAGGACTCTTAAATGCTTGCAAAACTTAAGGCATTCAAATTGTCAAATTGTCATTTCAAAAGAAAGATTACTTAAAAAGGTGTGGGGGACAAATACCAGGCTTAGTTTATAGATGTCATCCACCTTATGGAAATGAGGTTTACTAAAGGCATGCTAGTGAGTTGCATGCAGTGGTGGGATTCAAATATGTGAAAAACCGGTGAAGTGGTGTGAACTGGCTGAATCCCACCACTGGTTGTATGTGATCCCAATATATCTAAATCCCTAGTGGTTAACCTGTGGCAAATATCCATAAACTCTCAAACCTGTTTTGAAGTTGTAGAAGCTATAGCAGTGGATTTTGGTGGCAAAACTTCCCTGAAAGTGCAGCGTTTCTACTTAATTCATTATCTTCATCCAAACAGAAGGAAAGAATACCTTCATTCCTGGACACTACTACTGCCATACACACAAAGAGGCACAGCCATGTATGTATGTATGTATGTATGTATGTATATGTGCATATGTGGGGATTTGTAGTGGAAGCTTGAGGGTTCATTCATAATCAGCCACCAAAAAGCTGAAAACATCTGGACTATCTATAAAACAAATTTCAACACATATGCATAAGTCCACAAAAGTCCTGCTTATAACAGTTCTACTGAAACCATCTCAATGTAGTCATGGCTAAATTTGGATTTCATTTAGTGATTGTTTGCTGTAGTGAAAATTACGCTTTTATGTCTTGATTAAAGACTTTTTATCAACTGGATGGAATACTTTTTATCAACTATAATTAACATCTAAAACTATATCCACAAAATGCCTCTACTGTAGATCTGCTGAACTTGTCATAACTTTAAACAAATGTATAGGACAAGAGAATTTGTTCTCCTTTTATGCTGCTTTCTATAGAAAATAGCTTCTTCTTCTTTTTTTAGCTCTTTAGCTTTCATTTTTTCAGGGGAGTGGAATCCCTCAGAAACAGATTTTCTGAGCTTAGTCTAACCATTAAGCATCCAACCATGTTTAATAATTGACAGGAAATTCAATATGTGTGTGTATGTATGTATGAAATTAGAAAAATTATAGTTTCACAGAAACAATAAAGAACTTTAAAAAAAAATTCCTTTCACTGTTCCTTTAGGAAGCATCCCTTCCGAAAACTTATTTTAGAGCTATATTTCACCAGAAGTATCTCTGTAGTTTTGGCATCTAAAACGGGGGCAAGATGATGTTTTGGAAATGTTTTTCAGTTTTTAATTTCCTATTAGACATCACAGTGTACTTGCTTAAGGGAGCAGCTACTTTATGTTAGCTATCTGATCTTTTGTGTCTATCTGTTTCCAAAACTCCCTGTTCATTTGACATTACCACATATGACTATTGTTTTTTCTAAGATATTAACATCCGCTTAAGCAATGAATTTATGCAATGGTTAAGTAATTTTCACAGTTCCTTGAATCCTTCGCCTTTGATATGATGTAGGAATATAGACCAATCTTTTTCAGGTGTATTTTTTCAAACTCATGTTTGTTGACATAAAATTAGAACTTTGTTTCTTTTTGTGCAGCATTCAATAGGTGTTTCATCTATTCTTGGAACTTCCCTATTTGACAGGTAGTCTATTGTCTATATTATGTCCCTTTTAGTGGAGTTGGCATCTGAATTACTCTTCCTATATGTTTCGGTTAATCAATGCTACCATTCCTAAATGGATTGAGTGTATTCTTTTCATCTTTCTTTTATGCTCCTTTATATCTGGTAGATTGCCTCCATGAATGACTGCAATTTACTTTAGACATAGATGTCCCTGTGAGTTCCCTGATTTTAACAATATTACTTAATTATTTGTACTGTTTCAATATTTGTTTACATTCTTCATTGAGATAATTTTCCTTGCTATTGCTAAATGTCTGTGAAGATTCTCAGTCATTCAGGTCATGGTTGTCCCAAAGGTGCTTTTTCAAGAGGCAACTGGACTTTCTTGTTTTTCTTTGAAGACATTTTGCTTCTCATCCATGAAGCATCTTCAGCTCTGCATAGCTAAATGTCTATGGAGATTCTCAGTCATCTAGCTCAGAGCTGAAGAAGAGGCTTCTTGGATAAGAAGTGAAACTTCTTCAAAGTAAAACAAGAAAGCCCAGTTGCCTCTTGAAAAAGCACCTTTGGTTTTCTTTGCCATTTTTGTTTGATGATAAAAGACTGTGTTCAGTTATTATGAATTCTTCTAGTCGTTTAATACTTTCATTCTCTTTTTTGTTTGTTTGTTTGTTATCATGATAGTTTGTTCTGAAATCCAACTGGATCTATGGGGGTCTGCAGGCAGAGTAATTGGACCTTGAATTGCACCTGGAAGCAAACTGGCAATCAATGCAGCTTGTGGAACATCGATGTAACATGGATCACTCTAGGGACCCCAAGACCTCCCCCTCCAACAGTGTTCTACACTAGTTAAAGCTTCTGGACACTCTTCAAGGATAGCCACATGTAGAACATGTTGCAGTAGTCCAACCAAGAGATGGCCAGAGTTTCAGTGACTGAGCACTCACCCCTGCCTTGACATACCATCAGGGATGTTCTTAGAAGGAGATCACACTCACATTTGGATCACTGTCAATTTCTCACTGTCAGTTGCACCACTGTCAATTTCTCACATTAGGTTAGTAATGTCCCTGGAGTGCTCACATCTAGTGCAGTTACCCAGAGATCCAAGAGGTCCTGATGCAAGAAATTTGGCTGACGTACAGTTGCAGCAGAACATTCCTGAAGCTCCAGGTGGGGAAAGCAGCTGCAGCTGGTCAGTGATGAGGAAGAGGTACTGCCTTCTGCACCTGATCCAAGAACATATAGGGCAGAGTAGAGAAGGTCAGCCAGATTACTCATGAGGAGAAAGTCTTGCTCTTCTTGATAGGCTGCATGGGAAGCTGTCTATTTAGCACAGCAGACAGATGGAGGCAATGTGTGTTTTCTGGTCATTGTGATTTTTGCCTCACTTTGGATTGACATTGTGCTTTGATTGTGGCCTGGAAACTCTGGACTTTTCTTGCCTCATAAACTCTCTTGTGTTGTGGATTTAAGTTTGCCTGGTGGGTTTATTTTGATTGAGAAATTTTCAAGTAGCTTGTGGACTCTTTGACTCTTTGACCTGTGGACTAGCATTGGTTTGCTCATGGCTGGACTTAATTGGGACAGTTTTGGGGTTTTGGTGAAGGGAATTGCTGTGGAATATTAATAAACTCACTAAATCACAATTACGTGTATGTGAGTGAGTGGGACAGCACACCTGATGATTTCTGTTGGCAGGCTGACAGTGTTATCTCATCTGAATAGATCTTTATCAACTTCAGCAGCTTCTGATATTTTAATTATGAAACTCTTTCAAAGTCACAAAGCTGCAGTGGATTTATTCCTGAATAATCTTGCTCTTGGTTATGGACCATTTAGAAAGACAAAATATTCAAATTGACATTTTGTTGCTTAGTATTGCATAGACTGATTTGGTTGAAGACAAGCTGAAATGATACTTAACTTACGAAAATGTTTCTGCATAAAATATATCATGTAACTATGGGTACTATGTTTCTAAAAGCCATATGACTGTAAAGATCAATCTCCCAGAAAAATGTCAGTAGATACAGTTGGATTATTACTTCTGTGAAGGAAGAAATTGCAAAGGTTTAGGAAATAAATTCAGTGGTCTGGGTAAAATTGCTGTAACTAAACAAGTTCCTCCTAAAGTGCTAATACTGAGATACTTTACATAATGTCAAATGCTACATTAGATATAACCTTCCAAAGAAATAGTTGCTAATCACTTCTGCTCATCAACTTTTCATTGAATTAATATCATACTATAGAATTTTTATCTCATGTGTTTCTGTAAGTATTGTTCAAAATAAAGCCAGCTTCAACTTACTTAAATAATATCTTACAGTAAAATTAATGTATCATACTTTACTATACTTCTATATTCTTTATATCTTGGAAGAAAATGTTTTATTTCCAACTCCTAGGGCTAGTTTGGACTGCTTAGACTGTTTAGAATTTTAGAATTTTGAAAAGTTGCTATGCGTACTCTCACAAAATGGCTGGCACAGAAGTCAAATTATGAAATGACTTTGAATGAATGAATGATAAAAAAGGATTCAGAAGCCAATGAGTAATTACTAAGAAAATAAGTATCAGAATTTCATATAATCCTGGCAGAAATGTAGTTGATTCAAAGGCTTATGTAACTATGTTGATATTCTTAAATGACTTTTACTCACTGTTTCATCCCCCCCACCATTAGCATAGCAATATTAAATATATGGCTAATATTGTGCTACATTATGTGTTATGCAATGGCATGATGCTCCAGATTATTTGCGTAGGAAATAGCAAAAATCTTAATGCACTGGAAACCATTGCTGCTACTATAGTTTCTTCCACCCCCTGCTCATCGTGATCTATTGATGAAATGAATAGATGCTTGATTTGGCTGGAGAATCAGAGCAAAATAGATAAATGTTGTGCCCATAAAATATGTGATCAAAGTCTTATTGAAGCCTCAGGAAATTCACAAAGATGACTAGGGAAAGATACAATCTAAGTGAAACAATCAATAAGTTTGGCAAAGAGTTAAATATTCTTGGCATTATATTGAGCCATTCCTCTATCAGTGACAGCTGGACTATAAATCTAAGACAGTAAAGAATGACAATATTTGAGTCTGAATAATAGGTGTAGTTCAGCACGAACTGAGCATGCATCAGTAGTAGAAGCTGCTCTGTCTGATGAAAGCTTGCTATGGAAATTGGTTGGATATAAAATCAGAATATCTCATAATTTAATTGGGAATGGATTGAACAGTATTTGAATTGTTACAACTTCTGTGCAGTTAATTACAGGAAAGTTAATAATTATAGAATAATATACTCTAGTACAGGGGTGTCAAACTCAATTTCATTGAGGGCCGCATCAGCATTGTGGTTGCCCTCAGGGGGCTGGGTGGGTATGGCCTGGGTGGGCATGGCCTACTGGGTGGGTGTGGCTAGAGTGCGTATGGCCTACTGGGTGGGCATGGCCAGCTCTACATCGTTTGCATCAAGGGGGCCTATGGGGGCCTGGGCAAGAGTGGGACAGATCTGAGGGTCTCTGGCAGAAGGAGGGTCTCTGGGCCAGGACCAAGGCCGTGGGGGCCATTCCTTCACTGTTTTCAGGATGGCTTCGCGGGCTGCATGAAACCACTTCGCGTGCTGGATCTGGCCCCCAGGCCTTGTGTTTGACATGTCTGCTCTAGTATCTGAAACTTCACAACTGTGTTCTTTAGCAGGGTACTTGCTATTGTTCAGTTGCATACCGTATAAGTTCCCACAGAATTCTTTCTTGCTTTTTTCCCAAAGTTTTTTTTGTTGATTTTCTCTTACACAAAGAAAGAGGGAGACCTTTTTTAATACAAACGTAAATAAGATATGCAGAGAGAGCATTTTTTATAATTATCTCTTGTACTTTGACATTAATATCTAAATATAATATCTTGGGGATAAAGTAGAACAGGTGCATGGGATGTAGGGTCACTTACTTTTCCATTTTCAAAACAACCAATATTTTATTTATTTATTTATTTATTTAAAACATTTACATAGCCATCTTCTAACCAAATTTGGCAGCTCCTCAAAATAGAACATAAAACCTATATCCCTAGTTCTCAGTAGGTTTTATAACTGGTGTTGGTCTCAATGACTTGCAAAGAGAAGTTGTACATGTCAAAGCACTCATGTTCCATTCTCCATTTTGTTAAACAAAATAAAAATAAAAATAAAATAAAATAAAACAAATAACAAGCCTTCCCCCTTAAGCCAAACTCAGAATTTTAAAGATTATCTATTATCTTCCTGACTTTGTTGTCATCTCCTGGAGGTAATTTCTGGCACTTTAGTTATTGTTGAGCAAGAAAAAAAATGAAGTTCCACATCATTTTGTTAACAGCGACATAAACTGGGAAAATATTGATTTGGTACAATATTTTGGTTTATTTAACACAAAAATCAACATTTTTCTAGGTTACTTTACTATGGAAGTTAGAATGCAAATACTCAGCATGTGTGTAGAAAGCATAAAATAGCAGTTTAAAAAGTTTTTTTTTCAAGATACCCTTACTGACTATAACTTGATTCATACAAAGTGCTAAGATATGGTTTGCTGTACTGTGATTTATTAAACTTCTTGGTTATTTTCAATTCAGTGGTTGCATGATGGAGTCCTCTGAAATACCACTGTTGTAAAATGACAGACTTTGCAGTGTCTCTGTCAGCCTTGACAGACTCCCACAAAACAGAAATCTTTTCTCATTTTTTGTAGAATGTTGCCATTTCAAATGTTATATTTCTATTTGTCTAATCTTTTGTGTAAAGTTGAATCTGATTATACTATACGGAAGGGAGAAAAATATGACCAGGAAACAGTATATATTATATTGGACTGATAAAATTGTGGCTGAAATCAGTCTCATTCAGGGTTCAGGAAAATAAAAGCAAAAACCTGTTATGCTGATATCATATCACCCAACAATATTCTGTTTCATTTTATAATACGTAAAGGTAAAGGTTCCCCCGCACATGCATGGTAGCCGTTTCCAACTATAGGGACCGGTGCTCATGTCCATTTCAAAGCCGAAGAGCCAGCGTTTGTCCGAGGACGTCTCCGTGGTCATGTGGCCGGCATGACTAGTTGCCAAAGGCGCACAGAACGCTGTTACCTTCCCACCGTAGTGGTCCCTATTTTTCTACTTGCATTTTTACATGCTTTCAAACTGCTAGGTTGGCAGGAGCTGGGACGAGTAACAGGCGCTCACTCTGTTATGCAGCACTCGGGATTCGACCCGCCGAACTGCCAACCATCTGATCGACAAGCTCAGTGTCCTAACCCTCTGAGCCACCGCATCCCTTTCATTTTATAATAGCAACATTAATAAAATAATATACCGTATATACTTGAGTATAAGCCGACTCGAGTATAAGCCGAGACCCCCTAATTTTACCCCAAAAACTGGAAAAAGTTATTGACTCGAGTATAAGCCGAGTATAAGTATAAGCTTGGCCCCTTCTTAGCAACATATCTATATTCTGTGCCACGACGAGCCGCTCGTTGACTCTGGCAGCATCCCGGAGCTGGCTCGGGCCACGGTTCGCAGGGTCCGCTCATCAGGCTGCCAGGCTTCCTGGCAGCACATCCCGCAGGGAAGGTCTGCTAGGGAGGCGGCAGTCAAGCGTTGTTTCCCTCCTCATGCGTGTGTGTGTGTGTGTGTGAGAGAGAGAGAGAGAGAGAGAGAGAGAGACCTGCGGGAACGGCCATTCCCATGGGTCTGACACACACACGCATGCACGAGGGGGAGAAACAACGCTGGACTGCCGCCGCCTCTACCAGCTCTGCAAGGCTCTGCCGCCCCTTCTCTCCGCTGCCTGTTCCGAACGAAGGGGCGTCTCTTCGTTCGGGCCAGGTTGCTAAGAGAAGGGAGCGGCAGAGCCTTGCAGAGCTGCTCCCTTCGGCTCCTCTTTGTTCAGGCCAGGCAGCGGAGAGAAGGGGCAGCAAAGGCTTGCAGAGCTGGTAGAGGTGGCGGCAGTCCAGCGTTGTTTCTCCCCCTCGTGCGTGCGTGTGTGTGTCAGACCCACGGGAATGGCTGGTAGGGAAGCGGCATTCCGGCATTCCCCCCCTTCCTGTGTGTCGGGCCCACGGGGCTTGACACACAGAGAAACGCAAATGCCGGACTGCCGCCACCTTTACTAGCCATTCCTGCGGGTCTGACACACACACACACACACACACACGCACGAGGGGGAGAAACAACGCTGGACTGCCGCCACCTCTACCAGCTCTGCAAGCCTCTGCCGCCCCTTCTCTCCGCTGCCTGTTCCGAATGAAGGGGCGTCCCTTCGTTCGGGCCAGGCTGCTGAGAGAAGGGAGCGGCAGAGCCTTGCAGAGCTGCTCCCTTCGGCTCCTCTTTGTTCAGGCCAGGCAGCGGAGAGAAGGGGCCGAAGGGAGGAGCCGAAGGGAGCAGCTCTGCAAGGCTCTGCCACTCCCTTCTCTCAGCAGCCTGGCCCGAACGAAGGGATGCCCCTTCGTTCGGAACAGGCAGCGGAGAGAAGGGGCGGCAGAGGCTGGATCCCCCGAAAGAAGTCTTCGCCGAGAAAATGGGCGCTGAGACGCGAAGTATGGGGCGGTGGACAAGCTTCCTGGGCAGCTGAGAGAAGGGGGCGGCAGAGGCTGGATCCCCCGAAAGAAGTCTCCGCTGAGCGAGAGAATGAGGCGGTGGAGCGCTCTGCGAAGTATGGGGTGGTGGAAGCTTGCCCACCGCCCCATACTTCACGGAGCGTCTCAGCGCCCATTTTCTCGGCGAAGACTTCTTTCGGGGGATCCAGCCTCTGCCGCCCCCTTCTCTCAGCTGCCCAGGAAGCTTGTCCACTGCCCCATACTTTGCGTCTCAGTGCCCATTTTCCCGACGAAGACTTCTTTCGGGGGATCCAGCCTCTGCCGCCCCCTTCTCTCAGCTGCCCAGGCAGCTGAGAGAAGGGGGCGGCAGAGGCTGCATCCCCCGAAAGAAGTCTCCGCTGAGCGAGAGAATGAGGCGGTGGAGCGCTCCGCGAAGTATGGGGCGGTGGAAGCTTGCCCACCGCCCCATACTTCGCGGAGCGCTCCAACGCCTCATTCTCTCGTCTCAGCGCCCATTTTCTCGGCGAAGACTTCGCCGAGCCTGGGCAGCTGAGAGAAGGGGGCGGCAGAGGCTAGATCCCCCGAAAGAAGTCTTCACCGAGAAAATGGGTGGCAAGCTTCCACCGCCCCATTCTCTCAGCGGAGACTTGCAGAGGTGGCGGCGGAGCTGCGCGTGCAGCTCTCCAAACCGCTGCCGCCCGTTTGGAGAGCTGCTGCCTTCGTCCATGTTTGACGAAAGCAGCAGCTCTCCAAACTGGGGGGTGGAAGTTCTTTTTTTTGTTCACTGGAGTATAAGCCGAAGTGGATTTTTCAGCCCAAAAAGTGGGCTGAAAAATTCGGCTTATACTCAAGTATATACGGTATATTTATATTCATGTTTATTGCTTATGTTTGTTATACACCCTGATGTTCCTGGCATCCAGATGTTCCTTCTTTTGAAAGGAGAATTTTCATAGCTCAGAACTAGACTATGATGTTCTATCTGACCTTCATTATTAGTGTGCAGATGTTTCATTACAAGTTAGCTAACATTATCACTGCAAACCTTAGCTTGGATGTAACACTGATGATATTGCATTGTTGGATAATGGAATGCCTAGAAGCAAGCAACCAAGTTCAGAGAGCACCAAGAACTCCACAACCTTCCTTTGATTTGGAAATTTAAATGAACAAGAGTATCTGTGTTCTCTAACACCTTTAAGACTAAAATATGAGTATCCGTGAGAGTTTGTAGATAATTGATCATACACCTTAACAGTGAACTATAGATGACAAGAACTATAACTATGATATTTTATTTATTCAGTAATCTAGCAGCAGATTATTCTTGGATGGTAATGTTGGTATATTGGCCTATTGCTATTTTTCACTTTATTGGGTGGATTATGAGCTGTGGTGGCGCAGTGGTTAGAATTTAACACTGCAGGCTATTTCTGCTGACTGACAGCTGACAGCAGTTCAGCAGTTCAATTCTCAATGGCTCTAGCTTGATTCAGCCTTTCATCCTTCTGTCAGTAAAATGAAGACCCAGATTGTTGGGGGCAACATGCTGACTTACAGAGGGCAGTGTATATTCTTTGAAAGATGGCCAAAAATATTGTAGATGCAGCTGTTTTCTACAAATTATTGGTGTCAGGATTTTACAATAGCATCTATCTCATCAGACTTTCTTTATGTGATAATGTCAATGCCTGAAATTTCTGAGACATTTCTGCTTCCTGAGACATTTCAATAAATTTGTTTCTGCATATAAAAGAGTTATTAAGGTTCTTCTGATGATTGTCAAATATTGAAATCATAGCTATATTTAAATTAAAAATATAGCATAAATCAGCATTGTAAAGAAGAGACATACCTAGTAGGTTTGTTATTCAAGAATTAACAATTATTCAGCTGAATTAGATTTTCTTTCTAGTGGAAAACACTCAGCCTAAGTCAGGGGTAGGCAACCTCAGCTCTTTTATGACTCATGGACTTCAACTCCCAGAATTCCTGAGTCAGCATAGCTGACTCAGGAATTCTGGGAGTTGAAGTTCATGAGTCATAAAAGAGCCGAGGTTGCCTACCCATGGCCTAAGTATTAGAAAGAGAGGGGGTGCAGTAGCTCAGCTGTTAAGGATGCTGAGTTTACCAGCTGGAAAGGTGACAGCCCAGATTAAAGACTGAGTGCTGCATGATGGGGTCAGCTCCTGTTTCTTGCCCAGCTCTTGCCAATCCAGCATTTCGAAAGCATGCAAATGTGAGCAGATAAATAAGTACCACTTTTGTGGGAAGGTGACAGCATTCTGTGCACCTCTGAATATAGTTATCCTGGCTACATGACTATGGGAATGTCTTTGGGCTGCACTGGCTTCCTCGGCTAATAAATGGAGATGACCACTGCCCCCTAGTATTGGAAAGGACCGGACAGGGCTACCTTTATCTTTGAGGGTGAAGGTTTGTTCTCCGAGCTTGTGGGTTGGTTTCCAAACATTTTGTTACCAGGCTGCGTAACATCTTCAGCAGCATTTAGGGGATGTCTGTGTCAGTGGACTTCTGTTTATAAGGGATTCAGTTGTGGGTGTTTCAAGTGAGGGTCTTGTGATGAGTTATCAGAGACAGACTTGTGATGGGGAGCTTACTCCAGGTCAGGGTCATTGGAAGGTGTGAATTAGCCCCAACCCTCAACCAACCCAGCAGTTTCCTTTCCAATGACTCTGACCTAAATTAACTGCTACATCACAAGACGCATCACAAGACTCATCACAAGACCCATCTCTGATGACCCATCACAAGACCCTCACTTGACACACCCACACTTGAAGTCTTTATAAACAGAAGACCACTGACACAGAGATCCCCTGAACTCCTCTGAAGATGCTACCTAGCCTGGTAATGAAACATTTGGAAACCAACCCACAAGCTCAAAAAACGAACCTTCACCTGCATCCTACTCCCGAGCTATAAATATTCACCACTATTGCATACCTTTACCTTTATTATAAAGAGAGGGGATTATATTGAGCTGTTAAGTTGCAACTAACTTGCTATCAAGACTTTTGTTCCATGTATTTATTTTTATTTATGTGGGAAAAAGAAATAAGCTGATAATGTAAATTTAATTTAATTTAATTTAATTTAATAATATTTATATACCGCCCTTCTCCCTGAGGACTCAGGGCGGTTCACAGGGCAGAATAAAATACCAATTACAAACATTAAAAAGAGATTAAATAATTGCCCGCGTAAAAACAATAAAAATACAATTCTAAAAACCCCAAAATAAAATTAAGACAGCAAAAAATAAAACAACCCCACCGATCCCCATCAGGCTAGGCCGGCTTGTACAAACAAAAACGTCTTAAGATCGCGACGAAAGGAGCGAAGATCGGGCGCCATCCGGAGCTCTACCGGCAGCTGATTCCACAGCTCCGGAGCGCCCACAGAGAAGGATCTCCCCCTGGGGGCCACCAATCGACATTCTCTGATCGGTGGCACCCTGAGGAGGCCCTCTCTGTGGGAACGCACAGGGCGCAGGGAGCTTGATGCCGGCAGCAGATGTTCCCTAAGGTACTCCGGCCCCATGCCATGAAGGGCTTTGAAGACCGTTACCAGTACCTTGAATCTCACCCGGAAGACAACTGGCAACCAATGCAGCTCACGGAGCAGAGGTGTAACGTGGGAGTATCGGGAGACTCCCAACACAACTCTCGCGGCTGCATTCTGTACCAGTTGGAGCTTCCGGGTGGTCCTCAAGGGCAGCCCCATGTAGAGAGCGTTGCAGTAGTCCAGACGAGAGGACACGAGCGCATGAGTGACCGTGCACAAATCATCCCGGCTAAGATAGGGCCGCAACTGGCGCACCAGGCGAACCTGGGCGAAGGCCCCCCTAGTCACAGCTCCTATATGGTCTTCCAAGGTGAGCCGTGAATCTAGGAGGACTCCCAAGTTGCGAGCCCTATCTACGGGGGGTAATAGTTCACCCCCCATAGCCAGAGGTGGAATGTCCGAATAAACCCGGGATGAAGGTATGCAAAGCCACTCAGTCTTGTCGGGGTTGAGTTGAAGTCTGTTCCTCCCCATCCAGACCCGGACCGCCTCCAGGCAGCGGGACATCACGTTGAGGGCATCACTGGGGTGGTTTGGGGTCGAAAGGAAAAGTTGGGTATCATCAGCGTACTGATGATACCCAACTCCAAAGCCACGAATGATCTCACCCAGCGGTTTCATGTAGATGTTGAACAGGAGAGGCGAGAGGACCGACCCCTGAGGAACTCCGCAAATGAGAGACCTCGCGGTCGACCTCTGTCCTCCTGCCAACACCGACTGCGAACGTCCCTGGAGATAGGAGGAGAACCACTGTAAAACTGTGCCTCCCACTCCCAATCCCCTGAGACGCCGCAGCAAGATACCATGGTCGATGGTATCGAAAGCCGCCGAGAGGTCTAATAGGACTAGAACAGAGGAATATCCCCTGTCCCGCGCCCTCCAGAGATCATTCACCAGCGCGACCAATGCCGTCTCCGTGCTGTGCCCGGGCCTGAAACCCGATTGGTACGGGTCTAGATAATCCGCTTCATCCAGGACCAGAGGGAGCTGATGCGCCACCACACTCTCAACAACCTTCGCTAGAAAGCGAAGGTTGGAGACAGGACGAAAGTTGTTCAATACAGCTGGGTCCAAGGCAGGCTTCTTGAGGAGGGGCCTCACCACCGCCTCCTTCAAGACGGCGGGGAAGCTACCCTCACTCAAAGAAGCCGATATAACTGCCTGGAACCAGCTGCGTGTCCTCTCCCGGGCTGCATAGACCAGCCAGGAAGGGCACGGGTCCAATAAACATGTGGTGGTGCTCAGCCTCCCCATGATCCTGTCCACTTCCTCCGGAGTCACAGAATCAAACTCCTCCCAGGTGATATCGACAAGACCGCCCGTGTCCTGATCGTCAGACTCTGCCCAGTCAGAGTCCAGACCGGTCCGAATCCGAGCGATTTTGTCCGACAGATGTTGATTAAACTCCTCGGCACGACCCTGCAAGGGATCCTCCCTCACCTCCTGATTTAGGAGGGAGCGAGTCACCCTAAACAGGGCGGCCGGGCGATTATCTGCGGACGCGATAAGGGTGGCGAAGTGGTTAGACCTCGCCTCCCTTATCGCAGCGAGATAAGACCTAATGAAGGCTCTTAGTCGCAATCGGTCGGATTCGGATCGGCTGGACCTCCAATTTAGCCTGTTTTGTGAGGCATTGAGCCACATAGAGTGCCTATCAGATGCAAAATTGCATTTGTTTAATGTTTTTGCTTGACACATCAAGGATAGCTTAACAAACTGTCAATTCCTATGGTATAGGCGGTGCGCAGACATCTGAAACAGTAATAAAACTGCGCAGGGCATCACTTTTTCCATGAAGTTACCTTCTTTACAGGCCAGCAGAATGATTAATAAAAAGTAGGCCATAATAATAGAATTTTAAAAAGATGAAAAGTGGCAGAAAAATAAATTATACAAGATCCATTTGAGCAGTTTAAAACCTTCAGGAGAAAGAGAGGCTTTTTCTAATAAACTGTGAAGAGCTAGAGGGAAAACAAAAATAGTACAGAAGGGAAAATATTTTCTGTTAGATCTTTCTGTCATAAATAAATTAAAATATTAATTTCATAAATTCTTTTTAATAAAGAAGACAGCCTTTCCAATTTGTTGCCTACCAGATGATTAAAATATGTTCTCCTTGGTATTTAAATTCACCTCCTGTTTTGAAGATAGTTCACACTTCCCAGCTTTGCCTTCATAGATCCACTGATCTCAGTTTCAATTGCTTTGAAATACAGTAAGCTTACTACTGTCTTCATCATTGTCCCCACTTTAGAATGCAGTCCCCTAAACTATGTAAGTTGTCTCTGTTCCTTTAAGTTCTGCTACTTACTATTTTAAACTTCTTTTATAAGCCTACTTTCAAACATCAGATGCTAACCACTAAGCTTATTTATAGTGGTGCTTAAGAGTTTGTGAACCCAAATCAAAGAATAGTTAAAGCAAAAGAAAATTAATGTTTTGAAATGGCCAAGTCAAAATCCTGACCTTAATCCTACTGAAATGTTATGAAAAGACCTGAGGGGTTCATGCAAGGAAACCCACCAATATTCCTGAGTTGAAATTGTTATGTAATGGGCTCAGATTCCTCCCAACTGATATGCAGGACTGATCAATAGTTATCAGAAATGTTTAGCTGCAATTATTACTGCCCAAGGGGGATACAAATGAAGTGAAACCAATTTTTACTTTGGTCCTTAACCATATATTTATTTATTATTTATTTATTAATTTAATTTCTATACCGCCCTTCTTCCGAAGGACTCAGGGCGGTGTACAGGGCAATAAAATGCAATAAAATACAATATACAAAAGTTAAGATAAGAATTAAATAAAAAAGCCTAATTAGGGAGCGGAAAGAGATACATACGCCGGGTAAGGCATACCCCCCATAGATCTCTCACCTCTAGGGAGGGTAGCAGATGGTATAACTGATATATAAAATCCCCAAAGTTCTATTTATGAAAAAAAATCATGTTTTGACCAATAGCTGATGAATGCAACACATATAGAAAAGAAACTCTTCAGAGTGGTTTCTATTATGTTGTTCAGAAAGACAGACCTACTCTGTCTCATTTTAATCATTACCACTTTATTAAAATCTCTCATATGCATTCTGTTCAGAGGTTGACTTAAGAATTTTAAGAGATTTGTTGCAAAGGAGACTTTAACCAGCTAGTCTTGGCCACTACACTCCATCTCCCTTTTTTTTCCCTTTCTGAAAAGCATATCTTTATTCAAGGAGCCTGATCTATGCTGATTTACGAACGTGGTGATATAGTGTTACCAAAATAGGTCTTTGGATTATTTCAAGCAATCATCATTAAAGAAATAAGCATCACGGCTTGCATCACGGAGACCTGGCTGGGCCAAGAGGGAGGTGTTTCCCTCTCGGAGTTATGCCCACCGGGCTTCCGGGTGCTTCACCAGCCATGGGCCCAGGGCAGGTGTGGGAGGGTGGCGGTTATTATTAGGGAGAGTCATAGACCCGATTCATAATGGAGGTCACACACTCGACCTGCTTTTTATCTCTGGGCAGTGGATTAATGATCTGGGTAGGGGTGATTTAACCATACATCCTCTGTCATGGTCCGATCATTTTCTTCTCTGGCTAGACTTTCAGTATGCCATCCAGGTGGTTCCGCCCCAGGTGCCTGATGGAACCTGAGAGGTTCCGGATGGAGCTTGGGACATTTCCTGCTTCCCTTGCCCACGGCTCTGCCAAGGCCCTAGTGTTAGCCTGGGAGAGGGGGGCTGCTGGGGCCTTGGATCAAGTTGTGCCTTTGTGGCCTCTGACCCGGCGTGGATCCCGGGTGGCCCCCTGGTTTACCGAGGGACTCCGAGAGATGAAGCGCCAGAAAAGACACCTAGAGAGTCGTTGGAGGTCCAGCAGATCCGAATCTGACCGAACACAGTTGAGAACTTATCTTAAGTCTTACCTCGTGGCGATGGAAGCAGCAAAGCGTGCTTACTTTTCCGCTCTCATCGCATCTGCAGATAACCACCCAGCTGCCCTGTTTAGAGTCACCCGCTCACTGCTTAATCAGCGACCGAGGGATGACCCCTTGCAGGGTATGGCTGAGGAATTTGTACAGTATCTGCAGGACAAAATTGCTCAGATTCGGTCTGGTTTGGACTCTGACTGGGTAGAATCTGGCAGAGTGGAAGGGGCAGGTCTTGGTTATACCATCTGGGGTGAGTTTGACCCTGTATCTGCAGGATGATGTGGACAGGATTATGCACAGACTGAGCACTACAACCTGTTTACTGGACCCATGTCCCTCCTGGCTAGTTTCGGCCGCCAGGGAGGTGACAGGGGGCTGGCTCCATGAAGTTGTCAATGCTTCATTGACAGAGGGTGTCTTCCCTTCCGCCTTAAAAGAGGCGGTGGTGAGGCCTCCCCTCAAGAAGCCTGCTTTGGATCCGGCCTCGTTGAATAACTATCGTCCTGTCTCCAACCTTCACTTTGTAGCGAAGGTTGTTGAGAGTGTTGTGGCGTGTCAGCTTCCGCAATTCCTGGATGAAGCGGACTACCTGGACCCGTACCAGTCCGGTTTCAGATCTCATTACAGCACGGAAACGGCATTGGTTGCACTGATGGATGATCTCTGGTGGGCCTGGGACAGGGGCTGTTCCTCTGTCCTGGTCCTACTTGACCTCTCAGCAGCTTTTGATACCATCAACCATGGTATCTTGCTGCGACGGCTTGAGGGGTTGGGAGTGGGAGGCACTGTTTTACAGTGGTTCTCCTCCTACCTCTCGGGACGTTTGCAGTTTGTATTGGCAGGGGGGCAGAGATCCACCCCGAGGCACCTTTCCTGTGGGGTGCCTCAGGGGTCGGTTCTCTCCCCCCTCCTGTTCAACATCTATATGAAGCCGCTGGGTGAGATCATTCATGGTTTTGGGGTGAGGTATACCCAGTTGTTCATCTCCACCCCAAACCAACCCAGTGATGCCCTTGATGTGATGTCCCAGTGCCTGGAGGTGGTACGGGTCTGGATGGGAAGGAACAGGCTCAGGCTCAACCCCTCCAAGACTGAGTGGCTGTGGATACCGGCATCTCGTATTGTCCAACATGTTCCATCTCTTTTGATGGGGGGGAGGTATTGCCCCCCTCTGAAAGGGCTTGCAACTTGGGTGTCCTCCTGGATTCACGGCTTAATTTGGAAGAACATTTAACTGCTGTGATTAGGGGGGCCTTTGCTCAGGTTTACCTGGTGCACCAGTTGTGCCCCTTTTGGGACCGAGATGCCCTATGCACAGTCACCCATGCCCTTGTCACTTCTCGCCTGGATTACTGTAATGCTCTCTACATGGGGCTGCCCTTGAAGTACACCCAGAGGCTTCAGCTGGTGCAAAATGCATTCGCGCGGGTACTTATGGGAGTTCCTCGATACTCCTATGTTACTCCACTCCTGTGCAAGCTTCATTGGCTTCCAGTTGTCCTCCAGGTGCGATTCAAGGTGCTGGTAATTACCTTTAAAGCCCTACATGGCTTAGGCCCGGAGTATTTGCGAGACCACCTGCTGCCATTGTCAACCTCCCATCGCCCGGTTCACTCACACAGGGTCGGCCTACTCAGAGTTCTATCGGTTAAGCAATGCCAGCTGGCAACCCCTAGGGGGAGAGCCTTCTCTGTGGGTGTGCCGATCCTCTGGAATAAGCTGCCTCCGGAGCTGCGGATGGCCCCTGACCTTCGGTCCTTTTGCTGTGACCTGAAGACATGGATGTTTCAACAATCGGGCCTGGACTGACTATGGTTTTAAATTTGGTTTTATGGGGTTAAATTACTATGTATCGAACATATCTACTGTTTAATTCTTTTTTAAATTTGTATTTTCATGTTCTTTTTTAGTTTTTATTGTTGTGAACCGCCCTGAGTCCTTAGGGAGAAGGTTGGCATATAAATATAATAAATCAAATCAAATCAAATCAAAATGATCTTAAGATTATTGTGCAAAATTAGCCTGAAAGGAGGTTCTTGTGTATGTAAATTTGCAAAGTTATGCAACTATTTGTGAAATCATAATATTAGAATAAAAATTGCATACTTCGTCAGATAGAGAGCCAGTGTGGTGAAATGGTTAAGATGTTAGACTAGGAACAGGGAGAGTCAGGTTTTGTTTCTCAAGTAAAGAAGCCAGTTGGGTGACCCTGGGCCAGTCCTCTTCTTTCAGCCCTAACAATATCAAATTCAGCAACAAGGTGGGTGATTAAAAGAATTCCTTGTTGCATCATGCATTAAAAAACAAACAAACATAAATCCCCACCAACAATCCCACAACCAAACTGAACAAATGCTAAAAACAGCAACAATAATATGTCACATTACATTGTTGTTGGTTTTTTTTCCCACACATCAAGACTTATATGTCTCCCTGGGGGCGGGGGGAACACAAACAAATGAACAACTGGACTCCCAGATGGGTGTTTGATCACTTCAATTAAAACTATATGTTAGAAGGGCAAAGTAATATATTTGAAGCATTAGTTTGGCAGCAGCCTGATAGCACATTGTTTAGTATGAGAGCAAAATTTGTCATACAAGCAAAGCTTATTTCCAATTTTTTTTATTATTGTCTTAAATTATATAGCTGGTATAAGGATCGCCCCAAACAAGCATGAAAAATTGTGTAAAGGATGATTACATGCACACATATTCACATCTACTGGTGGAGTGGGAAGAAGAGAAAGACTAAGAATCACATTTGCATTTCAAAGCAGCAGAAATAAATTTGTGATCAAAACAAAGAGTAAATGAGACTCATTTTATTAAGTTATCTGATTGATAAGAAAATTACCAAATCTAAATTCCCTTGGAATGGAAAAGTAAAACTGTTTTCTTTCTCTTTCTCTTTCTTTCTTTCTTTCTTTCTTTCTTTCTTTCTTTCTTTCTTTCTTTCTTTCTTTCTTTCTTTCTTTCTTTTCTTTTCTTTTCTTTTCTTTTCTTTGAGTTACTGAGATCTTGTTTGAATATGACCTTAACTGCTAACAAAACATGATGAGATCCCATCAGAACATTGTTTTCTACAAGATGGAATCCTTGCCTACAGGAGAAAAAGAAAAATCTACAATATTCAGATGTTAAAATAACAGGAGCAGCCAGCAGAACAGAGATAAAGAGTAATTAATTTCAGAATAAAAGTTCAATTCTTATACTATTTGAGGAAATGTTCTTCATAATCATAATGTAACAGTTACCTATTACAATGTCATACTCTTATTTTTTCCCCTGAAATAAGCAATTGGAAGAGTTACAAAATATTGTCTTTTTGTTCATATTGGAAAGTTTACTTAGGTGTAGGGCAAGGGTAGGCAATCTACTACTCCAGCAGAAGGAAGGAAGGAAGGAAGGAAGGAAGGAAGGAAGGAAGGAAGGAAGGAAGGAAGGAAGGAAGGGCAAACATTTTCACCAAGCCTCAGAAATACAGGTTTGCCATAAAAACTGTAAAAATATTTTAGTGCCACCTATGGTTATTCAAAATTTCTCATTTGTAATCTGGAAGATTAATTTTTAATAATCTTATCTAGGGAGACAGTGTGTGTTTTTATGTATTTTATTTTTCAAATCACACTCTGGATTGTCACATTTCCTACATCAAAGCTCCTAGAATAAAAAGTATCTCAGATTACAGAAGAAGAAATTTTTACAGCTATTAAGGAACTGAAGGTGGATAAAGCACCAGGCACTGATGGCTTGACTGCGGCCTATTATAAAAACTTACAATTAGAGATGATAAAACCGTTAAAGGAACTGTTCCAGACAATCCAGAGGGGGGGAAAGGTGCCCCCGTCTTGGAGAACAGCTTTTATCTCTTTGATTCCGAAGGAAGACCAGGATGCTACTTTAGTTAAAAATTACAGACCGATATCGCTTTTAAATACAGATTATAAGATATTTGCTAAGGTTTTGGCTAATAGACTGATGAGGGTTCTGCAACAGGTGATTCATGGGGACCAAACGGGGTTTATTAGTGGAAGACAAATGAAAACCAATGTGAGACATATAGTTGATGTGTTAGAGTTTTTGGAAAGGCACAACCAGATCTCTGCTGCGCTAATCTTTTTAGATGCTGAAAAGGCTTTTGATCAATTGAACTGGCAATTTTTGTTGAAAGTTTTAGACAAAATGGATTTTGGGGGAAAATTTTTACAACCGATTAGGGCATTATACCAAAAACAAACTGCCCGAATTATAGTTAACAATAGTTTGACAACAGTATGTAATATTGAGAAGGGCACAAGGCAAGGCTGTCCGCTGTCGCCCTTGTTATTTATATTAACATTAGAGATACTATTGGTTAAGATTCGGAATTCGGAAAAAATTAAGGGGATACAAGTTGGAGATCAGGATTACAGATTGAGAGCATTTGCAGATGATCTGGTTGTTACAGTGACCCAGCCAGAGAACTCTGTTGTGGACCTGATGGAGATAATAACACAATATGGGAAGGTTTCTGGATTTAAAGTAAATATACAGAAAACTAAAATTTTGGCTAGAAATATGACAGTTTCGCAGAAGGCTCTCTTAGAAGGATTAACTGGATTTGAGATTGTTAAAAGGGTTAAATATTTGGGGGTGATTTTGTCGCCCTCTAATACAAAGCTATATAAAAATAATTATGAAAAGTTATGGGGGAAAATTCAAAAAGAACTGGAGAGTTGGGAAAAATTGCAATTGTCTTTGTTGGGACGGATCGCAGCAGTGAAAATGAATGTCCTGCCCAAATTTTTATTCTTATTTCAAATGATACCGATTCTTAAGAAAGACTCTAACTTGGAGGAATGGCAGCGTGGTATCAATAAATTTGTGTGGGCAGGGAAAAAGCCACGAGTTAAACTTAAGATTATGCAGGATACTCGTGAGAGAGGTGGCCTTAAAATGCCTAATTTTAAATTATATTATGAAGCTGCTGCACTAGTAGGAATAAGTGATTGGATTAATTTGACACAATCGAGGTTATTAAATCTTGAGGGCCATGATCTGTTGTTTGGCTGGCATGCATATTTGTTGTATGATAAGAAGGTAGATACTGTGTTTAGGATGCATATTTTAAGACAGGCATTGCTGAGAGTTTGGAAGAAGTATAGACATAAGTTAAGCAGCAAGATACCATTGTGGGCAATCCCAAAACACGCAATAGAAAATATACATGCTGGTTTCAAACATGATGAGACTACTTACAAGGAAATTTTAAGTTTGGAAAGGAATATTTGGTGCTTGAAATCATATAGTTTCTTGCGAGAAGAGAAGGTTGTTCAGACTTGGTTTCAATATATTCAGTTACAGGCCAGGTGGAAAGAAGACCAAAAAAATGGATTTGCAACGACTGATGAAAATTTGATAAAGCAAATTAGAAATCAAGGACCAGCACATATTAAACGGATATATCTTGCATTGATAGAGATCGATTCAGAAACAGAGCTTGTTAAGGATTGTATGATAAAATGGGCCCAAAACATTCAGGAAGTTATTACAATGGACACGTGGGAAAAGATCTGGGTGAGGAATGTAAAATTCACTCAAGCTCAAAGTTTAAGAGAGAACTTTTACAAAATGTTTTATAGATGGCATCTAGATCCTAAAAAGCTTGCAAGTATGTATCCGAATTATCAGCCTAAATGTTGGAGGTGTGGTGATGAAGAGGCAACATATTTTCACATATGGTGGACATGTAAAAAGGTCAAGGCTTTTTGGATAAAAGTCTGGTGGAATATGCAGAAGATTTTTAAACGGAGGATAAAGTTTTGTCCGCAATTTTTTTTGTTGGGAATAATTGTTGACGCTACAGTTGTGGACTCTAAGTTGATGCTGAATTTAGTTACGGCAGCAAGACTTTTGATAGGTCAATATTGGAAGAAAGAGGAACTGCCGACTATACAAGAGTGGATTTTAAAGGTTTCCGACTTGGCAGAGATGGCGAAGATTTCGGCCTATTTGAAAGATTACTCGCAAGAACATTATATTATGGAATGGAGAAAATGGATTGAGTTTATCCAGAATAAGTATAGGGTCAAGAAGTTTTATCTAGCATTTGAATAAGTCTTCTTTCGTTTTCTTTTTTCTTTTTTTATTTTGTCTTCTATATATATTTAATAATGCTAAGTTTTGTTTGATCCTATATAAGTTAGAGAGTGATGGATTTTAGAATTTATAGTTGTTAGTATATGGTTGTTTATGATTGCTTTTTTATATATATATACCTTGTATTTAGCTCTGGGAAGTCCGGGGGGGGAGGGGGGTTAGGGGGAGGTGGGGGGGGAGGAGGGAGGGGGGAGGGGGGGGAAGGGGGGAGGTAGGGAGGGGAGGTAGGGAGGGGGAAGGGGGTTTTTTAAAGGAAAACTGTATTTTTAAAACTTTTCAATAAAAAAAAAAAAAAAAAAAAAGATTCCCAGAAAAAATAGTAAAATAAAGTTTTCCTTTTTTGGTACAAAAAAAAAAAAAAAAAAAAAAAGTATCTCTTAAACATAACTACTCACAAGCAATTTGTTTCATATAAATGCCAGTCCATGGTGTATTTGTTGACAATATTTTTTCCCCTAGTTCATTTGGTGACTATTCAAAGTTATAGCAGTGCTGAACAAGTGATACTTATGACTGGTCCTTGTAGTTGTGGCCAACACAGTGTCTCCATGGTCACATGCTTGCCATTTGCAACGTTCAGTCCAATGCCTAAAAAGAAAAGTCTTGGAGGAACCTGGCGGGAGGTTACAAATGCCAATCATGTGATATCATGCTTAATGACAGTCATATGATGTCACATTTTATAATTGTGTCACTTAGTGATGGAAATTATAGCCCAACTTATTAAATGAGGACTACCTGTATGCTTACTTCTGGCACACAACCTGGGCTTCAGCCCCAATACATTTGCAAAACAGGAGTAAAAGTGTGTGGGAATCACATTGGGAGACACAGAAAAGAGTCACAGCCAGGACAACGGTCAGATAAAAGGCAATGCAGTCTGCAGAAGTATTGTGGATGTGACAAATGTCTCAAAAGGGACCATCCCTATTTTTGGGGGGCTGGAAAGGCGATGGGGAGAAATGTCTTTTTAGATTTGCAAGATTCTGTTAATAGTTGCTCTGTAAGATGGGTAATCTCTAAATAGGATGAATTAAACTAATAAGAGAAACTTTGAATAACATAGAGCTGGTACATCATTCCCAGAAACATTTCAGTCAGCAAAGATAATATAGTTATCTTGTTTCACTTTAATGCCTTATGGTGAACACAAAACAAAAAACTCTGCCAACCCAAGCACTTGTAACAGTAACCCGCAATTTCAAAAACTGAAATGTTTATGTGTCATGTACTGCTACATTATTTCCTGAAGCTTATGCATTTTGCTTGCTGAGAACGCTGGAAATTGGTATCTACTTTTCTGTTGCTATAATTATTTCACTTTCTTTTTTATACTAAGCTACTAAAAAAAACACACAACTTTTTCATTGATATTTCATTAGGTACCTTGATGCCCTAATAGATGCAATTTCAAAAAGCAGTTCTTCAACTTCTTACTTGTATGTCTGTGGCAGCATATACTTGCTTTGTATGATGTGTTTGTATTAGCTATTATTATACCTAGAGTATGTTGATATAAATTGTTCTTGAATTATATTTCATTCACATACCTTTACTTTAATTTCTAATTTAGATTTGAACTTTTCTATAAAAGATCTTAGCCATAATAACTATGTTATTTTTTTTTTTTTACAAATGTATAATGTGGGTATTTATTGTAATGTAAATGTATGTGTGAGTATATTGGCACTTTACAACCATATTATTTGGCTTAAAATATATATTTAGATGGATTTAGTGATAACACTAATGCATGGTAAGAACTGTGTTCATTGATTTCTTCTGGCTTCCATGTATTAAAAAGCTCTTTTGTAAAATACAGAAAAATCAATAAGCTTAAATGTTTGAGAATTCCTTTATATACAGTCTGTCTCCATAAGATTTTTATCTTTCAATTTTTTAAAGGTTTTGGATGGACATATTTTATATACTGTACGTACAACGTACATGAGTAGAAAGAAAATGTTCCTCCTTAAGCAGCACTGAAAGATTGTGAGTTGCCAATCCTACCACTGGACAAAGTAAAACACATTGTCAAGAGGCAGATGGTTGGTGGCCTGAACTGTTCGTTGTATTTCTATTGCTGAGGAATCAAAGAAATGCCAAAGTGACATTGCCCTGCAATTCTACAGCAGAGGGTGGGGAACTATGGTCCCTTTAGGGCTTGTGAACTTCAACTCCCAGATTTCCTGAGCCACCCCTGTTCTACAGGTTCATGTGGGAAGAAGATTACAGGCACTGCTTGTGGCTTTGCCTTAGATCTGGGGTCTTCAAACTTGGCCCTTTTATGACTTGTGGACTTCAACTCCCAGAATTCCTCAGCCAGCGTGCCTGGCTGAGGAATTCTGGGAGTTGAAGTCCACAAGTCATAAAAAGGCCAAGTTTGAAGACCTCTGCCTTAGATAGCATATTGTCTTTGACCAGCTTGGAGCAATTGGGAGTGCTATAAGAGGCCTGAAGTGTGCTCTATATTTCTAATATATTTCACCTACATGGGAGGGAAAGTTTATGAATAATAATAAAAAGCTAAAATGAAATTCGGATTCTGTCAAATTGACCTTCAATAGTCATTAACGCTGCTGCCTGTTATATCTCTTAACATTTCAAAGAATCAGAGAATAAGAAAGGAATAAATTTCAGTCTCCAGCTGAGAGATGGGAACATGCTCATATGAGGTGCCCAAAAAACAATCTACAAAGTATCTTAAAAAGCATGCAGCTCCAGATGACTTATAGTTTCTCTTTGGTATGCAGATTATTTGGGAAGACTGAGAGGTTTCCATAAATGGAGGCTTTCATGTAAGTTAGATCACTGAAAGCCATAAGAAAAAGAGAATTCTGTAGAAGTGCAGACTTTCAAAATAATGTGAGACAGCTCCTTTCAAGGTCACTCAGCTAAACAGGAAATAAAGCAGTATAACAGAACTTCCTATCCTCTATATTTAGCAATCAAATAGAAAAGGAAATATTTACAGCGGACTCCTCACACTACATTCTTACATTCATTCTGATTCGTAATTTAGGATTCATTTTATGGAGGCTGTTGATACACAATTTCCAGAATTGGGCAAATATAAAGGAGTGCTGTTTGTTGTCTGTTTATATTTTGGTGTCGTGCCTGTCTGGGTGGGGAGAGGTCTTAGGGATTCTTTGGTTGGGCTTCTCTGTGGCAGTTTCTTGATTGGGGTATTGCTTACTTGATTATTGGTCTGAAGGTGACCTTAGAGATAATCTGTGCTGATCTGAGTGCTGATTACTGGTGGAGAAGTGCTGGGGTCTTTTTATCTTTTGGGCTGGTTGATTGTCTCTTTTGCATAATCTATAGATGTTGTTAATGTCTATGTGCCTATTGATGGCTGATTTGTCAGAGTGCCAAGCTTCTAGAAATTCCCTGGCATTTTTGGATTTGACCTGGTCTAGGATTGTCACATTTTCCCAATTGAAAATACGATTAAATCTGTCTATATGTTGTAAAATTAAGCAATTTTCATCATGCCTTTTGACTGCCAGTTGGTGTTCATGCCAGTTGGTGTTCTGCCAGTCTTCTGCCTGTTTGTCCTACACAGGGTTTGTTGTAGTTCTTACACTGTATATTGTAGATGACTCCTGTTTTTTTTCTTCTGGGGTTGCTGGGTCTTTGGGTTTACTTAGGATCTTCTGAAGGGCTTTAGTTGGCTTGTGTGCTATGCTGATTCCATGTGGTTGTAGTAGTTTATTTGTGGTTTCTGAGATATTCTTGATGTATGGCGGTGTAATTCTTTTTAGGGTTTGTGTTGGTTGTGCTGTATTGGGTTGAGTGGTCAGGGACTTTTTGATGAAGTTACATGGGTATCCATTTTGTTGGAATGTGTTGTATAGATGCTCCATTTCCTTTTTCTGCTTTCTGGGTTGCTGCAGTGAGTTTGGGCTCATTTAAATAAAGTCCTTACACAGCTTCTCTTGTGGGAGGTTGGGTTGTTGCTTTGGTAGTGGAGCACCTGGTTAGTATGGGTGGTTTTTCTGTAGACTTGTGTTTCTAGTTTGCCACTGTAGTCTCTGATGACCACAGATGCAAAGTCTACAAGGACTACCAAGGACCCCCCCTCCCTCCATTTCAACCCTGAACTACAAATATTCTTCTTCAAAGATGTATTTAAATTTAGAACTTCAGTCACATGGACCTACCTGTCATTTTCAATTTTCTATGTCTGCTGTCCCCCCAAGCAGTTTTGAAAATCATAATCTCCTGGGTTTTTTTTAACTTAATAACTACTTTTTTCTTCATTTCCTGGGTATGGAACCAGTTCCTTGCTATGTTGCTGTAGTTTGTAAATTGCTCCTTTCTCTGTGAATGTGAGTGAATAATTTGTTTTTCTCCTTCACTTTTCAAAAAGCAGCCTATTAAAGGGTGACAGGCCTCCTTGAATCTATATGTAGCTTAAATCCAGCAATGAAATAGAATGAAAAAAAAAATCATTATAGGCTTAGAAAAAGAAATTCTACTTCCCTGGCAGCTGTGATTAAAGCCATTTCTACTTTTCTCAGATGAAGCCCTCTCCAATCAGGTTTTAGAAAGAGGGATTTGCACACTATTCCCAGTTCTCTGCAGTCCTCCCCCACTTCTCCACATCCAAGTAATAAATTGCACAATCACAATCTACCTTAGGCTTGGTTGATAGAGTAATATATTAAGACATTATCTAGTTTTTCAAGTTATGTTTAAAAAGAAATCCAGAAGGCTTTCGCTGGTGAAGTCTGTGTAAGTATGAAAAAGTTCAAACTTTTGCAGGCATTGTCTCTGTTTTTTTAGATACTTTTTTCTTCCCTGTGAGAATATTAAGTGCCAGAAAAAGAATCTACTTTGAATATCGAGTTGGGGTGGGGAGTTTAACTTAAGCTTTTTAAGGCTTGTGGAGATATTTGCAGTTTTAAGAAGATGCTAGGGGCGCTGTCAAAACTTGTTGCTTGATTAATCACAATACATCCAATTACTAGAAGGAGAATAGGTAATGCTGTCGTGTGGCCCTTCCCAGATGCTCTATGTCAGCTTAACTCAATGCCCTTGTCTATTTCTTGTGATGGTTCTACTTCCAAACAAAGCTGTTGTTTTTTTAAAAAAATCATTTCTAAAGTAACCTATTAGATATGCATTTTATAAATAAATATACTATCTGAACCTTTTGTTTTCATTACAGAATGTTCTTTTTTAAAATAAACACAAATAAATATGACATTAAATAAAATCAGATAGGACAAAAAGCTTAGAAAACTCCACAGGGATATCTGCGGACACATTGATATCTATAGGAGTACATTAGAGAGCCAAGATTCTTAAAATAGTCACTTATTTTTTTTAGCTTTTTTTCTTTTTAAAGAACTGGGTTTAAATTGACTTAAAAATAAATTTATTTATTTAACAGTACACCATTATCCAACTCTGTTATTCTAACTGAAATATATAGCTACAAGAGTTAAATCATTATGGCTATGAATCTTAACATTTTTCCAGTCAGCTCATTGTAGTGAATTTGATTATCTGAGTTCGTGATTCTATTGTGTTAGTGTAATTCTATAGCAAAATCTATTAATTATCCTACCTTTTGTATGCCGAAAAAAACTTTTGTGCGCCTGAGTTTTGAAAGATTATTGTTAGAAAATATTTAAATCTCAGCTATATGCAAGCTTGACAGTTTTCTATTCTTCCTTAGTCATTAGATATTTATTTACTAAGCACACCTCTCTCATATTGTAAAAATGAGATAACAGCCTTTTATGGCATTGAAAAAGCAGTCCCAAAGCATTGGCTTCTGACTTTAGATAAAGTTGTCCATCTCTACAAAATATACTTTGATTTATATATATTATATCAACTCCCCACTATAGTGCCTCCAGAAAATCAAACACCTAAAGTAGAAGATGAAATTATATTTGCTATTATTAATTACCTCTTCACATCTAACAAGCACTTTCTGCTTCCAGAAAATAAAAAACCTAAAAATAGATGAAATTATGGTTTTGTTCAATATCTCAGCACTATTTATGTACACAGTTCTATAACTAGTGAAGCAATACATGGCAGCAGTAGTACACAACACACTGACCTTGCAAACACACTAACACTGAAATTTCCACAATCATGGAGCTCTCAACCAGTGCCTACTTCCTACTTTCAGTCTGATGGACAAATATACTAACAGCTCAGAAGAACATCATGGGACCACCCCACCAAGAATTCATAACAGAAACTGTAATGCAGCATTTAGAAACTATCGTACTCCCACACATGTAACCAAAATTATTGATCCAATGTATAGATGATGCCATCAACATAAGAAAAAAGGAACAGCTGGAGAAGATGCATAAAACAATTAGCATCTTCAAAGGAAAAAATTTCACAAGTGACAAAGAAAAAACACACACTTCCTTTTCCAGATATTCTTGTCAACAGAGGAAACAACAGCAAATTAGAAATGCAAATCTATAGAAAAACAAACCACACTAGCCAAGCGCTTCATTGCTAAGTAACAACCCAACCTCCCATATGAGGAGATGTGTAAGAACTTTGTTCAGACAAGTACAAATACACTACAGCAGTACAGAATATCAGAAAAAGAAAACAGACTGCCTACACATCTTCCAACCAAATGGATACACATGCAACTTTATCAAAAAGTGTCTAATGACTCAACTCACAGCACAGCCAACCCAAAGAAAAAAATAATACTATCATACATCAAAAGCTCATCAGAAACAACCACATGGCATCATGGCAGCACACAAACGGACTAAAGCTCTCCAAGACATCTTAATTAAACCAAAAGACTCCAAGCCCAGGAAGAAAAATCAGGAGTAATATATATCACAAGAGGGTAAAGACTCTTTACAGCCACTATGCAGGACAGACAGTGCATCACTGAATATTGAACACCAACTAGCAATCAGAAGACATGATAGAAAATTTGGAATTCTTGGAAGCTTGGCATTCAGACAAATCAGCTATCAGTAGACATATAGACATGAACCACATTTACACCCCATTCAAAAGAGACATTAAAAAGCTAATAAGGAAACAAAAAGACCAGAACTCATCCTTTCCAGCAGTTTACACCCATCAGGGATTAATACCAGATAAACAATCAAGCAGGAAACAAAAACCTACCAAGGAGAAAGCCACATTCCCACCAACACTGGCAGGGCAAGTTACTGTATACAAACAGGGAGTAGACTCTACACTCACTAGCAGTGTTGATTTTACCTAATTATGTAATGAAATGTCTGCAAGCAAACAACCAAGCTGTCAAGGTTCTGACTGACAAACCCAATGAAATAAGCATAGCTGAGATGATCCAATCTCTAATGCAAAACTTTATCTGTGCATCATTTTGGCACAGATGAAAAGAAAACCAGCTCTGGCTAATTAGTGCCAAAATCAGTACATTAAAAGTATAGAGTCTCCCTTCCCCCTAACTGTGCAGATCACATTGTCCAATGAAGTGTAGGAAGAAAAGTCTTCATAATGGTTCAGTCCAAGCCGGTGATAAACAACATGGTGACTGCTTTAGGAAGAAGGTTGCAGTTTATTGCAGAGGAGAGCCAGACAGAAAGATGGTTCTAGCAGAAAAAGGATTGAGCACATGTAGGGAGTGGGTTTTTATACCCCCTGGAGCCTTTTGTTTGGAGTTATTTTCTGTTTCAGGCTTTGTATTTCCTGTGTCACATATTCTGATCTGAGTCTGCATGTGCCTTTCTGGTATTCTTGATGGTGGTGGGTCAATCCTATTATGTCCAAAGGTCATACCCTGCTTCCCTGGGGCTGGGGTATGTAGATTTTAGAACTTTGTCTTTCTAAGCTTCTAGCTCCAGCCTTCTTGATGATTTATATTTGCATTTCTATAGAACTGGTTTTCTGCTTGGGGGAAGGAGACCTGGGACTATTAAGAAAACTGGGTATGCTTTCCTGGTTCTTCAATATCTTTTTAGGAAATATATTCTTCTGCCCTTTTAAAATTTCCTTTTCTGGGGAGCTGACTTCCCACAGAAGTGTCAGACAATTATTATGAGAGAGTGTTTTTAGTTCTCAGTAAACAACTCTTTGGGACGCGGTGGCTCAGTGGGTTAGGTAGGACGCTGAGCTTGTCGATCAGAAGGTCGGCAGTTTGGCGGGTCGAATCCTGAGTGCTGCGTAACAGAGTGAGCGCCTGTTACTCATCCCAGCTTCTGCCAACCTAGCAGTTCGAAAGCACGTAAAAATGCAAGTAGAAAAATAGGGACCACTATGGTGGGAAGGTAACAGCGTTCCGTGTGCCTTTGGCGTCTAGTCATGCTGGCCACATGACCACGGAGACGTTCTCGGACAAGCGCTGGCTCTTCGGCTTTGAAACGGAGATGAGCACCGGCCCCTAGAGTTGGAAACGACTAGCACGCATGTGTGGGGGAACCTTTACCTTTACCTAAACAACTCTTGAGCAATCTTGGTTTTCACGGCTTGGCAGTCCGATGTCTGAAGCCTGCATTCCATTCTTCTCTCCCCTCCCCCCCGAATCTGTAGGCAAGCTAAGAAGCAGTAATGGATGCCGCAGCATAGGTATTCTTCACAGCTTGACACAAGCTCACAGAGCATCAAGGACTCTACAATTCAAACCTGAGCTATATACAGTATATTTTTTATATTAAAAATTACAAATAGAAAATCCTATGTTGTTTATGTTTGTATTATTCCAATATATGTGCAGTATTGTTTTTTGTGTGTGAATGCAGGAGGAATCAAGAACAGAACGGAGCATTGGATAAAAGATGAAGTTTAACTGGAACACCCCATAGGGTCACATTTCACTGCAGATGTATTTGTTTCCCTAAAAGGATAATTGATCAGAGTTTTCAGCATATATTTGTAACCAGGCAAAAAGCCAGCTGGCTGACCTTGGTCCACTTACTCTCTCTCAGCTCTAGGTAATGGCAAACCACTTCTGAAAAAGTGCCAAAAAAATTACAGGGACTTGTCTAAGGCAGTTGCCAAGAGTGAGAACTGAGTTGAAGACATTCTTCCTCCTTCCCTCCCTCCCCCCCAAAAAAGGTAACTGTCAATTAGTGAGAGCATTTGAAGATTAAACTGGTAAATTTTCAATTCTCTGGTTAACTCTGTGCCCCAGTGTTGTCCTTTCTATAGTTATTGAGCAGTGATTGGAGAAATCCAGCCTTGGATCCAGTCACAGTCATGAGATGTTTTTAAAGCAGGCACTATCACTCAGCACAGTCAAGATGAAATTGGAAGAACTCATACTATGCATGCTGCCTTTTCACTCAAAGAGAAAAGACAGATGCAATTTAACAACAACAGGTTAATTGAGAAAAATGGTACATCAGTTCCCTCTATAAATAGCACTTCTTTTATATGTGATGGAGAATGATGGCTACTTTCAAGAAACAAGAGTGTTCACATTTAACTTCATTATGACTTAATAGAATGTCATGTATTTGCATTTCAGGATACCTTTATTAAAAGACTGTTTTTATATCAAGAGTTTAAAGCATTGAATGTTTTGCAGTTTCTAGACCAAACTCCCTATTGCCTGTGACATCATCTGAGTGGTTTCTTTCTTTCTTTCTTTCTTTCTTTCTTTCTTTTTTTTTAACTTCAGGGTTATAAATATCTGACCTGAAGGTAATCAAATGAATGCAAGGTTGATCTGAACATATCTGGAGCCAGAAGAGAACTGTATGTACTGATAGTAATTGCTTGAGTGAATTTATAAATGAAAGAAACCCTGGCCTCTTGTATTTCATATTATTTTTATAATACACTTTTCAATTATGCAACATTCTAAGTGCAACCATAATATTTGTCCCTTTGAATTTGTAGCTCCCTATATCAAGGTCCCGTCACAAGCCTCTCACTGATGTGTCACACCTGACCCATCACAAGACCCTCACTTGACACACCCACACTTTAAAAAAAACAAAACCAAGTTTTATTAATTTTCTAATTTTACATCCAAAATATTTATGAAGCAATGTGGTGATTGGATAATCAAAAGTCCAATAACAAAATCTTTTTGTACATAGGTCAAGATAGATCAACAAAAATTCCCTCTCCAGTTCCCTTAGTCACAATATCAAAATCAAATTAATGCATTTCTGGTTGTGACAGAGTCAATTAGAACAATTATCAATATATTTTCACATGTACTTATCCATGTCCTCTTTTTAAGTTTTATGTAATTTCAATACAGTGCTCCAAATTAGCCTATAGTATCTAAGAAACTTAATTTTTGGGTAACCCACGTTTCCCCTATTTCATTATATAGTAATTATCATATCTGAAATACATACATTGTTCATTTAAGTGCATTCTTGTTATATTTCAAAAACATATTCTATTTGTCATCTTTGTAATTATCAATGATTAACCAGGTATCTTTTGTTGTGTCATTCCAAGTTCTATAATATAATTCAAAGTTATGCTCTAGTAGCTAATTTTCATTCCCTTAAAAATCTAGGTCCTAAATATAAAATCAATTTATATCTTTTAACAGTTCCCCTTAGCCCTTTAAAAGAGATTTTAAGCTTTATTATTAAAAATCCCAACATTAAAAAAACTCCATTTTTAAAAATCTAACTCTAGCTTTCTTTTTGTGCCAGGCAGACTTCCATATCATTGCCTTTAACTTCTCAAATGTGTCTCCCTTTCTTCCTACACATGTTGTTTGAATCCAGGGAGACCATCCAGTTGACAAATTTTCAAGGAGAGTGACCCCTTTATAGTCATTAAATTGTCATTCTAATAAATCAGGTCTCCATGTTTGGCATACTATAGTTGTCATTAATTCAGTCTGGTCTTTTTCTTCTTTCAGTCCCATCAGGCTTAGGTAAGAGGTCATGTCCGGTGTTATAGTTTTTGTTTGTTTGGTTAGATTCTTAATGTACTGTATTTGAAGGCCTTTGGCATCTTCCATCTTAGTATTGCTTTCTTCAGCTTCTGTTGTTTGTTGAATTGTAGATTTTATAGTTGAAATTGAAGTTTAGACATTAAGGCTCTCAGTAAATTATACTTGTTGTTCTTTAGAGTCCCCTATTTTGTTGTTGATTTCCTCCTCTTCTGGTCGTTTGTGGGTTGTCAGTTCATCAATTGAAGTCAGAGTCTCATTTGGTGAGTTTATGCTGTCAGACTTGTCTTTAAGTCTGGCTTTCATTTGTTCAGTCATTGCCAAAATTGTATCAAGTATAAGTGTATAGTAATGTGGTGGAATATATTCCTCCATTTCTTTGATGTTTACAGATAGTCTTTAGTGGAGGTTATTTTGATAAGAGTCAGTGAATGTCCACCTCCACTATTCCTAAAGGTTGTTTTCAATGCCAGGTGTTCCCAATTTTTATTTTAAAAGATAATGTCAGGGACACATCTGTTACAGTCAGATATCACAATAAAAAAAGGTTTACTTGCTATACCAGGTTTCGCCACAAGCTGTCCTCAATAGCATGTAAAATCTTTTTCCAGACTAATATGAGGCTTTTATCCAATTAATTCATTTTTAGCAGTAAATAGGGTAGTAGGTCCCCACAGAGATAAGAACGTTTTAGTAGCCAAAAAATTCCAGAGGTACAAATAGGGTTGTTTAATTATTTAGCTTAGTTATTTGATTTCTTTTGAGGCTTTAAGGTTTTAGTTCCCCAAGTAGGCAGTCGTCGATCTTTCAAGAGAGGGGGAGAAGATTTTCAGAAGAGTCCCACAGGAAAGTAATTAGGGAAGTAAGAAAGGTAAGGTCTCACCCAAATCCTCCAGATTGCTTTGTTGTGCTTGATGGTGATTTTGGCTTTTGGCAGGGAGCAGCTTAGTGATCGGCCATGTTGATGGCCGATCTCTTCTTCTTCGGGCCAGAGGAGCTGCTCCAGATCAAACGGATGACTGCTGCCCTTCCACAATCACAGGGAGGGGCTCCTCACGGTGGTCGCCCCTCCAGGGCAACTTTTAACCCTTTTCAGGATCCTCCAAGGAAGAAAGATCAGATGGCGGGGAGAGCGTTCTTTTCTCATGTTCGCTGGTGCCGCGTGTACAGACCAGAAGCCTCCCACACTTGAAGCTCTTATAAACAGAAGAGCACTGACAGAGACATCCCCTAAACCCTGCTGAAGATGTTACCTAGCCTGGTAATGAAATGTTTGGAAACTAACCCACAAGCTCAGAGAACAAACCTTCACCCTCATATATTGTTATTACAGCAGTAAATATGCCTTTAAATGAAGTCCATTGATGTGCATAACAAATGTACCAAGTGTTATCTTCTGAGTCACCAGCTGCTTGTAGACACCTTCCTTAGCTGTTCTTTATCTCCAGCTTCTTAAAATTGGCAATATGAGTGTGGATGGGAAATACTGTATAAAATACTTTAAAGTTTTTCTTTTTCTATTATTCCTTTCATTGGTTTTCTTGGGTGAATTTCAAATGTTCAGTCCAAGTCCTTTGGTTCCTTTTCTTACTGCTTCATAAAGCTTTACAAACTTATGTAGTTATATTTTAGGTGTCAAATAGAAAGGATAGAGCTAGGGCAAGCTGTTTAGGCAGATGCTCTATCATTTGTTCTTTCATGCTTCAAGATGAACTTAAAAGAAAACAAGATCTGCTTAAGAAATCCCTGCAGGCACATCTAACATTAGGCCTAAGCTGAAATGGCTTCTTCCATTTTTGTCATTCTACTCAAAAGATGACAGAATGAGGATGGCTATTTTACTGTTTCTCAGGTATGAAAAAAGATGGCAACAGTTTGGTTGACCTTGCTTTCCAGCTTTTAAAATTGTACACACTCTTGTTTTTTGCATCAGGGAAGATGCAAATGCATTGCATTTGGAGAAAAATAGGGCAGGAAGGGCAGCCGGCAGGCGCTAACTTTTTTCTCTTTTTCAATGAGAAAATATATGTGCATGGACAGATATTTGTACAGAGAAAAGAAGACAAGTGGCATGCCCCTTTTTAAAATGAAACTCTACAACATGTCTTCCAAATCTATTCCCTTTTATTTGATGTTTGAAAGACTGTTACCTTTTCTTCCCATATGGTTTTGCTTCTTTATTTCCTGATTACGGCCACTCTTTGCTACTCACTTTCAACAGAGCTTAATTCCTCCTTAACATTTCATTCCTTATTAATCAAATTTGATACATTATATTGCTACCTTAGTCCTACAGTGAAGAGCACTCCAAGAAGTAATTTATCAGAAGCACGCTGTTTTTATTTAACTAGCCCAATTAAGAAGCAATCCTCACTTCTTATAGTTTTGCACAAGAAGGGAACATTATTGTTTATTAAACTGCATTTGAACATTTTTCAGCTTTGGCGAGCAAGAAAAACAAAGAACTTAGAATAGGAAATATCTTCCTTTTCTGCAGAAATCGTAGGAAACAGAAGATAAAATCTGTGAAGCAAGACTCTTTTTAAAATTCCTGTTTATAGTGCAACATCATAAGTTTGTGATTCACTTTTAGAAAGATAATTTAAAAATAAAAACAAAACAACTTCAGCACAAATAAAGTCAATCGGTATATTATGGAGATGAAGCAAATAGTCAGATGAGACTGCAACACCTCTGATAACCAAGAGTGTAGATATTGTAACAATTCCCAATGTGAGAATATTCTTCTGCAGGTGAGAAATTAGAAAATATAATGACACTATTACTTCTATAGCTCATTTCTGTCTTTATTCAGTTGTTTGAAATGCTTGGAAATAATGCTCAGCTTCCAGCAAGCATCTTTCATAAACCTGCTGCTTAGGGAATTTCAAATTAGATATCAAAAGGGCAATTTATAAATACAAAACATTTCTTCTCCTAGTACATCTGCTAATATACTTTATCTCTACATTTTCTTTCTGAGGCTTCTTTCTGTTTGGGTTTAGATGAAAAACAATATATTGTAAAAGCATCATTTCACACCCATTATGGTTGTTTCACTGAATTGGGTTAAACAACACAAGCTATGCTGATCCCAAGGATTTGTTCACTTCCCCAAATACTTCAGGCCTCCCAATTTAAATTCAATTTTAAGTTTATAATGATGGTTGGCAGTTTGGCAGGTTGAATCCCGAGTGCCACGTAGCAGAGTGAGCGCCTGTGACTCGTCCCAGCTTCTGCCAACCTAGCAGTTCGAAACACGTAAAAATGCAAGTAGAAAAATAGGGACCACTACAGTAAGAAGGTAACAGCGTTCCATGAGCCTTTGGCATCTAGTCATGCTGGCCACATGACCACGGAGACGTCCTTGGACAAGCTCTGGCTCTTCGGCTTTGAAACGGAGATGAGCACCAGCCCCTAGAGTTGGAAACGACTAGCATGCATGTGCGGGGGAACCTTTATCTTTTAATATCTCATGAGGTTATTGTACCTTGCAACAACCTCACTTAAAATTTTGCAGATTTCAGTGACCTCATATTCTAGTCCTACAAGTTTATAACAATTTGGAATGAGACTGGATGGCAACATTGAAAAGTCTTGCTGAAATATCTTAATATCTAAGGAATGACATCATTGGACTTCAAGATTTAGTGGTCCTGACATTTGTTTGTTTGCACCTGGGCCAATACATGATTTCACATGATGGCATCATACCCTGTTATACATGTACCAAGAATGTAGAAAACTGCAGTTTCATTCAGCTTCGCATTTGATTCATAACAGATGACAGAATAAGTTCTCTAAGATTTTAGGTGGGAGTTTTTAAGCTTCCTGGAAATATCAAGGTTAAACCTGGATCCATTTGCATCACATGCAAGGAGTGTCCACTGTCACTGACCTTCAGCCCTTTCTACTGTAGCATCCATATGTATGTAAGAAGGAAAGGTTCAGCCCTTGCATTTTATATTAAATAATAATATTTTTACTGAGAATAGCCAAAAACAAATATGCTTAAATATTTATTGAGGGAAGAACTTAGAAAAAATAAAATAAACAGTCAAGAAGAGGTGAGCATCAATACCATGTAGTCTATCAAGGCCTGCTCTGTTCCTAAGGCTTCCCCATGTCCCACCCTTTCGTACACACATTAATTATCTTGATCTTAAACATTCTTAAGAATGTTTGTCTTTAATTAAATTAAAAACAAAAATAATAAGTGGAACAGACTTGCCAAAATAAGAAACAGGGTTCAAGACATAGAAAACTACTTAAAACATTTCTACTCCAATAATTGTTGGGACGCGGTGGCTCAGTGGGTTAGGACGCTGAGCTTGTTGATCAGAAGGTCGGCAGTTTGGCGGGTCGAATCCCGAGTGCCGCGTAACAGAGTGAGCTCCTGTTACTCATCCCAGCTTCTGCCAACCTAGCAGTTCAAAAGCACATAAAAATGCAAGTAGAAAAATAGGGACCACTACGGTGGGAAGGTAACAGCATTCCGTGCGCCTCTGGCGTCTAGTCATGCCGGCCACATGACCACGGAGATGTCCTCGGAAAAGCGCTGGCTCTTCGGCTTTGAAACGGAGATGAACACTGGCCCCTAGAGTTGGAAACGACTAGCACGCATGTGTGGGGGAACCTTTACCTTTACCTTTACTCCAATAATGGTATGACATACAAAGAAGTTATTTCAGGGAAACATTGTAAACTCAGGGAGATACTCTTGTTAACTTTAGGGACAGAACTGTAGGGATAAAAACACCTATATTGAACATCAATATAGATTTGATATATTTTTGTATTATGGCTCTGGATATACACTATACCTATCTGAAGGAGAAAGCTGGTTTAAAAATAGGAAATATGAATGAATGAATGAACAAACAAATTGCATTCCCCACATAGCATCACTTAGAAATGGCATAGTTATATATAACTTATTTTTTAATTCACAATGAAGCATAACATTACAACATATGTATACTATATATACCATACCAGATATTGAAAATGCATCTTTCAAAAACTGAGTAGAAGTATGAAAATGAAATTTTTTGGCTAGATTCAACTAGTCATTATTTTCCACCATTTGGTGACTTTTGTTAGATGCAGAGATTAGGGCATCGGGCTAAAAACTGGGAAGCTGTGAGTTCTAGTTCTACCTTGGGCATGATATCAGCTGGGAAACCTTAGGCTAGTACTTTCTTTCAGCCCTAGGATGTAGGAAATAGCAAATTACTTCTGAAATCTTGCCAAGAAAACTGCAGGGACTTTAGCAAGGCAGTCTTCAAGAATAGGACACAATTAAATGGAAAGGGGTAAAAAAAACACATGGAAATAAATACCTTATAGGTCACAAGGAAGATCCAAATGTAATATTTTATAAAAGGTGACTCATGTTCCAACAAGTTGTCTTCATGGCATTGTGTTAAAGAGATAGGGGTGTGGTCCACTTTTCTCCCCTGCATATATAATATGCTAATACAGAAAAGGTTAGTTAGCCAGTTGAAGCAAATTTGTCTGTAATTCAGGAAGGTCTGAATTTCAAATCCCTCCAGAATTACTTATCAAGCTTTGTACATAGTATCTTTATATTGTAAATTACTTTTATGTTTGAGCCTTTTATCTATATTTCTCCTTATACCATTTAAGATAAGCAGGACAGCATGCTTCCCAGTGCTTTTTTTTTGTAAAAGTTAAAGGTGCCGGAACTCACACATGTCATACAACCCGCCTTGCCTATCCTACAAGGTTCCATCCAAAAAAGGTGCCGGAACTCCGTTCTGAGCGTTCTATGAGAAAAAAAGCCCTGATGCTTCCTAATTTAACATATGCTACTGGGGAGGGAGGGATTAAACCCCTGCATACTTGAAATCATGTTTCCCATAAAACACTATTCTTAGCAAAATGTCCATGTTGGAGTTCCTGAGTTATTGACAAGATTTGTCATCAGACCATCCCAAGCGTTTCCTGCTACTATCTTACTTAAAAATATCCTCAGCAGTGGGTTGACTGAAATATGACCAAGTCACTGACAAGAGTTGCTACCAAGGCATCTCCAGATAGGATTGTTTATACTCCCTGTTCCTTAAGGAACATATAAAAAAAGTGATACATGTCCCTAGCAAGTTGAATGGATGTGCATTAGAATTTCATATTTTCTTTGTAGCTCTCTTTATATTTATTCAATAAAATCTTTTTGGGCGTTTCACCCTGATTTGAGTCTATTGTCTCTGTATCCTAAAGATCCAATTGTCTCATAGCTGGCCACCTGGTGGCAACACAATGGTCAATAAATGATCTGGTTTAGAAACACTGAAAATAATTTGAATAGCTCCTGAATTTCAAATGACCTTGAAATATTCTCCTGCTTATTAAAGCTATTTCTAAATAAGACAACATTAATTTAAATGCACTTAATTTAAATGTTGAGATTATGAGAAGAAAGAAGAAAAAGAACAGCATCTGTAACTCCTCTTTTGAAACAAATACATTATTGTTGAAGTGCTTTCTAAGTGTTTGAACAAATGCAAGCAAATCCTATGAAATCCTTTTCAGAAATAATATTCACCTCAGATTGCCATTATATGTGCAATTTCCATACCTGTATGATAACATGAAAGAATTGTCCTGACGCTAAAGAACATCAGACCTCTGGGAAATAAATGATGTACCAAAGACAGCTCCATGAAAACGGGAGCTATTCATTGTGGAGGAAAGATGAACCAGCAAGTAGATCAACTCTTTGATAATTCTACTCAGGACAAAGAGAGGAATTGAGATAATCAACAAGTGTTCCTGACAGTTGCTCCTCATAATGAGTTTTTACTGCTGTAATACAATATTTTAATAAAATTACTAAGAAGAATGATAGAAGCAATTTAAATTATCAAGCCATTTGAAACATTTTAGTATCAGATTATTTTAGTTTTCTAGGTAACCTTATTTGCTGTCTGTATGAGCCATAGTGAGACTGCGATAGAGAATTTTCCAGTATGAAACAGCTACAAGTACTTTGTTAGAAATCATCTGGTGCAGAAAGGAAAAAAAATTATCATCTGAGAAAGGGTCACCTGTGAGCTGTTGTGATCCCTTTGGGGACTGCTTGCATTTAAGAGACTTTGAGGGGCAAAATGAGTCTTTTCAGATGCTTAATGAACCAAATTCGCTCCTTGAAACTCTTGAATCCTCCTTTCCCCTTTAGGAGTGTGCTGTCAATATGCCACACACAACTGTTGTGACTCTCAAGCCAATGGAATGTACACACCTCTGTGCAACTTTAAACTCTGTATATGAATTTGGACTTCATTATCTATAATGGACACGGTGGCTCAGTGGGTTAGGACACTGAGCTTGTCGATCAGAAGGTCGGCAGTTTGGCGGGTCGAATCCCGAGTGCCGCGTAACAGAGTGAGCGCCTGTTACTTGTCCCAGCTTCTGCCAACCTAGCAGTTCAAAAGCACGTAAAAATGCAAGTAGAAAAATAGGGACCACTACGGTGGGAAGGTAACAGCATTCCGTGCGCCTTTGGCATCTAGTCATGCCGTCCACATGACCACGGAGACATCCTCGGACAAGCGCTGGCTCTTCGACTTTGAAACGGAGATGAGCACCGGACCCTAGAGTCAGAAACGACTAGCACGCATGTGCAGGGGAACCTTTACCTTTACCTTATCTATAATGGCAGTATTCTGTATGGTTTTTTTTAAAAAAAAATCCCCTTTATGATTCAGTCAAAAAGCATTATTTTGATACTTTTCTCTGGTCAATCCTTTTGTGCTTGATTTGGAAATACCGTAAAAGTCCTCTTTTCCATTCCCTGATCTTGATATAGCTACCTTAGTTTTCTTCCTCGTTTACCCTGCAGCCACAATTGAATATGATTGCAGTGTTCCTCCTGCTGCTGCATGACTGGAGTATTAAGAAGCAGGAAAGGAGACTTATCTAATTACATTATGCAGCCTGCTTCCTCAGCTTGATATGCAGTGTTCTCTGCATGGCACAGTATGGTATGAGAACAAAATAATTAGTGGAAAACCTGCCGCAAGTTCTTTCATTTCATTTGATGAAGTCTGATTGGGAAAGCATTGAAAAAGCTTAATTGAGCAAACAAAATTATTAGATAGGGTGCTAATTGCAAAAGGCAGGACACTGCCAGTCAAACAGTCCCCTGGGATACTTGTCCAGGAGCTTTCCTTTTGTAGAATAAAAACATAAGATAAAGTATACTATATTATTTTACAAAAATAGGATGGGTCAAAGAATTCACGCTTGCACTTTGTGAAATTCTGAAGAAAAAGGTAATCCATCCTTTTTCACTACCTCCTTTTATTCTATCCCTCTGTGTTTCTAAAAATCACTCAATGTGGTACAATAAAGTATTGACCTATTGTAGAAGACAATCAGCTTCTAGTCTATGGAACCTCACAATCTCTCAGCCCAGCCTAATGTATGCATTTTGGGGGGGTGGGGTGGAAATTGATGAGAATACTCTGCATGGCAGTTTGACTTCTAAGAAAATGATAAAGAACTAAATGGGAGCCCCCTGCAACCAAGAAGTGATAGAGGATTAAATGGAATTAAGATTGACATATTAAGCATCTCGTGAGTGTAAACATTGACTTCCAGGCACCACCTCAGCTAGAATGAGGCTGTAAAGAAGAAATACTCTAATCCTTTACTTTCCTCTGTGATTTCAGCTTGGACTGGGAAGCTTCTACATGATGCTAGTAGTAAGAGTGTTCCAATTAATCAGAACTGTCAATTTGTGAAAGAAATAGCAACACTAAAGTGCACACTACGAGGTTGCCCGAAAGAATCCAAACCCTATTATTTTAAAAATGCCTTCATAAGATATTGCACGTCCCCCCCTCCAATATCAGTAAATGTTACCAGTGATGTTGCTCAAAGTTAGTTAAAATAATGCTGTATATCTCTTTGTAAAGAAATGTAGCATTACGTTTTTCTTTTGCCTAGTATTGCTTGCAATCTCTATCCCTAGATTTTCCATTCTAAAAATTATTCTTCAGGCTAAAGAAAATATGTGGCATTAAGCTGTTGTTGGATTACAATTTCCATTCATGATTATTCTATATGGGACTAACGAGAAAGTATAAAACATCTGAAAACACACTCCTCACATATGTTTGCTGAACTTGCCTTGACTAAACCATTCTCCCTATTAGTCCTTATTTTTACAATTTGGAGGAAAACTTCAGCTGCCTCTTCAAAATTTTGCTTCAAGTTAACTACAATATAAAATCATAAAATCTCTCACAGGTCTTTAAGACTGTATCATATACACAGGTAACTCCCATTAGTATCGAAAAATTGGCCAGATGGCCTGAAGAACTACTGACTGAATGGAAAGTGAGGGCAATATTTTTTTCTTAGTTTTGTCTTCGATAAAATCAACTTGTAACTGTTTGAACTTCAGATTTTAAATTTTTACTTGCTTCACATCTTTTATGTAAAATATCTGAAGTGAAAAATCTACTTTTTCAGGACAGCAATCTTATGAACCTTCTGTTGAAAAGGCCACTCACAGTCTATGAAAAAAGTTGACAGTCTAATTCATTCCACAAGAGGGCATTTGCTTTCCTTGTAAAGATGACTTTCTTTGCAGACAGAAATTGCTCCTGGTTTTGTTCTTCTTTCTTATTGTGCATTCCTAAATTTGAAAAAAAAGGCAGAATAAATTAACATCAGATTAAATTAACATCATTTCCTTTACAACTCATTCATTGTTCCTCCTGTAATTACCTTTTGCACTTAAAAAAGTAAATGAATGTGACCTTTAAATATTCAATGGTACCATGCATTATTTCTATTGTAACATCCAGTAAACCTTTATAGAGAAAACATCAGTGCTCTATTCTCCTCATCCAATATGGAAAATTATCATACTGAAACAGAAACTTAACTTTTAAATAAATTTGAATTTAAATAAAATTGAGCAGCTTTCCCAACATTTCAAGTATATCAAGTTGGGAAAAGGATCTCAAATATCCACAATGGAAAGAATTATTTGAGAAACAATGTATATTTATCTATGCTTCCAGTGACATTATGATTATTATACTCAGGGCTTTTTTTCTCATAGAATGCTCAGAACGGCGTTCCGGCACCTTTTTTTGCAAAAAATAAAATAAAAAAGAAGCTCCCTCTATTGGCTTTAGGAGTAGGCAATCTTGGCTCTTTTTTATGACTCGTGGACTTCAACTCCCAGAAATCCTGAGCCAGCCACGCTGAGGGGAAAGAGAGAGGTTTCCAAACTGAGCCATGCTGGCTCAGGAATTCTGGGAGTTGAAGTCCTTGAGTCATAAAAGAGCCAAGGTTGCCTACCCTGCACTAGAGGAGGACATTAAAATTATTTACAAGGTTACTTCTTTAGGAACTAAACTTTTAGAATCTAAAACAACTAATTCAAAAAAGCCAACAGGAAAGAACCTCACATTTTTCATCTGCTTCTGTCTTTTGGAAGGTAAAATTAGATAACTAAATAATCTATTTCCTATGTTAACATCTCTGCAATGAAATCAATAAAGGTAACAGGAAAGAAATGAGAAACATTTTTCTCAATGTAATATGTCTAATTTAGCTGATGCTAGAAAAAATAGTATCTTTTGTACACTCTTGAAAACTATTTTGAATCTATAACCATCTATTACAACTAAACCACTTTAAATTAAACAATTCTTAAGAATGAAATATTCTTAATTTGGACTTTACTTTTACTGTTTGGACTGTTGTGTGTTTTGAAAAATAGATTATTTAGAATCTAGTTATGTTGCACTTCAGTCTTTAAATAAGTATATACATAACAATATATGATGTTTTCCATGGTGAGCTTAACATCAATAACAACATTTATTAAAAAGGCTAAAATAATTTCTGGTGGTATTATCTGTACATTAAAATTTTGTTTAGTCACAATCTTTCACTTTTCACATTCTGGACAAGCACTGGTCATGTATCCTAGCAAAAGATGTTACATATGTGCATAAGTGTAGTCAGTAGCATATGCCATTTTTAAAATATCAAACATGCAAAGAAACAAAAATAAGTCCAAAATATCTGTATTACATCCAGAAATGCCAACTTTGCAACCAATGTATCTCATCCATAACTATGGCACCCTAAGGATACCTGCATACATGCAAATGCTTCTCTGAGATCAGTAACACAGCAGGGATTGCTTTTTCCTTCCAGTAACAGATTGCTGGGAAATACAAAACATGGCCTTGAGAATTCCAATGTTTGTTACAAATTTTTCTGGATGTGGTTGGAAAGAGGCTGTTTGGCACCAGAGACCATTGCCACGAGGAACACAGCTCTTGGTCGGGGTTTGGAGCAGCTCTGAGTGGGGGCTCAGAACGGGCCGCAGCATGGCAACTGTGGGGAGGGGAATCTCCATGGCAGCTGTGGGGAGGGGAATCTCTGCAGCATGTGGCTCCAAGCCTCAGGGGCAGGGGTGCAAAGGATGGGCGCCGACGCCGTAGCAAGACACCAGAATCGCTCCCAGTGACAGCACCTCTGAGTTCCGGCACCTTTTTTTTTTTAGAAAAAAAAAACACTAATTATACTAATAATCATTTTCTCTATTTCTCTAGGGAACAAAGAATATCTTAAGTGTCTGTCCTTCATTTTACAGTATTCTTGTGAAAAACTAGTTTTAAACTTTTAGATTATTCCTAAAACAGGCAATTTGTATTTGGCAGTACAAATTAGCAAGACTTCAGTTCAATGTAAACAACAACACAATGAGTGCTTTTCTTTCCAGATATCCTCCAACCAATTGATTGTCATTGATTGCTTTCTTCACTATTACTGTGTTCCAAATGCTAATCAGAATACTATGTACTAGTCATTGTTCCTTGCTGACATGAAATCTGATCAGGATCAAATTAGATGCCTGAAGATGAAAAACAGATCAATCCTGTAATTTAGCCTGCTCATCTAACAATATGCAGTACATTTTTGACAATCTGTTTCTAGACAACTAGAGACAAACAGACCATTAAAATCCTATTTGGCCTCTAATGCACCCTTTTCAGCCAGGAGGCCATCACAATGTTTGCAATTCTCAGACATTCCAGGCAACATTTAGTTGCAATATTGATGTCTTTGGAGAACATTACCCTAGGAATCAATCAATCTTACGTTACTTAAAAGCCAGATGAATAGGACCATGTATGGTGTGAATAAAGGTATGGAAGAGTTGCAATGGCTTTAAATTAGATATATTAAAAAATGGAAATCAAGCTTCACAGAGTCCAGTAATATTTATTTTCTAAGTGTTTATTAGGCAATCCTCAATAACTACTTGGAATTAATCATATTGGAACATAATTAGATGGGCATGAATTCAAAATTTAAAACCATCAAGGAGAAAATTAACCTTTGAGTTTTTCCCTCTGTGTTTGAAGAATTTATGTCTTAAAATAAGAAAGCAACAATACAAGAGGCTGACTAAGCATATGTGACATACAGTATATTATATCACTTCACTACACTAAAACTTTGTAATTTTTTTTAAAAAAATCAAGTTCTTTTACAAACTAGCAGAACACAAAATAAAAGGACACATGGTTATGTCTTGAAACAGGTTACAAGAGAAAGCTAGCATGCATTTTCTAAACTTATTTTGCTTTGAACTTTTTGGTTGCTTTTTTCTCAAAACACTTAATAGATTTTCTGGTCTAGAGCTAATAAGCATGTGAGGCAATTTAGCTTTGCTTTCTCTGACCAAGAGGTATTTTCCTTGTACGGATAAAAGAGTGTTCTTCTTAATGAGGTTCCTTGCATTACCTCAAAGCGCCAATAGTACAGCTCACCTTTGAAGAGCAGCAAAGTGAAGCATGGCAGCTATTTGGTTTCAGTTTTAAAAATGGTGAGAGGGTGTTGCAATACAAAGCAGCTCTGAAAAAATGCTTTTCTTGAAGCATCATTGAACTGAGATTCTCATTTCAAGCTTTGCCTAACTGTGGTATCTAATTCAGTCAAAAGTGAATCTGCATGCAATTAATATTAAGACTGCAAAAACAATTTCTGCTCATGTACAGTCAATGTTCAGTAAAGACAGAGACACTGGAAGCCAGGTTTTTAATCCATGAAAGTGCAGAAGCTTTTTTTTTAAATAAACATTATTGATCAAGAAAGACTCATCCTGGGCAAAAACTATATTTTAGGGGGAATTGATTTATGCAAATACTCTGGGGCAGCTTAGATTTGAAACACTCTTCCCAGAGAAGCAAAGATAAGATGGAGAGTAGCTGGTGTCCTAAGGCAGAGGTCCCCAACCTATGGTCCGTGACCTGGGCTAGGTCTGTGGGCTCTTGGCCAGCAGGTAGTAAGAATTCAGACTTACATAAAAGAAGTCTGAAATGAAAATGACAAAGGAACCTGGGCTAATGCCTCCTTAAGTAACACCAGCTGCCTGCAATTAGTGCAGGTTCGCATCCCACCAGGCTCAAGGTTGACTCAGCCTTCCATCCTTCCAAGGTAGGTAAAATGAGGACCCAGATTGTTGGGGGCAATAAGCTGACTTTGTAATAATGCCGCTTGGGGTGTGTGTGAAAGCCCTAATAAGCAGGCATATACATAGAATGAAGGCTACTGCTAAGCTTGTAAGCCGCCCTGAGTCTTCGGAGAAGGGCGGGATATAAATGGAATTAAAATAAAAAATAAAATAAAAATAAAGGCAAAGCTAAACTAAAAGCAAGAGGAGTGGATTCTTCATTTGTTCAAGGCCTAAAATAATAAGAGTATAGCCATCTACAATAAAATCAACAAATAATACCCCCTTTGCACAATTGTGCCCATATAATGTATTCCTGAAAAATTAACTAATATAACATGTGGTTTGGTCCTTATTTTCTCCAAATACATAGATCAAAAGTTTTATTAATGCATTTCACCAAAATGTACATCATGTATATACCTTTCATATTACAGAGAAGAAGAGTAGTCACTGCAAGTGGCATTTTATAGAAACTTTTAAAAGGAGCAGGTAGCAACAGTGAGAAGGACTCAAAGCATACTTGAAAGACTTAGTTTCAGCTTGGTAGCACTCACATATTTTTTTTAAAAAAAATTACCATACACTACCTTTGAAATTTTAGGAGACTAGTTTGGTGGTATTTTGGAGAGTGACTTGGCAATCTAAGCAATTTCTGCATTCAAAATCTCCCAGTTTAGCTTGAAGCTTGAATGTCTTGGAATCTTTTATTAGCCTTAATAATAATTTTAATATAATATATGTCTCAAAATAATTATTTCCTGCCCAATCAACTTGCATATATAATTTGGAGGGCAACGTTAAGCAAACAAGCAGCAAACTGTAAATATTTGTTGGGGGTAAAGCATAGTATTCTGTATTATATCGCTATTCAAACTAAATTACTCTCATCTACTTATTTGTGTGAACATATCATTTTAAATAAATACAACTCCTATGTAGTGCTTTCAAGAAGGTTCCAGATATCAATAGCTTTAGAAGCTATAATTTAAGATAAGATAAATCTTATCACTGGTGATTCAACACTTTCTGTTTTTATTTCATTTTTAAAGGAGAAGAATTGAAACCTGAGGTAACTCTACCTGTTAAGGGGGAAAAAATCAGCTTGCCATACTGTAATATATCAAGTTACTTTGAACACTATGATTAAATTTCATAATGTGAATAATACCACCTTGACATCTGGAATTTTGAAGTCTTTCTACAATGCAGATTTTTATCACCACTAATGAATATTGTAGCAAAATGTAACCTTTTGGATTTCTTCCTTTAACTGCTCTAACCTCCAGTTTTTCATTCTAATCAAGTTGAGAGCTGGGTTGTGGCTTCACTTATTTTATTGTTACTGGTTTTGGTTGTTTAGTGAACCATTCTTTAAGGTCAGGGTTGTTAGTATATAAAGTTTAGAGGAATATATATATATATATTCCTCTAAACTTTCAAAGAGCCAATAATAATTGTAGTCATCAGTTTAAAGTGGACAGTTAGCATGGGAGAAAAAAAATTGTTTTTCCAGTTCACTACTTTCTTCAAAACAGCTCTATAGGATTGCTAATTATTATTAGCCTCTCAGAGCAAATCATAGATCACCTGAGTCTTCAAATCTGATGTGATGCTGATTTTTTTTCTTTTACTACTGCATTTGATTAGGTAACCGAAATGTCCAGTTGCCTCTGGATGAGCTCTTATTTTTTCTTACGCTCCTAGCTCCTATTACAGCTTTGGGCAACTCTGAAATAAAGATTCACTTGCCTTTCATTTGCTCTTGATCACAATTGCCAGTGGCAGTTTTTAAGTACGTATTTCAAAAGTAGAAGGTTGCTTATACAATACGTGGCCTCGTGTGACTTTGATCCAAATGTTGCATTGTACTCAGTCTGGTAAAAAAAAAAATCCAGGTGAAGTTTTCTGAAGGAAAATGTCTTTTGTTTCACTGATAGGCATTTTACAGCATTCAGAAAATGACCAATAATACACCATGCCCCCAGTAACATAAGTAATAATATGGCAGCTCTAATATAGACACACTTGAAATTCAAGGTTCAATATAGTTTTGTTTGAGGTGGAGAAAGAGCAGATATAATTTCTCAGCTGTATATATAATAAATAAAATTTCTGATAACAAAATTAATGGATATGGGAGAACCACAAATTAAGGCTTAAAATAGGATCGCTAAATTTAATCATAGTATTTATCAATAAACTGGGCATGCTATATCTGGGATGCAAAAATCTAGGTGACCATGGCATCTAGCAAAGAATTGGAACTGTCTGAATCTATGGATCTTCTTTTAATTTTGCAGGCCAAAAAAGATATGACTACTACCATTACTACTACAAACAAACAAGCAAACAAACAAAAATAAAATTAGTGGCATTATAATATACAATTTTCATATGCAAAACCTTTTCATAAATTGCAGATAAATTTCACATGTGTATTACATAATGCATTTTATATGTTTTTAACAGGTTTTGAGTTATATTTCCAATGATGGTTTGAAAGTGTTTATGCATTAGAAATAGCCAGCTGAAATATTTGAGTTTTATGCACACTGTGGAATACTTATACCTCATCAATATACATATACAATTCTGAATTATTTATCAACAAAGTCTACTAGCTTGTGAGAAAAAGCTAAGAACAGCTATAAAATTCATTGAGATAATGATATGTAATAGGTTATCAGCCTCTTTTTTCTTGAGATTTTTTTTCTCTTTCACTTTCTTTCTGAGATAATGTTTTTATTATTTGGTTTTCAAATAATATTTTTATACTACTACTAATAATAATAATAAAGTTGGAAGGGACCTTGGAGGTCATCTAGTCCGATCCCCTGCTCAGGCAGGAAATCCTATACCATTTCAGACAAATGGCTGTCCAGTCTCTTCTTAAAAACTTCCAGTGTTGGAGCATTCACCCTTTCTGGAGGCAGGTTGGTACACTGATTAATTGTTCTAGCTGTCAGGAAATGTCTCCTTAGTTCAGGTGCTTTGGAGAATAGCTTGACTCCCTCTTCTTTGTGGCAACCCCTGAGATATCATGTCACCCCTCGTCCTTCTTGTCATTAAACTAGACATACCCAATTCCAGCAACTGTTTCTTATATGTTTTAACCTCCAGACCCCTAATCACCTTTGTTGCTCTCCTTTGTACTCTTTCTAGAGTATCAACATCTTTTTTACATTGTGGTGACCAAAACTGGATGCTGTATTCCAAGTGTGGCCTTACCAAGGCATTGTAAAGTGATATTAACACTTTACATGATCTTGATGTCAATGCTGCAAACATTGACAAGTTTTTGCAGTGACAATGTAAGAGACAGCCTTTTGTTTAAACTGCTTCACTTTGAATCTTGAAGGGAGGGAATTTTTCTAAAGCCTGCATACAGAATGGGAGGAGAGACCTCATATGTGAAACTAATTGGATAATGTGATTTATGATGTGTAGATAAGGCTGGGGATTGTGTGTGTGCAACGATGGGTTTGGGGGGAGGAGATTTCAGATTCTGGCATCCCTCCATGAGTGCCGATGTTTTGTTTCATTACTAAGACTTTTTAGATAAATAATATGCCTGCAATTTGTTTGATTTGTCTTATTCATCGGAACCATGACATCTTGATTCTATCCCTCTGTTAATGCAGACTAGCACTGTGTTGGCTTTTTTGTTAATTGCAGCACCTGCTGGCTCATATTTAAGTGATTGTCCACTAGGACTCCAAGATCCCTCTCACAGTTGCTACTATTGAGCAAGGTACCCCCTATACCACAGGTCTGCAACCCACGGCTCTTTCAGCCATCTCCTGCGACTCCCAGTCGTCTGCCATGTGCAGTCCAAAAAAAAATGGGACTAAAAAAGTTCAACCAATCAATTCAAATATGCAGGGTAGGTGCATATCTCGCCTTGGCTCCACTCTTCAGTCAATCCCTGTTCTGCACATGCGCGCATGTACGTGCATGTGCACACATTTTTTGCGGCTCCCAGTTTTTCCTTTTGTGAGGGAACTGGTTCCGAGTGGCTCTTTCACTGTTTTAGGTTGCTGAGCCCTGCCCTATACTATACCTGTGCATTTGGTTTTTCTTGCCTAAATGTAGAATCTTACTTTTTCCATCATTGAATTTCATTTTGTTAGATAGTGCACAATGTTCAGGTCTGTCAAGATCCTTCTGTCTTCTGGAGCGTTGCAAATTCCTGCCAGTTTGGTGTCCTCTGAAAATTTGATGAGTTCCCCATCTATCCCTCATCCAAATCATTGATGAAGATGTTGAAGAGCACTGGGCCCAGAACAGAGCCCTGGGGCACCCCACTACTCACTTCCCTCCATGTAGATGCAGTTCCATTGAGGACTACATGCTGAGTACGCCCAATCAGCCAGCTACGAATCCATCCTGGTGGCAATGCTATCTAACCCACATTTTTGTATCTTATCAAGTAGTAGGTTGTGGTCTATTTTATCAATTGCCTTACTGAAGTCCAAATAAATTATATCCACAGCATTCCTCTGGTCCACTAATTTTGTCACTTGGTCAAAGAATGCAATATGATTTGTCTGGCGTGATCTGTTTTTGATAAACCCATGTTGGCTTTTGGTAATGACTTTGTTTGCCTCTAGGTGTTTGCTGATTCGTTGCTTGATTATCTTTTCCAGAATCTTCCCAGGTATTGAGGTCAGTCTGATAGATCTGTAGTTTCCTGGATCCATTTTTTTTCTTTATTTCATAATAAACCTTTTTTTTATTGCCAAGAGTTTTGGATATATAGACCTTGGACAAGCTTATTAACCATAAATAAAATAACTTGTGTATGTGTTTATAAATATATAAACTGTTTACTGAATGCCTATCTGGATTAGTCCTTGCTGTTTTCTTTGCTGCATTTGTAGAAGTGATTTGATATTGGCTTTTTCCTGGGGTTAAGTGAGAGTGACTAGCCTAGCTTAGCTTACTAGCTTTGTGCCTAGAGTAGGACTAGAATATTCACAGCCTCCTAGTTTCTAGACTAGTACCTTAACCATTAGTGTTTGTGTGTGTGTGTGTGTGTGAGAGAGAGTGAGTGCATGTGCATATCTTATACACATACATCTGAAATTCCAGTAATTTGTTGTTTGCTTCTTTTCTTTTTTTTCTGGTTCTGTGCTGTACATTTTGTTTCCATCAACTTCTAACATGATTATTTTCAATGTTCTATGCCTTTAGTGTGTCCTTTAGCTTTATTATTTGCAAGTTTTTCTCATTAAATTTAACTCAGTTAAATGGATTTTTTTTAATTTTCATTTTTTCCTTGTCCCCTTGTTTCTTTATTTGCTTCATAACTTTCTTAGTTTCCAAGCAGTCATAAACTAGGGATCCTATACTGATCTTAGACATACCTCTAAGATACTGTCAAACTTGCTGCGTTACATGATGTGTCATGACATATTGTGACTTTTTTTGCATTGCCAGAGCTGGGCTGGGTGCAGCCTCCATATGATGCAACCGGCCCGCGGACTGGCAGTTTAACACCCCTGCTGTAAGAGGAGAATTATAGAAAATTGTGCAATTTTAAATTGAAAAAGCTTTTATATACAAAACTACAAAATTTGTTTCTACACAAGAAAGATATTTTATCTAAAAGTGTCATAACTGACTATAAATTAAGGAAATTCAGTATCTCCTAGAAGAGTCAAAGCTGTGTTTAAATTTTGTAGTAGAATAAGTAATTATGAGCCTAGAAGAAGCACAAATTAAAGAAGATAAACAATAACTAAATGAAATACAGACAATATGGAGAACAATTATATATATATATATTAAAACTTTTAATTCAGCTCAATTTTAAAACAACTAAGTAAATGTTGGCCAGTTGGAATCATACTTTGTTGATAGAGAACTGATTCAAAAATGAGATTGATAAATTATTGATATTGTTTCCTTAGATTTTCTTTATCAAAATTATGCTTACCATTAGACTTTAAGTTACCTAATCTGGGGAATATGACAGGCACAACTGCAACCATTGAAGATAATAAATCAGCATTGGGGAGAAACAGTATAGTTTCTCCCCAATGCTGATTTATTAGTTTATGTATTAGTTTACATATCATCAATCATTCAATATCATTTCAGAAACAAATCTTATCATGGTTTTGAATACCTTCACTCCAGCTTATAATAAAATACATGAAATATTGTGCTAATGTCATGCCTGATGTGTCATGCCTTCAATTTTTATCAACAAGAGATGATAACAGAGCCTACCATGCAAATACCAAGTAAGAATACCCTACAAACTTCAAACAAAAACTTAACATACAACTTCCATCTGGCAATCACAAGGCCAGATGGCTGCATAAACTCCTCAGAGAAAACAGCAGCTGTTTATATTTGAGGATGTTATTTAATCAGCTGGCAGAACTATTCAGTCTGTTGCTGGTGTTACTGTAGCACATGAGCCTTCCATATCAGGAGCATTATTTTATTTAGAAGGGCAGACACAGAAGATTATCACTTTTATTAAGCAGTTGTAGCAGGTTTGTGAACTTTAATGCCTGCAGGCATCCGCATACTGATGAATCAATAAGCAACCCTGGGCAGCCATTACTGAACAATAACCATTCTTATTGGCAGAAGATCAGATTATCATAGGTTGCTATGCTACATGTTGTGATAGATTCTCATGCAGTGAGTGATTCATCACTTGTTTGAATGCATGAACAAAGGCTCAGCCCAATACTTTGGTTCCCTGTGATAAAACAGAAAGAATGCTCCTCTTCAGAAGTCTAAGCTCAGAGTCAAACATGAAAAATAATTTATTTCAGAGGGAGAAAATTCTATAGGTGAGCTCTCTGATGGAAATTTCCCCCCCTTCTCCTCTGTCCCACTTTCTCTGTCTCTTTATACAGCAAATTACTAATTAAAATAAACAACTACCATTCTTCTGCCTTTGAATGACACCTCAAAACAGCTGGAGAATGAAATGGAATGAAAAATTCATATCTTTAAAACAGGAAGACTAAGTGCAGAAACCAATGCACCCTAATTAAGGAATGTGTAACACTCATGTCAGCAGCACTTCATATAGAGTAAATCTGTATAGGATTCGCATCATCCTGATTTTGATAAGTAACACCATCTTATCTATGGGAATCTAAGTTTCTTGCTAAGAGTAAATGACATTAATCAAGGGATTGATAGTGGCAGGAAAGACTGGGTGTGCACACATGACTCTGATGCTGGTGCTCAGCCTTTATTTATCTAGTCGAAGGAGATGGAAGGTATATGTCTGCAGGTGCAACAGTTGCTGGATAGCTTTCTACTGGTTGGTCACATTGAAAGGAAAACCATGGGCATCAAACAATCATTTTACTTAATAGACCTGCTGGTACTTATTCAGGATATCACAATTCCTCAGGAAGACAGAAGAGACATATGAGAGAAAGGGTTTGACACTGGGGGAAGTGCATTTTATGCTGATATAGTCTCGAGTATAGGTAAGTAGAGACACAGAGACAGTGAGCAAAGGACCTTTGCAGGAAGACAGAGGGCAGTTGATGGAATTCAAAAAGTCAACTCCTGCAAGGAATTTATGCTTATATTCAGTTAGTTTTCTCATCCTTTCATGCGTGCTGACGTGGGTGCTACATTTCTTAAATTAGGGTGCATTAAAACTATTATATTCTAAATTCAGTCAAATGTGAATGGAAACTCTTTTTTGTCTTTCCATATAACAATGGAAGTTTTGGGACTGAAGGAAGAGAATTATATATATCTTCCCCAATTGTTATGAAGGAATGCATGAAACAGACTTTTAAAAGTGTTAATGAACAGTTGCCCTGACCTCACCCCAAAGCAGTATAGGGCTGTCCAACTGCCAACCCACGGGCCAGACACGTCATCCAGAAGCCACGCCCACCCCATTGCCAGCAATGGCAAAACTGTCCTGAAACATTGTGTGATGTCACGTGACATCACAAGTTTGACATGTCTGGATTACAAGGTCATAAAAAGAAAAAAAAAAGAATAAACTCCTTTAGTTCAATTCTGAATACACTTACAATAACATAAGACTGTATGCCATCAGGTTGGTTCTGATTCCTAGCAACCACATGGAAATATTGATCCTTCGGGTCTTCTGACAGTATGCCCACTGTGATTGTAATTTATCTGCCTTACTGTTCGTTTTCCTCTTTTTTCCCCCTTCTATTTTACCCTAATTGCAAACTTCTCAAGAGAACTAGGTCTCTGCATAATGTGTATAAGTACAATAATTTCAGCCAAGTCCTTTGTGTTTCAAGTGAGAACTGTGGGTTGATTTGTTCTAACATCCATTTGTTTGTTTTCCTGGCTATTCATGATAATCTCAGGAGTTTTCTCCAGTAGAAAAGACTTGAAAATAAGTCAGTGCTCTTTCTTTGTCTTCTTCAGATCCAATTTTTACTTTCATAGAGTGTTACAGGCAAAGCATGGACATTTCTTATCCTTGTATACGTAGATGCAAAATGGAACTGAAATATTTTTTTCAAGTTGATAGCTTTATTGTTGATAGCTTCTGATTTTTAAAATCAAGTATCTACCACTTCAATATATTCATTGTCAGTTCTAAGACTGGCAGTTGTACCTGACGTCATTAGTTTGATCTTATTTTTTTCACTGTGCTTTTTGAGTTTCATTTCTAAAACTTGCAAATCATTTGCATTTCCAGTTATTACAGTACTGTTATTAACATAGCACAGGTTATTGAAGTTTCTTTCTCCAATTGTAAAATCATAACTTTTAGAATCCTACTTTCCTCAACATATATTTAACATATAGGTTAAATAAATAAAGGAGAGATTACAGCCTTATTTCTTTGTTGACCTGCAGCCAATTTGTTCCATCGTGTTCCATTCAGACAGTGATTGCTTGACCAGTGATTAGGTTTTACTAGAGTACAATAAGCTATCCTAGGTTTTCCATGTTCCTAAGCACATTCCACATTTCACATGGTCAACCAAATTGCAGGTCTTTCTATAATCAGTGAAGTATATATTGGCTTCTTTCTCTTTTTGGCTCTCTCAATTACCTAGTGCATATGAGCAATAATGCTTCTTATTCCTAGGCCTCTTCAAAAGCCAGTTTGCCATTTGGCATTTCCCTTTCTAATAGGACTTTAATTTGCATTGGATGGTCCTAAGCATTGTTTGGATAGAGCATGTAATTGAAAATATTATACAATAGTTTGCACATTCTGTTAAGTCTTTGGTTTTGATCTCTTTCAGTCTGTTAGCTAATGTAGTGTTTTAGAGAGTTTGGCAAAGTTTGGTTAGACTGGTTCTTCTCCTGTAGCTTGTCATATTTCTGTAGATATTTAATCAATTTCTATAGCCTTCTCATTTGGTAATGACCAGAGTACTGAGTTAACATCATCTTTGTATACTAGAGTTCTTGTAAGTAAGCAATATATTCTTATCTTGGATATTGTACAGAATTTCAGTATATTCTTTCCACCTTTGATCTTCTTGGAATCAATTAGGTTCTATGCACTGCCATGCTTTAGTATTCTAAGTCATGACTTAGATTTTCTTCTGAGTTCTATCTGTGTTCAGATATTATTTTATATTTATATTTTTCTGTTTAATTTGTATAATTATTTAATCTGATCTTTCAAATTTTTGGAATGTTGTATTTTGTAATAATTACTATACATGTTATTATTTAATCACTTTATTTTTATTCCCAATAGACAGTGTTAACAAATTTATGCTGTTAAAAATTTCAATTTTAATTTCACATGAGTTCACCATTAATCTTTCTTTCATCTCCCTTTTTTAAAAGAAGTGTATATATTTTTATGGTATGGCTTCCCCCCAACCCTCCCCCACTAACTATTACAGTCATTACCAACTGTAGCTACTTACCTCTTTGATCTGATTCTTATTTATAGCACATGCATGTGTGTACACACACATATAATTAGTTGCTTCATTGTTGAGGAATTCACAAAAAGTTTAAAATTCACCTCTGTTCAATTTTTTTTGGTAAAAAATAAATAAAAGTGCCATCTCGCTAAAAAAATCTTGCCCATCCCTTGATGGTACTTCTAGATCTATTATTATCATTAAGGGCACAAGTGTTCCCTGTGGCATGATTTTAGACTGGGGCATAACCTCATTTCAACAATCCAGGCCCTGCTGAACTCTCAGCTAGTATATTGTAGATGCTACTCTCTGGTAGGTAGCCAGAAAATCCAATAATACTAAATAAAGCAGTAAGAATGCAAAAGGTACTAGGTGTTGCATGAGTTTTACTGCTTTTCAAGACATTCAGATACTTTCAGGACCCAATTCAAGGTGCCATAATTACAGCTTTCCATAAAGTTGAACCACAATAAAAGAGTCACTTGTTTTTGTTTTTTAGTCCATATTTGCATTCCTTTCCCATTTCTTAGTGGTTTCACTGCATCTGAAAGAACTTTCTATTAGTGCAAGTGTATAGAAGTACCACTATGAGGTAACACACATATTCTAAGACAGAGGTCGCCAATCTTTTGGGCACCAGGGACCAGTTCCATGGAGAAATGTTTTTCTGTGGACTGGAGTGTGCGTGGTTTTGTGTGCTGCCTGCATCCCATGAATAGAGCTTTGCTTGTTTGTGTGGACTGGTTGCTGGCATGCTGCAGCCCAGGACCGCGGGTTGGGGACCCCTGTTCTGAGAGAAGACTTCATTGATTTAATTGAGTTGATGTATATTATATGTACATACATGTATTCATGATGTGCATTTACTTTAGAAAAATTCAATGGGTTACTCAATCCTTTGAACTATTACTAGGAACAATATATGATATAAACTAATATACTGTATTAAAAATATATTTAATGTATGTAGTATTTATTTATATATTATAATTATTGTACAATACTGTTTTGAAAAATATTGTAAAATAATTTCTATTCATATTTATGCAAATTTTATTTTCATTTTTCTTAATTTTTCAACAATTAAATCATCAGGAGAAGATAATCTATGAAAGAAGGGGGGGGAGAGAAACAACAGTGGTTAAAAGTTGAAGAAACTTTTGGAAGGTTTATTAGAACTTTCCACAGCCTTCTACTCATCCATTCATCAGACTTAAAAAGCCTTTAATACATTGGAAAAAAAATCACCATGTTGCTATACAAAAGTAGAGTTATCAAGCAAGATACATACTACAAAGTGCTGAAATAGGCTTTTCTAACATCAGCTGAATTCTGTGAAAAACTTGGAAGTCATAACCTTGGTTAGAAAGAAGAGGTGTAGTAGCTCTGATGCTTCTTCACTTCAGGGAGGAAGGATAGAATCCATTACTTCAGGTACAATGACAAGGCAAAATGATGCTAAGTTTGGGAATAAACTGCTGATCAAGAGAAAACTACCAATGTAAATATTTAGAACTTTTCTTCCCTCTGCTGCCTGTGATGATGTGGTTTTGTTTGCAGCAAGATTTATTTGACAGAGGCTTATGTTTTATATTCATTCTTCAGAAAAGTATTGTTTTCTTGTACAGAAGATCTGTTTGCTATTGTGTTAGCCTCAGCAAAGGCAGATGACAAGAATTAAATAGTATTTTGACATTAAAAACACATCACTGCCTTTTTTAATGAGATTTCAGGGAACAAAACCAGCTAAGGAAAGATTGCAGTTTAAATTGACTGAGTGTATAAAGTGTTGTCATTACTTGTGCTGTTGTTACTTTCTTATATATCTAGATTATGGCCTTGTTTTGCTGTATCTTTTTCTCCTTCCCAGAAATGATTTTCCCCCCTTTCTGTTGGAAAAATAATGGCAATTATTAAATTGTGGTCATTGCTTTAAATTAGAAAACATTTTTCTATCGTGAACACAAAACATTAACAGATACAGTCTGATTTGTTTCATTTTTTCCCCTCAGAATAAAGCTTGAATGCAGGCCTTTATTATAGCTCTCCTTTTACAATAAGGTAAAGGTAAGGTAAAGGTTCCCCCGCACGTGCGTGCTAGTCATTTCCGACTCTAGGGGCCGGTGCTCATCTCCGTTTCAAAGCCAAAGAGCCAGCGCTTGTCCGAAGACCTCTCCGTGGTCATGTGGCCGGCATGACTAGACGCCAAAGGCGCACGGAACGCTGTTACCTTCCCACCGTAGTGGTCCCTATTTTTCTACTTGCATTCTTACGTGCTTTCGAACTGCTAGGTTGGCAGAAGCTGGGACGAGTAACAGGCGCTCACTCTGTTACGCGGCACTTGGGATTCGACCCGCCAAACTGCCGACCTTCTGATCGACAAACTCAGCATCCTAACCCACTGAGCCACCGCGTCCCTTTTCCTTTTACAATAAACCATCGTTTAAAAACAAAAGCAGCAGCTGGGTTCACACAACACAGTGAGCTAAAACCAAGTAGGGTCACATGATGGCTTAACTTAATAAATGAACCTAGACACAATAGTAGCATGCTGGGGTCTAATATAAGAAATGCTGTTAACCAGGCTGGTAGAAGTAATTAAGCTGGAAAATAATTTGTATTTGTTACTTTGGAGAACAATTTGCTGACATTCTTAGAAGAAATATAAATGTGACTCTTCTAATCATCTTTTTCTTATCTCCTTTGTCTCATTTCTTGTAAGGATAGAAATGGGAGAATGGAACAGAAACATTATTTGAAAGAACCAAATCAAATTTTATTGATATTAGTTGGCTATATAAAGGGCACTGCTAGTGTTGGGATGAGAACTTGAATAGAGGAATGTGTAAAGTAAACAACCATATGGGAAGCTTGTTTCCCACCAATTTTAACTTACCAGTATTTTACTTACAGTACACCATTAAGAGACAGTTTGGTGCAATGGTTAAAGGCAACAGGCTAGAAATGGAGAGAGTGAGTTTTAATCCCACTTTAGGCACAAAGCCAGTTGGGTGACCTTGGGCCAGTCATTCTCTCTTAGCTCTAGGAGAATGGCAATGGTAATTCATAAAAAAAAAATCTTGCCAAGAAAACTCCAGGGCATTGGTAGTCATAGCAGTCAAAAACTGACTCAAAGACATGAAAAATTTAAAAAATGACATTCCTAAATCTAAATGACATAAAAGGAACAGGAAATAGAATAGAATAGAGCTGGAAGGGACCTTGGAGTTCTTCTAGACTATGCAGGAGAACCTATACCATCTCAGACAAGTTACTGTCCAGTCTCTTCTTAAAAACCTCCAGTGATGGAGCGCCCATGATCTCTGAAGGCAAACTGTTCCACTGATTAATTGTCCTCACTATTAGGAACTTTCTCCCTAATTCCAAGTTGCTTCTCTCTTTGATCAGTTTCCACCTATTGTTTCTTGTCCTGCTCTTTGGTACTTTGGAGAATAATTTGACCCCCTGGACAGGAATAGACAGGAAATAATGCTATTACTGGGTATAGAAGCAAGACATAGCATGGAATTGATAGCAATTCACTGAGTGATAGAATGAAAAGAAATTCAAGATACCCCACAAAAATTAAGCTACTGTAAGAACTAAATTTCGAACCTAGCAGTTCGAAAGCATGTAAAAATGCAAGTAGAAAAATAGGGACCACTACGGTGGGAAGGTAACAGCGTTCCGTGCACCTTTGGCATCTAGTCATGCCACAGCCACATGACCATGGAGACGTCCTCGGACAAGCGCTGGCTTTTTGGCTTTGAAACAGAGATGAGCACGGCCCCTAGAGTTGGAAACGACTAGCACGCATGTGCGGGGGAACCTTTACCTTTACCTTTAAGAACTAAATATGAAGCAAAGTTATAACATTATGTCAATCAGCAACAAGATCACTTGAACACTAAGCATGTATTATCTCATAAGCAGAAGCCAAAGATTAAGAAGAAAACATACTCATGTTCATTATAAAGCAGATCATAACTGAATTTTCTGCTAGGAGTTTCCAATCCTGTATATGGTATCCTGGATTTATAAATCATAAACCAAGGCCCTGTAATCTAGTCCATAAATTATAAATTTAAACAGAATTAGAAGTTAGGTAGAATTTCTACCAGAATTATGAAGTTGCCTTCTTACCACATTTTATATAGAGTGTCAGTGAATCATGCAAACAGTTAAAACAGGTTAAAGGTTACCTTTATAGTAGTCAAATTGACTTGCATATATTGTAATAGTCCTGAGAGGGTTAAAGTCAAGCACCACATCCTTTATCTAGCACACTGATGAACCAGCTGCTTTCATAAACAAAGGAGATAAACATGAATATGACATAAGAAGCCCATGTCTTCCAAAGATGATTAATAAGAATAAAATTGTGCTTAGACAAGAACCTTGATTTGCCCTCTTTTACAGCAACTCTGTTTCCATAAGATAATATACTAATTCCACTTACAGAAAGTAAATGTTCAAATAAGACATTTACTGATGTGATCTCCAATCCTTGACATAATCTTGTTACCACCCATCCAGGGGCAGAAAACTGAGGTTACAGGTCCACAATGGAGAATATAATTCAGTGATGGATTTTTATTCATTAGTTTCCTCCAGAAACTCAAGATGATGTACATAGTGTTGCAATTAAATTAATTTGCATTTATTGTAACCCTACATGAAACAAGCAATTAACATATCCATTGGATTGTATAAGAACTGACCTGTAGTTGGGTCAATTTTCAAGCTGAATGAAATGAACCTTAATAATAATAATAATAATAATAATAATAATAATAATAATAATAATAATAATAATAATAATAATAATAATAATAATAATAATAATAAGAAGAAGAAGAAGAAGAAGAAGAAGAAGAAGAAGAAGAAGAAGAAGAGGAGGAGGAGGAGGAGGAAGGGACCTTGGAGGTCATCTAGTCCAACCCCCTGCTAAGGCAGGAAACCCTATACCATTTCAGACAAATGGCTGTCCAGTCTCTTCTTAAAAACTTCCAGTGTTGGAGCATTCACCACTTCTGGAGGCAGGTTGTTCCACTGGTTAATTGTTCTAACTGTCAGGAAGTTTCTCCTTAGTTCTAGGTTGCTTCTCTCCTTGACTAGTTTCCATCCATTGCTTCTTGTCCTGCTTTCAGGTGCTTTGGAGAATAGCTTGGCTCCCTCTTCTTTGTGGCAGCCCCTGAGATATTGGAACACTGCTATCATGTCACCCCTCACCCTTCTCTTCATTAAACTACACATACCCAATTCCAACAACCGTTCCCTATATGTTTTAGCCTCCAATCCCCCAATCATCTTTGTTGCCCTTCTCTGTACTCTTTCTAGAGCAGGGGTGTCAAACTCAATTTCATTGAGGGCCGCATCAGCATTGCGGTTGTCCTCAGGGGGCTGGGTGGGTGTGGCCTACTGGGTGGGTGTGGCTAAAGTGCGTATGGCCTACTGGGTGGGCATGGCCAGCTCTACATCGTTCGCATCAAGGTTGCCTATGGGAGCCTGGGCAGGAGTGGGACAGATCTGAGGGTCTCTGGGCCAGGGCCAAGGCAGTGGGGGCCGTTCCCTCACTGTTTCCAGGATGGCTTCGCGGGCCGCATAAAACCCGCGGGCCTTGGCTCAGAATATTCAAGAAGTTATCACAATGGACACTTGGGAAAAGATCTGGGTGAGGAACGTAAAATTTACACAAGCTCAAAACTTAAGAGAGAACTTTTATAAAATGTTTTATAGGTGGCATTTAGATCCTAAAAAGCTTGCAAGTATGTATCCGAACTACCAACCTAAATGTTGGAGATGTGGTGGCGAAGACGCAACGTATTTTCATATATGGTGGACCTGTAAAAAGGTTAAAGCTTTTTGGATTAAAATCTGGTGGAATATGCAGAAGATATTTAAGCAAAGGATAAAGTTTTGTCCGCAATTGTTCTTATTGGGCATAATTACAGATACTACTGTTGTGGACACCAAGTTGATGCTGAACTTAATTACGGCAGCAAGACTTTTAGTAGGCCAATATTGGAAGAAGGAGGAACTGCCGACTATAGAAGAATGGACTCTAAAAGTTTCTGACCTGGCGGAAATGGCAAAGATTTCGGCTTATTTGAAAGACCATTCGCAACAATGTTATATTATGGAGTGGAAAAAGTGGATTGATTATATCCAGAACAAATATGGGACCAAAAAGTTTCATTTAGCATTTGTATAAGTTTTTTTATGTGATATTAGTATTGCTTGTAGTCATTTCATATGAGCTAGAGTGCGATAGACTTAATAGTTTATTGTTGTTAACATATGGTTGTTTATGATTGTTTTTTACTTTTATACCTTGTATTTAGCTCTGGGAAGTCAGGGAGGGGGGAGGGGGGAAGGGGGGGAGGGTTAGGGAGGGTTAGGAAGGGTTGGGTGGAGGGAGGGGGGAGGGATTGTTAAAGATAAAATGTATTGTAAAACTTTTCAATAAAAAAAACCCGGGCCTTGTGTTTGACATGTCTGTTCTAGAGTCTCGACATCTTTTTTACATCATGGTGACCAAAACTGTATGCAGTATTCCAGGTGTGGCCTTACCAAGGCATTGTAAAGTGGTATTAGTACTTCACGTGATCTTGATTCTATCCCTCTGTTAAAGCAGCCTAGCACTGTGTTGGCTTTTTCAGCAGCTGCAGCACACTGCTGGCTCATATTTAAGTGATTGTCCACTAGGACTCCAAGATCTCTCTCACAGTTACTACTATTGAGCAAGGTACCACCTATACTATACCTATGCATTTGATTTTTCCTGCCTAAATGTAGAACCTTACTTTTTTCACAATTCAATTTCATTTTGTTAGATAGTGCCCAGTGTTCAAGTCTGTCCAGATCCTCCTGTATCTTAAGCCTATCTTCTGGAGTATTGGCTATTCCTGCCGGTTTGGTGTCCTCTGAAAATTTGATGAGTTCCCCATCTATCCCCTCATCCAAATCGTTGATGAAGATGTTGAAGAGCACTGGGCCCAGAACAGAGCCCTGGGGCATCCCACTACACACTTCCTTCCATGTAGATGCAGTTACATTGAGGACCACACGCTGAGTACGGCCTGTCAGCCAGCTACGAATCCATCTGGTGGTGATGCTGTCTAACCCACATTTTTCTATCTTATCAAGTAGTAGGTTGTGATCTACTTTATCAAATGCCTTACTGAAGTCCAAGTAAATTATATCTACAGCATTCCTCTGGTCAACTAGTTTTGTCACTTGGTCAAAGAATGCAATAAGTTTTGTCTGGCATGATCTGTTTTTGACAAACCCATGTTGGCTTTTAGTGATAACTTTGTTTGCATCAAGGTGTTCGTTGATTTTTTGTTTGATTATCTTTTCCAGAATCTTAATGTTTTAAGTACAGTTGTAAACATGAAATTAAGACAGTTCTATATACTACTTCTGTGATGATTGCAGCATACGTATACCTATAACTGGTTTGTAAGCACAACATAAGTGGAGCATCCATCCAGTTGAGAAACCTCAATTGTTTTAACTTAGCAAATGGGAGCTAAAATGTTTCGGTGAGTAGTAAATTAAAGGGATTTTTTTTGCTGTTGTGAGGAATAAAGCAATAAAAGAGAAATCTGCAATATGAGCATAAGATATAATCATGATTAAGCATAAAACCAGAAAAAAAGGGACCGGATTATTCTGTTTTTCTTAAAAGGTTCCCCCCACCACCACACATACACTTTTGTCACAAAATAAAAATATAAGTATTGGTTCTCTTTGAGCTTGGTTGTTTTCTTGCATTACCCAAATAGGTAAAATCATCAGTGCTAGAATTACCTAGTTGTGTAATGAAACATCTGCAAGAAAACAACCAAGCTCAGAGAACACCAAAGACTCCACAGTTCAGCCCTGAGCTCAAATATTCTCTTCTAGCAATATAAGAACTGCTCTAGGGTTATTGTAGCATTAAACCATATATAGCATTACAGATTTAAGTTTGTTGCTCCTGACAATGTAATTCTAATTGAAAATGGTTATAATTACCCTTCCCTATTATATTAGAAATTTAAATTAATCCATTTCTGATCCTAAATTCAAGAATGCTGTATTTATTTTAATTGCCTTTTCTTTCTAGGGGAGATTGGATTTAAGTAATAAACCTGCTAAAATGTATTTTCCTTGCTTTCTTTCACAAAACAGTGAGACAACTGATCACAAATTTTTCTCTCACACATACTACTTGATCTTTATGCAATTAATTTCAGCAAGATGCATACACAATGTTTTCTCTACCTTTGTGAGAACCTGTGTAATTTTTTTCACTGAAAAAAGCAGCTGATTGTTTGCCAAAGTTCCTATTCATAACACTTATATGATTCATTCTCCTGTCTTCATGTAGTCACATCTGCTCTGTCTAGACTTCTGTTGCCAAGGTACTTAATAAGGCTGAAATTGCTGTTATTTTGCCAAATATTGAAAAAAACAACTTTTTATACATTATTAACATTTAAAAACATGGGGAAATGAATTGGCTAAAAGTCTGGATGAATTTTAATCATAATGAATGTAGATGAGTTCTCCTTTGCAATCATATCTCAGTTCTCTTATTTCAGCATGTACATAAAAGGTTTCATTTGAAATTTAGTTTTCAATTGAGAAAGAGTCTGTCTGTCTGTCTGTCTACACACACACACACACACACACACACACAAATTTTATCTATCTTAATCAACTATTAAACATCTAATAAGAAAATAGAACAATGAGTTTGGGCCAATTCCCAGGTGACTGTGAGTTCTAATCTAGGCATGAAAGATGGCTAGGTGACTTCAGCCAATCACCAGGAGACTGGGATTTCTAGTCTGATTTTAAGCATGATACATGACTGGGAGACTTTGGGCTAGTTAAAGGTAAAGGTAAAGGTTCCCCCGCACATGAGTGCTAGTCGTTTCCAACTCTAGGGGCCAGTGCTCATCTCCATTTCAAAGCCGAAGAGCCAGCGCTTGTCTGAGGACACCTCCGTGGTCATGTGGCCAGTATGACTAGACGCCAAAGGTGCACGTAACGCTGTTACCTTCCCACCGTAGTGGTCCCTATTTTTCTACTTGCATTTTTTACATGCTTTTGAACTGCTAGGTTGGCAGAAGCTGGGACGAGTAACAGGCGCTCACTCTGTTATGCGGCACTCGGGATTCGACTCGCCAAACTGCCGACCATCTGATCGACAAGCTCAGCGTCCTAACCCACTGAGCCACCGCGTCCCTTGGGCTAGTTACTTTGTCTCAACACAACTCACCTCATGGGGTTGTTTGGGGAAAATAGAGAAAGGAAGAGTTTTAGGTATGTTCCCTGCTTTGAGTTATTTATAAAAATAATGAAGAAAGAGATTCTAGACATCTAGAAAAATGTAGCTCAGGCTTATACAATCTGTGGCTTGGACAGCCTGCAGGCTTTTTTTTTTAAACTAGCATCTCTCCTGCTATCAAATCTTGCTGCTGCCATAAAGGATTTGCCACCATCTAGGTTTTGGCAACCACCTCCACCCAGAAATTATTCCTTTGCAACCCAGTGATTTTATTTTTTATATATTTTAATAATATTTTATTAAAGTACAAAAATAAACTATAGAAACTGAGGAAAAGAAAACAAGCATAAAAATAAAAAATAAAGGGCAGAGAGGAAAACAGGAAATTAATAAATAACATATTTTAAATGTATTAATATAGTCCTTTTCCCTCTGAGTTGTGCATAGACAACATTTTTATAAGGGAACATTTGTGTGCATTTCAGCTTTATTCATTTCAAATAACAGATTAAATCAGAACCAGTTATATATGTATACACTCTCTTCGTATGTGTCAAGCCCCGTGGGCTCGACATCACGAGGGGAGCAGGGGGAACGCCGCGCAAACCGCCCACCCGAACCTCATTGCTGAAGCCACCCAGGAGCGGCACAACCAGCAGTCAAACGGCCAGCTGCACAAGTCCCACGGCCATGCCACCGACGGGCAGCTGCTCCGGGGCTTTCCGGCGTGTCTGCGTCGACAGAGCTGCCGAAAGGACCCACAGGCAGTCAGAAAGGCAGCCGCAGCTTGTCCTTGGACTATCCAGCTGCCTGTTCCTCGGCGGGGGCGCCGGGTGGCTCAGAGCGAAGTCCAGACAGCGGGGCGTTGTGGGGAGCTGCTAAGGGGGCTGTAACACTGATGTGCTGGATGGTGGAGGGGAGCACAGAAGGTGGGTGGGGGAGCACGACAGGGGGGTTAAGGGCATACACTCACCTGGAGGCTGTGTGGGAGCTCAGGCACAAAGGGCGGGGTGCCGTGCGGAGAGTTGGGAAGGGGGCGGGTTTTTCAGCAGACTCAGCCGAATGCTGGTTTGCATGGGGAAGGGTGGGGCCAATTACCCCCAATGTATAAAAGGCGCGTTGGGACGGCTAGCTCCCAACGCTGACTTTGTATCTGCTAGGATTTTTTCTGAAGTAAAGAAAACCTCGTCGTCACCCGTACCATGTTGTCGTCGTTCTTTCAGCATGGACGGCTGTGACAGTATGTTTACAAGTTTCAGTTTCAGTTTCTTTAAGTTATTGTCTGATCTAGACAAAACAAATCTGAAAACCCTCAAATATTTAGTACTCTGTGATACACTCAAAATCTATAATATAAGCAACCTATGATATGTCATAACTTTAAATCTTTGATTATGCATTACAAAGCTGAATTACACTAAAGTTTACACTTAGTGCCCTTTATAATAATTACAATTTTGAGTTAGAAGTTTGTCATGATTTTAAAGCCATTAGTCCAACATATTCTAAAGCAGAGCTATGTCAGGCATATTCTTCTTGGGTTATAATATACAACTATGTTATGAATATCATTATTCTGCCTGTTACTATCATTGTGCCAAGAAAGATCATTATTAAAACAAATATCAATTCTTACTGGATATTTTCTGCATGAAAAGTACATTTCATTTTGAGACTGAACTTCAGACAAATAGAAACATTCAGAAATCACTGTTACTTTGTTGGCTTTTCCTTGTCAACACTTCCAAGACCATAAACAACCAAATATTTGAAAATTTACAAACATACAAACTAAAAAAACCCAATAAAATATTCTAATTTTAAAAAAGCTGCTAGAAACCTACAGAATCATTTTTTAAAAATCATCAAATGATCAGTTAAGATGGTGCCTACAGTGGAACTAACTAGGGGTATTTTAATTAGTAATTTTTAATTATTTATTGTAATGGGCTAGTTTTATTTAATCTTATTAACTTTTGTATGTTGTATTTTTATTGTATTTTTATTACCCTGTACACCGCCCTGAGTCCTTCGGGAGAAGGGCGGTATAGAAATTAAATAAATAAATAAATAAATAAATAAATAAATAAATAAATAAATGTCACTTAAATTTTCTAAAGGTAAAGGTAAAGCACATGCACGCTAGTCATTTCCAACTCTAGGGGCTGGTGCTCATCTCCGTTTCATAGCTGAAGAGCCAGCGTTTGTCCGAGGACGTCTCCATGGTCATGTGGCCGGCATGATTAGACGCCAAAGGCGCATGGAACGCTGTTACCTTCCCACCGTAGTGGTTCCTATTTTTCTACTTGTGTTTTTACGTGCTTTCGAACTGCTAGGTTGGCAGAAGCTGGGATGAGTAACAGCCACTCGGGATTCCACCTGCCAAACTGCCGACCTTCTGACTGACAAGCTCAGCATCCTAACCCACTGAGCTACCACTTCCCAATTTTCTAGATGTCCCCAAATTAAATGGTCTTTAACAACATCATTATTAACAACACAAAGATTACTTTACGGATTCAATTTTGGGAATAAAAATTACAAAAATATTTCATTTTATTTATTAGGAACTACAGAATCTAATTTATTATAGGATTGTTTTTAATCTGTTGAAACATATTTATATAAGAAAATAAAAACTTTTCATTCATTGTTGTAAAGAAAAGCCTGTAAAAGGGTAGTGCTTAAGCATCAGGTCACTGAACTGCTTGATGGGTGTCATGACCCAGAAAAATAGATTCAAAACATGGAAAGCCATAAAGTCTTTTTGGAAACTTCACAAGTTCTCTGCAATTAATACTGTTAACCATCTTGCCCTTGAATCTTGGTTCCCAGTAAGAACTTTGAACTCAGAGTAGAACTATGTAAATTTACTTCATGGATTTCACTATTTAAAATTGCTTGATAGATTTAACTGCTTGATTTCTTCAGCTGCTTAATAGACATGAAAAGTAGAAACATTGAACAGTTTTCTGTTTTTTAAAAAAACTTGTATTACTTTCTTCCCCTCAGCCTTCCATCCTTCTGAGGTAGGTAAAATGAGGACCCAGATTGTTGGGGGCAATAAGCTGACTTTGTAATAATGCCACTTGGGGGGGCAAAAGCCCTAATAAGCAGGCATATACATAGAATGAAGGCTATTGCTAAGCACATTTAATTTGTGCTTAGATTGTAAGCCGCCCTGAGTCTTCGGAGAAGGGCGGGATATAAATGGGATTAAAAAAATAAATAAATAAAGCTAACCCATCTTTTTAGGTGCATAACAGCCAGGGTAAGCACAAAGTGGTATCATCAAAAACATTAGTGTGGTGGTCCTAACAGAGAAGGAAGCATGAAAGCAAAGACGCTTTTGGAAAATATGGGTAAATATTGGCAGCAGCAGCTGAAGGCTCAGTGGCAGCAGCTGGGTGAAAGCCTCTTCAATGAAGTAATGCTGGAAAAGGAGGCCAAGAGAACACTGAGAGACACTTTAGAAAGAGATGGGCACTGAGGAACTCAGAGACTTCCAATGAAATTAACCCCAGTGCTCTGGTAAGCCCTAATAATGCAAGCCCTAAGAAAATCTCAAAGTATTGGCAACATTAGAAAGGAATTAGAATAAACCACTCATAAGAATTAAGGATCCTACATAAGACCTCAAGAAACCAATCAGCAGAATAGCATATCAGAAACAGAAGATACCAAATCATTCCCTCCAACGAGCATGAAAAAGCGTAAGAAAAGCATAGCATCTGCTAGTCTTTTTCAGGGCTGGAGAGATGGAGCTAAATAGAATTTAAAGGATAGGCATAAGAATATTAGAAACCTAAGCATAAATTAATTGAAATTAAAGATATAACTAGAACAATGGGTTAACAAATAAATAATGGACATTGAACTGAGAACATAAGCAAATAAATATAGTTAAAATTTGAAAGGTAAGATAGAATATAATAAAGGAAATGATAGTCAAAAGAGAGAAAGAAAAAAAATAAAGGGCCTATTGAAGAAGAATCAGAACAAGTTTACCATGGCTTATTCATTAGGAAAACATTTGTAGTTTCTCTAAAGCACGGGTGTCAAACTCACAATGTCACATAACGTGTCGCAATGTATCATGACTTTTCCCCCATTGCTGGCAATGGGGTGGGCACAGTTTTAGCGTGATGCATACGGCCCGTGGGCCAGCAGTTTGACACCCCTGCTCTAAAGTAATAAATTGTACATATTCAACTGAAGGTTAAAATATATTGTGCTTATGTGTGTTGTATTATTTCCCTCCCTCCCCCCCAAAAAAACCCTGTAATAATAGACTTTGCTGACTTGCAACCTTGAATTAAACCTGAACCCTCTCTTCTATTGCTGTAAGAGAGAAAAGATTAGGGCAAACTCATAGATATGACTCTTTCCTTAGAAGCTCTTTAACGATTTGTATTCATTCCTAAGAAACAAATGGAGCAGGAAATAATGTTGGAGCCTAAGCCTGCTCTTGATCTTCTGTGATGCCTCTGATCCAATTAGGCCATTGCAAGTCTAGAGAAGACAGCTGGAGAAGGAAAGAATAGCCAGAGACTGAAAGAAAATTGGGACATCACCAAGTAATTCACCAATTCCTGATATATAGAGGCAGGTTTACATTTAATTGATGAAACAACAGCAGATTTAAGTAATTTAATGAGCAGCACATTGAGTTAAGAACAAACTACAGTATGTCATATAAATCCAACCTAGATTTTTTCCCCCGAAAAAATCTTTATCTGCATGGCGTCTATTCCCAAGCATCTCCAAATGTAAATGTTCAATCATAAATCCTCCTATGCATGATAAAATGCCCAGAACTTAAATGATGTACTGAAATTCAGAAAGAAAAGAACAGTCTGGATTTCCATGGAAAGCTAATCTCAGAGTATGGAAGCAATGATTTAAAAAATGACATTCTATCAGATATCAATCTCCTACAGCTGGAACCTGAAAGGACTCTGAAAACATCATTCATGAACATGATCAATGTACTTTCCATGTTACATTTGGCCTGAAAACTAATTGTCAAGGATCTGGCCTGGTGGGGGTACTTGGGTTTTTTATAGGTTTGTTTTATTATTCTGGTTTTAACTTGGGCATTAATTTAATTATCTTTTAATGTTTGTACTGTTGTTTATATTTATGCCCTGTGAACCGCCCTGAGTCCCTTTGGGAGAAGGGCGGTATAAAAATCTCAATAAATCTTAAATCTTAAATCTTAATCTTAAATAACCTGCCTCTTCTAGAGTCTTCTGGATTTCCAAAGTTATCGCTTTCTCAAGTGAAGATTCTTTAAGCAAGGGGACAAATTATACCGTCATTCAGCAATAATGAGAACACCTCTTACTCAAAGAAGTATTTGTTACCACTCAAATCTAATCTCTTGCCACCTCAGAAGAATCTTCAAACATAATGTGCAGATTGAGAACCTATCACTAGAGAGTCCTATCTGCTTCCTCTTGACTCAGAGTCAAATCAATCTCAGATCACTTCACAGGACACAGCCCGAGTCACCTCCATATTATAGCAGCCATTTTAATGCATGTTTAGGGTAAGGAGCCTGTTGCTACACTTGCTGATCTGTCCTGAAATTTAAGTTTTAACATCTCTGGTTGAAAACATATCAAAACTTGATAAATTACTTGAATTAATTGACTTTGTCAAATCAAATACAATTAGGACAATTTATTATTCCAAGCAAGTAGTATACCTTTTTTCTTTCTAATTTATGATCCTTCAATAAAGCCTAAAATTGGAAAGCATTAGACAGAACTCATGACTTACCAGAATATATTGTTAATAAGCAATATGATAAAATTATACATCAAGTTCAATGGTTTGTTTGATATATGTTAGGGCTGAACTTTTGAAAATATTGTATACCAGAGATCAATCCACCTAATCTTCAGAAGGTCACAAACTGTCAGGCTAAGCGTAAGAATAGCAAAGAGCAATTCAGCAGAGTTCAATTTTTTGTTTGTCAACATATGGTATAATAATATCTTGCCAGACCAAACCCTTATTACTCTTACCCTAAGAGATAAACCCTGAGAGATTCCTTGTGGAAAACTGACAGACCATCAGAAATTTTCCTCCCATCTGCCCTTCACTCCCTTTCTGGATCTTGACAAGGGATAGAGGAAGAGATTCGGGATAGCCACTTCTAGAATGCTTTAAGTGTAAAACCATTACGCATGCAGAAAGCAAAATAATGAATGAAATACAAAAGCAAGGTTGATTTGATTATCTAGATTGAACGACTGAGAGAATTAGTGAAGGATATGAGGGAATCATGTAAAACCAAACACATTACTAGAAGCCAAAATCATGAAGCTATGTCTGATTTACTTTGGCCATGTCATGCATTCAGATTCATTGGAGAAGTCAGTGATACTTAGTGGAATAAAAAGAAGGGGCTAGCAAAGAACATGCTGACTTGATACTATTAAAACTGACACAAAGATGAACATCTAACAACCAAAAGAAGCTGTGCTTGACAGGGTGGCATGGAGACCACTTGCCTACACAGTCGCCATGAGCTGGTCATGACTGAATGGTTAAAACAACAACATGAGGATAATGAGAGTTTTGGATGTGGAACAGACCATTAATTGATGATTTCCAGAGCAGATCTTGCAAAACATTGAAGGAAAGAAGTGAGAAAATGATAATGAAGGTAGAATAACTTCAGAAAGAGAAAAATGCTTTGTAGAGTGCAATTTATGAAATATCAAACATTTTAAAGACAAAAATGGAAATGTTAGTCAAAGTATCTGGATTACCAGCCTCTTACAACATAGAGGTTCAAATGAATGGGTTTGTCATGAAATATGTCTGTGCGGTTATAGAAAATGTAAACATAATGAAATGAAGCATCTAAAGGCCAATCTTATTTTCAATGTCCTGAAGGATGAGCATACAAAGCTGCTGCTAAAATTTTAATGCTGGCAATAATCTTCATAGCCTGAGAGATGCTGTTGCAATTATTGCATTACTTTTCAAGGCCATCCAGTCACCAAAGGTTTGCACAACTATGCATTGGCCTAAGTGCTACAGAATTTGGATATGCACAAAGGTTATTGCTGGCAAACAGGAGGAAACCATATTGCTTTTTCTTGTTTATTAGAAACAAGAACCAACTTCAATTACTAGTTGTGATGTTGTTGTTAATTTAACATATAGAGTTGTGCCTCTCTGCACCTCTAGTGTTGATTGCAAAAAGCCAGGAAAAAGTGAAGATCAGCATATGGCTTTAATACCAGTTTCAATTTCTTCACCTTTTGCTATGCCATTCTGTTATCAATAATTCATGCAAATAAAAATAGAACCACCACGGGCCTCATCTAACTTTCTATAATAAGGAACAAAGTAGTCAAGAACTACATCAATGAGGCAAATAATTGAAGGTCAGGGAGTTTAAACACCATTCTGTATCTGAATGCTAACACTAGTGCTGCTTTGGGGACTTAGAATGATTGCAGATAGAGGAATATGATGTTCTTGGTTGACTATCCAATACAAGTAATTTCTAGGGGAATTCAATGAGTTGTAATTTTTTAGTACCCAGATATTGAGCTACAGTATTGATTGAGAAAGAATGAGGAAGGATATCCGATTACAAGTTCTTTTTGTTCTAAACAGATGCAGTACTTTCCAGTGTTCATCTGTCTTTGAAATACCCTTTTGCATTTACAGATGTGCTACAATGTATTTCATTAGACTAGATAATGAATGTTAAATATTACTTATACCATAGATGTTATAGGAATATATTGTTTATCAGGTAAGAGGTTTTTTTTTTAACTTTCTTGCTGGGAGTGGCCTCCCCAGTTTTGCAGTCCTAAACAAGACTGTGTTAGCATGATGTCATTAATGGTCAGTGACATGATTGTTCATCATCATCACCAACAATTAACCCTCTCCAAAATCTAAATTAAAAACAAATGGGCTAAAATCTTGGCCATACACTTCTGATGATGTTATCTGATCCTTTCCAAGGGACATTACAAAATAGATATGCTCATATTTTGCCCACGTTTATTCTAAAGCTTTATAATTTTAACTTTTTATTTTATGGTAAAGCATTTGTTCCACAGTAGAAATGTGCAGAATTCAGTTGATGTTTATAATTAATTCTTTCTTTTAGATCCTACCTTATCTACCTTTCTGTTTTTGTTCTAAAAAACTATCAGCTTCAATTATTTTAAGAGAAATGATCTCAAAATTGTGTATGATTAGAAAATTAAACAAATCCCGATAAAGGCCAATATATAAAGCAACATGTACTTTTAAATGATGAGTTTTTAATTTTGCCATCCTTTGTCTGAACTGGGAATTACAGTTGATGGTTTCCAAATAAATATATCAAGACCTGAAAGCCAACTTACATTATTATTGATCTGATATACCTATGGAATATGGCTAAAAATCTAACTTTTTCCCCCACTTGAGAGAAACTAGACATAAAGATAAAACAAAGTAATTGTTTGTAAGTCTTTGTAGTCTTCCATCATTTGAATCAGACTGTTATATTTTATTTTATACTGAATTTCCATTTAATTTTATTAAAAGGTTGATATTTGCAACACATTATTGGTGCCAAGATAGGGCTAATTAGAAATTTAAGCTAAATTAGTATTTATGGTATGTTTTACTTCTTGACAGATGGTGTAGAGGACAACTGGAAATCTATTTATAACTAGTTTATGTAGATAGACATAAAATATCATAATGAATAAATGCAGTTTAGTATTTTGGGGCCAATCCAAAGGACAGTGATCAGTCTGTCAAAGTGGAAGGAAATCAATGAGTTGAATATTGATCTAGCATCATCTTTTGTTTGTTTTGCGTCTAATGGATGACTCAGTTTATGGTAGAAATCTAGTCTGCTTGAACTGACTGAAATATTTAGTTCAGAAAACAAATGAGTTTAGTTTAATCTTCAACTCTTGAGACCCATAATAATTTCATCTGTTTATATCTTAAAAATCTGTGTATCAAGAGACTTTTTTAAAAAAAAAGAACTCAACAACATTAAATATTCATTCACTGATGCCCTTAATTTTTTCCCATCTCACTACAGAGAAATATAAAAATAAGCAATTGATTTCTCTATGGACATTCAAATAAACACTATTTTATTATATGGATGACAATGAAATGAGGTATGTAAAATTGGAAGATTGAGATGTTTAACTGAGTGCAAATTCAGTGAAGGGTTGCTATTGGCCAGCCATTGTTTTAGGCTGCCAAGAAGAAAGGAAATTTAGTTCTGCTGGATTAAATATTATTTACAAGGCTGAATTCCAGCATAGCAATCAGAGAGCAACATCCTTGAAAATGGAACTTTCATGCAAGAGTTGACTGAGAATAACAGGAATATAACCCATGTTCACTTTGGCTGCCTTCAAGAATGCCAACATATCTTCGTGTAATTTTGCTGATTAGTGAGGAAGAAGAATCCCTTGCTTGCTAACCAGTGTGAATACCCATTGTGATAACAGAGAAGTTCTATGAGTTCTTTGGAACAAATAACTATGCTGTCAAATAACACTTCTTTAAATAAGTCAATTACGTATTAAGGAATAGCTTACACTGGAAGTGGAGAGGTTGTTGAAAAGTAAACCTAGAGGGCAGACTTTTTGCACAATCTGGGAGAAAGTGGTTGCCTTATGGAATAATATTAGTATTGATATGGATGATGATGATGATGATAATGATAGGGTTGGGTGGGGTCTTGGAGGTCATCTAGTCCAACCCCCTGCTCAGGCAGGAAACCCTATACCATTTCAGACAAATGGCTGTCCAGTCTCTTAAAAACTTACAGTGTTGGAGCATTCACAACTTCTGGAGGCAGGTTGTTCCACTAATTAATTGTTCTAACTGTCAGGAAAGTTCTCTTTAGTTCTAGGTTGCTTCTCTGCTTGATTAATTTCCATCCATTTCATTTGGGTTATTTCAGTTTCCTAAGCCTAACCCTTACAGTAGGTGTACTTGGAATACTTCTAAATAAATGATGTATGAACTAATATCCAGGGAATAAATATTTAGAATGAATTTTGATGAAAATAATATAGGGAGAAAGATATACCTGCATAATGTGATGTGGGTGCTGGAGGAGATTTTGCTTTTGGCTGCCATTTTGACTTTTGAATTTTTGTCCCACCCTTGCAGAAATCATAGCTTTTTCCAAATAAAGAAAAAAAAATCCGAAACAGCAGTTCAAAGAGATTTGTCCCACAGACAAAAATTAATTGGTTGCTGAATATATATACCATCACCAGGAAAAGGTAGGTGCAAAGCTGAATATGGATTTTCTTTTGTTTTGCTCTTTTACTAATATAAAATGTCTTGAAGTTGTTTTAACAAAGGAAGTAAATTGGCTGTATCTCCCTAAGATGTTCCCCAAGTGATATTAATTCCTAGCCTGGCTCTGTGTCGATTATCAACCTGAATGATTTCCCTTCCTTTTTTAATAGTAATTGTTATGTACTGGGTTTGTTGCTTAATGACGAAGCCTAGGCGAGTGAGTTCAGCAAAGTACATTGTTTATTGCTTGCAGGATCTGAACTGGGAAACAGGGTTGCCAATGCAGCAATTTATACCCTGGCCTCTAGGCGGCAGCCAATAGGTTTAAAGCAACCTATTGCCACCCTAGAGGCAACCAACAGCAGCACTGGAGATGGGTTGTCTGGGGAGCTGGGAGCCGTTAGACAGCTTCCCTGCTCAAGCAACCTTCCAGCAGTTAATCCACGTGGTGTTCCCTTAACAAGAGAAGCCCAATACATTACAGTAATTTTATTAGAATTAAAGAGATAAAACCTAATACAAAGTAAAAAAAAGAAGAAAAAAAGAATATATATATATATATATATATATATATATATATATATATATATATATATATATATATATATATATGTGTGTGTGTGTGTGTGTGTGTGTGTGTGTGTGTGTGTGTGTGTGTGTGTGTGTGTGTGTTAAATGCTTGTTAACTATTTAGATTACCTTGCTAGGCCCCAAACATGGGACAAATCTTTATTTCCTGTTTCGGCCTAACCAAAGGCCATCCACAGGCAGTAGTCACAACAGCTTATATTTGTGTAAATTTTAGATTGCTAACAAAGAATTAAAGGGAGACTGATATGCATTTCAAACTTATTTGTTTTCATCAGTATATAGATAGATAGATAGATAGATAGATAGATAGATAGATAGATAGATAGATAGATAGATAGATAGATAGATAGATAGATAGATATAGTGCAGGGGAAAATAGAAAATAGAAAAGAAAGAAAAAAGAGTGATCTCTTCTTCACATATCCCATCTCTTATCTGTAAACAAATCCTTAAAGCCTTGTAATTCAGTCCTGCTCCAACAATGGGTTTTCAGAGATAACGTATCTATTTTTACCTTGATCAAATAAGCTGTATTTATTTTACATATTTTACATTTAATGGTTTAGGCAATTACTTAATGGCCACAACTGAGGGTGTTGGGACTGTGGTCATTAAGGCAGTTACATGGTTGCCTCAATTTATGATTACAATGACTTACAATCATATTTTTGGCCCCATCTCTTGTAATAAATCCAGGACTATCAGTAATCTTTAATTCCTTCATTCTGATGCAATTGTCAGCTCTCTAATTTCAGTTCACCCAGTTCTTCCTTCCTCTCAACCCACCTCAGATTTTTTTTCTTTTGATGCAAGTAAATCCTGACTTGAGATTTTGAATGTTCAAGCAATGTTAGATTTATAGAATGATAAAAGAATGTGTTAGATTTTACACCCAAGCTTAAAATTTGTTATTTTTTATTCTTAGAAAATATATATAATAAAATTTTAGCAGTATGACAACCTAAGCAGTTTTGATAGAAATGACATTGATGAAGACAGTGAATTGATAGTCCTAAACCTTCAATAAAACATTTCATGAGAATCATTCAAGCTTAGCTTTTATTTAATTATTACCTCCTTCCTATATTCCTTTCCAGCTTGACCTAGCTGACATCTGCAGCAGTCATTTATCAAAGACCAGATCAGAAAGAGACACAAAACAGTGCCAGGAAGTCTGAGCCAACATGAAATTTTTCTCCATGACAACACTTAGCACTCATTTGTAAAAGAAAAAAAAGTAGGGTTAAAAGCATAATTGTAAAAATCTGTTAGGGAAACCATCTCTGTCTCTGTCTCTGTCTCTGTCTCTGTCTCTGTCTCTGTCTCTGTCTCTGTCTCTGTCTCTCTCTCTCTCTCTCTCTCTCTCTCTCTATCTATCTATCTATCTATCTATCTATCTATCTATCTATCTATCTATCTATCATAGGAATTGTCACTTATTTACCACAATTGGAAATTACAGTTCCATCACTAAGTAATGCAATTAAATTAAACACAATGTGACCAAGCCTAGCTTACATAACTTTTGCTGTGATTGTTAATTGCCTGCGATTAAATGCAATGTCAAGTGACCATAACTTTTGACGTACTGTTATCTTCCCCATTCTCTTCTTTTTCAGAAACCAGTTGTGAAGGTCACAAAATGTGATCACATGACTTCAGGATGCTACAATTGTTATACATTCAAAGACTGGTCATAAATCTTCTTTTTCTCCACTGTTGTAATATCAAAGGGTTGCTGAGAGACACATTCGGTAAGTGAGAACTTCTTGTAATTCCCAACAGCTTGCATTTCAAACATTGAAATACTATAGAGAATATTAGTGAACTACAGAGAGGTTATTTTTGTTGATCAATAATATCAAGCTTCAAAACTCTGAATTATCCTCTGTATTAAGTTTCATGGAAATGCCACTTGCATAATGTGCAGAAGAGAACCTTGCAGCTAATGACTAAATAGTTGAATTGGCATTTATCACCATTACTTTCTAAAAAATATAATATCTAATACCTAATTCTCTTGTCCTGTCATACGAATATCACGGTCTATGGTATAAAGTGGTGCAAGGTTCAGCAGAACTAACAAGAATATATTCTCTCTCCATTTCCCAGTATGGGTCATCCACCAAGCCAGTTAAAGTTGTTTTATTCCCAAAAAATATCCAAAAGCTTGACTGTAATAGATCAAGGTTAAAACACAGTACAGATGCTAAATAAAATAAAATAAAATAAAATAAAAGATTATAAATCAACAAGAACTCTGAAGCTGGGAGGTTTCATTACATTTGTGAAGTTAGCTAAGGATTTAGAGACAGCTTGAAAACTTTTAATATAGCTTGACCAATGGAGGTATCCCCCCCAATAAAACCCTTCTCAAACTTGCATGAATGACCTCTTGTTACAATAAGCTACAGGTTGTCCTCAAGGTACGAACCTAATGGAGCCTGCCCATTAGGCTCATAAGTCAAAAAAATTGTAAAATTTTACAAAATTTTACAAATTTTTAAAATTAATTAATTGAATCCAATGGATTGTTAAATGAACAAAGATCTGACTTACTATTTCCTCCAATTTATAATTGATCACTGCCTGAACTGAGAGGCTTTCTCCGCTGCTGCCAGCTACCCATCAGCTGTTTCCGGTGCAGCCTTCCACTCAGGAACTGAATTGCTTCCAAGCAGACTGCAAAACTCTGTTTGCAACTGCTTTTTTTAAAAACCATTATTGCTAGTCTGCTTAAAAAAACAACACTTGCCACTAATTAGCTTAAAAGTCTCCAGCCAGGCACCCAGAGGGAGATGGGAGGGGGCGGTTTACAGAACTGTTACCTTGCAACAGTAACAGAGATGGAAGGGACCTTGAAGTCATCTAGTCTAACCCACTGCTCTCACAAGAGAGTATTTCTGATAAAACTTCCAGTAATGGGGCACCCACAACTTCTGGAGGCAATTTAATTTTAAAACCTACAAACTACAATAATATATGCTAATCTCCAAAATAAAAGCAAGAAAACACAACGTTATAGAATGCTTCACGTAGATGCTGGCTAGCATTTCTACAAGCAAACTTTATCTTTGCAAAGTACTGTACTTACAAACACAATTGTTTGCAAAGTACAATACTTAAAAAGAAGAGCAGTTTCCAAAGTGCTTGCAAACAAACAGTTTGCAACCATTATAGAGTAACAAAAATATTTCTTTTAAAATATTTACAGAAGCAATTCTAGCACTCCAATCCCTCAGCACAGGCTGCAAAACTCACCAGTTCTTGTTTGGCCATGTGACCAGGGACAAAAAAATAATCTTCCGGCTTCAGGAAATTGCATTTGTAGCCCGATCAGCACAGGCAACTCACAAAGTTAAAATGGCCATTGCTTGCAGCAGTGAGTGAATCCAAGTTACATGGCTACAGAAGCTTCTCTTTTGGTCACAATTTTTGAATTTCTAATGTAAGTACCCTTTCTGAATAAATTTGTTTTTGTGAAAACTCATTAAATGAACATTCCTACCTGGGGGATTACCTGTATTTTCCATGCCCAACATATTCCTATCCAGATTGCTTCAATCTCAAGCAGGGCTTTTTTTCTCATAGAACGCTCAGAACGGAGTTCCGGCACCTTTTTGGGATGGAACCTTGTAGGGTAGGCAAGGTGGGTTGTGTGACATATGTGAGTTCCGGCACCTTTTTAAAAAACAAAAACAAAAAAGCACTGATCTCAGGTATCAAAATGACTTAAAAGTACCTACCTAATTAAAAAATACATAAAATGACAGCTTGCAGTTTCCTTAACGCGACACTGTCATTTGGTAATATGCAAACTTTTGCTTTTATGGGTACTTACAGGTCATTTTTCCCCCCTTATTTTTCCTTATTTGATAAAAAAATAGTGTTTTGTAATGGAAGTTCTACTTCTTCCCCACCAAAATATTGGTAGTAAAATATAAAATATATGTCTTCCTGCTACAGAATATGTGTCAGAAAATGAGCATTCGAATATTCACCTGAATTTGTCTTTAACTAAAAACTAGGCAACCTGTAACCATTGGGTTATTTCAGAGATATTTCCTTAGCCAAGCAGAGAAACAGAAAGACTTCCTGCTCTCTCCCCCACTGAGTTTGCTTGTGGGAAGTTGGCAGGGAGCATTAGATATTATAGATAGTCCTTGACTTACAACAGTTTGTTTTGTGAACATTCAAAGTTATAGTGACACTAAAGAAAATGACTTATGACTGTTTTTCACACTTATGACCATTGTAGCATCCCTATGGTCACATGATCAAAATTCAAATGCTTGGCAACCCATATTTGTGACACTTGCAGTGTCCTGGGATCATGCAAACGTCTGACAAACAAAGTCAATTCACTTAATATGCATGTTACTAACAACGACTGCAATGATTTACTTAGCAACTCTGGTAAGAAAGGTTGTAAAATGGGACAAAATTCACTTAACAACTCTCTTGCTTAGCAACAGAGGTTTTGGGCTCAGTTGTGGTTGTAAGTCAAGGATTAACTGTAATCCTCCTCCTATTCAGTTAACCCATGCCAATTGCTGGGGGAAAAACCAAAAGGAATCATAGATCACAAGGAAAACACTAGGAATGGTGTTTACCCATTGACCAGCAGTGTCCCTTAGCCAGCCAGCCCTACCTCACCAGCAGGCATCTGAGTTACTTTGCCAGACATTTAGTATTTATTACTGTTACCATTTATCTTCCAGGAAGCATCTCACCTGATATTCTTCCCTAGTCCTAGTGACAGTAGATGGGAATGCCACAATCTTTACTGCCTTTCTGGGAGTAGTAGAAATGGTTTGTGTGTGAAGTAATTTATATCATGCATTCTCCAGGCCCTGTAGCATGAAGGCTAGAGACTTCAGCTCTTCTTTGGGTGATAGACCAATTGCACCAGAGATAAATGTCTGAGCTCATATTAATGATTACAAAAACATTTTCATTTTAAATATTAAAACGTAACCATGCAATATTGAAAAACATAAAATGCAGAGCACAGCTGCCTAATTCACTAAGAAAATACTGTCTGTAACTTTGTTAACAGACAAAAGGAAAATATAGTGTGTCCAGCAAATGAATTAACCCCAAAAATCCAAGACCATAATATGAAGGCTGGTCTTCTTCAATTCTTAAAAAATCCACTATAATTCTATCTACAGAATGGAATCCTGCTATTCATCCAAGTCTTCAATTTCAAGCATAAATTCTTTAGATATGATTTATCTGTATTAGGCATTAAGAGCTAAAATAAACATAATTATTAAGTTTGTATATATAAACTTCCTTTTGCCATAATGTTTTCCAGGCTTTGACTTGCACCTAAAAACTTTGGTCTTGGGTTGCTGACCAATACTCAAAAGGCCATAAATCAAACTGTCTTCTTCCTCAGTTCCAGTTAGGTTGATAAAAGAGGGAAAAAAAACTTTCTATGGTCATCCTACCAATATGGAAAAACATCCCACACTGCGATCAGAGGTCAAGAACTTCAGTATATTAAAATACAGCTGCATTTTTCAGATTAATATGAATTGTTGTCAGCTAAGAATTCAAGTTAATGTCAATTTACTTTGTTTTATGCCCACTCAAGTAGAGCTTTTGGAGAATTTAGAAGAGTCAACAATTGCTAATATTTATAAGCATAAACTTTATAATTTTAATAATCAGGAGTTACAGTATATTTTTAATTAACATTTTTAATTCCAACTTATTTCCTTTTCTTTCTTAGCCAGGCTACTGCAAAATTAAATTTTGAATGTAGAAAATTAAGAAAAAAAACATTATATTGTGTTTTTCAGTGAAGAGTTCATTATGTTTGCCTGCAGTAAGTTACTTATGAAGGAATTCTTTGCATTTCTCGGATATAAAATAGCAACCTTGCATGGTGATGATAATGAGCATGATGCTAATGATGATGATTTGACTGAATGTTTAAAATTGCCTATAAATGAAAAATCAGTAATGAACAGCTTCCAAGGGCCAGTGTGATACAGTGATTGAATTACGAACAATCACATTTCATAAAATGTTCGGATCATCTCTAGTATAGATTTCATTGGTCCCACAAAATATATAGATTGTGTCCATTTTTTAAAAGAATGTTTATTAGAGACACATTTAATCTGTCTGAAAAATCAATGGTATTGGTTAATCATTACTAGCCTAATTTCTCTTTGGAAATTTTGGTGGAGGAACTTAAACTGAATCTTCAATGCAATTATATCTAAAGTCAGTTCCAATCATGTTCATGTATATTACAAAAGTTAATTGAACATGACATTGTTAATTGTTGTAAGGAAAAGCTGGACTAAATGTGGCAGTTTCTTAAAACATATGTTTGAACAGATGGCTTTAGCTCTTTGGAAATCCATGCTCTAGGAATAGATGCCTGAGTGCATTTTGATACAATCTAAAATACATGTTATACTTGTATGTAGGCAACTACCTGAGAAACAAGCAATATGTTGTTCAAGCTTCCATGGTCACTGGCATTTAAAATAATCATTTTACTATTTGAAATATTTCTTGGCTAAATTGCCTAATTGTCAGTGACCACTGGAACAATTAAAGGCAACTTTTTAAAAACATTTTACAATAAACTTGCACTTTCTGGGATACCTGAGAAATAGAATATACCGTATTTTCCGGCGTATAAGACGACCCAGCGTATAAGACGACCCCCGACTTTTAAGAAGATTTTCAAGGTTTTTCATCTTATACGCCGGAAAATACTTACATGCCCTGCCCTCCCTGTCCGTCGCAGAGGAGGCAAAGGCCCGACTGGCCCCGCCGGCCCTCCCGCTGCTCCCGCGCTTCTGCCGGCCCCCAAGGTGCAGCGTTTCCCAGGTGGCAGGCAGCGCCGGAGGGCAGCCACCACCCCACCACAGCCGGCGCCCCTCCTGCTCTCCCCCCAGGCCTTGAAGTTAAACTTCTCCCATTGGGCGCAGGGCGGGGCAGCTCCGCCCGCAGCCTCTTTTTTAGAACTCGTGCCGCTTCCCTCTCACCATCGGCCGAGGCGCGCTCAGCCCGGGCTCCCGGTCCCTCTTCCCGGCCGGCTTCCCGCCCTGCCCCTCATGGAGCTGGACTGGGTGTGCAGCCTCTCGGTGTGGCTGCTTTTTCTGGGCAGCCTGGCGGTGCGGCTCCTGCACTCGGACCTGTTGCTGAGCCTGCGGCTGCTGCTGCGTGTGGGGCTGCTGGCCGTCCTGCAGGTGCTGGGCCAGGCCGTCCTGCTGCTGCCCCTCAGTGCCACGCTCACAGCGGCTGCCTGCTGGCTTGTCTCGGCCAGCACCGCCCAGCGGAAGCGCATCCCCGCAGGGGGGAGAGCGGTGCTGGTGACAGGTGAGTCCGGCGGGCGTGAGGCCCTCCCCTCGGGCCAAGAGCCAATGGGCAGCGCCGCCTTCGCGTGGGGAGAGCCGCCCGACGCTCCCACCCAGCCGTGTCCCGGAGCCACGCCGGAGATAGCTTGGTTGCGTGGGGCAGCCCGGCCTGCGCAGGGTCCTGGAGAGCCAAGGACCCCGGGCCCGCTCCATCCTCCCTGCGTCAGGACCGAGCCTGGTCTCCGCGCTCGCCGAAACCAAGAGGAGGATGCTGGCAGCGGACGGGAGCTCCCTCCCCGATCCGCCGGGGAGCGTCTCCCAAAATGCAGCTTCTGGCGGCTGGGAGTCCGTCGGCCTGGTCGCTGGTGAGCTGGCCCATGGCTAGGGCCAGGGCCCAGGAACCGGTAGCCGGGTACGGGTGGGGGGAAGGAAAGCCGGGCACGGGCTTCTGCGGCTGGTTGCGAGGCCGGATGCGAGCGTCTGCTGGGAGAGATAGCGGGTAGCAGGGCGCGCTCTGCTTATGCTCAGATGCCGCTTGGGTGAGGGGGAGGGGCTTCCTGCCATTCCCGGGGTCTGGCATTTGCAAGGGGGAGGGGAAGGGGCTTAGAGGCTCTTGGGGGTGGGAAGGGAGAGTCACGATGGAGGGGGGACTGGACTAAGGAGGCTTGAAGTTGCTTTGCAAGAACGGGGACGCTCAACTGATTTATGTTTTTTTTCCGGCGTATAAGACGACCCAGCCTATAAGACGACCCCCCAACTTTTGAGAAGATTTTCATGGGTTAAAAAGTCATCTTATATGCCGGAAAATACGGTAGTATGAATTAAATGCAACCTAACATATTAATTATTCATTATTTAAGAATAATTTTGCATTTTTTCTTCCTTTTTTCCTATGTCAGCCCTTCTTCCAGTGGTGAGATTCAGCCAGTTCACACCACTTCGGCAGAACCAGTAGCTAATTTTTTGTTGCCCAGGCCCAGAATGGACTTCCAGAAGCGGCATCCACACAGAGAACCGGTTGTTCACATATTTGAATCCCACCACTGCCTTCTTCTCCTTCGTCAGCCCTTCCTTCCTTCCTTCCTTCCTTTCTTTCTTCCTTCCTTCCTTCCTTCCTTCCTTCCTTCCTTCCTTCCTTCCTTCCTTCCTTCCTTCCTTCCTTCTGTCCACCACTTATCACACCAATAAAGCAACTCTGGCTGGTTTACAAAATAGTTTGTTCTAAACTGATACCAGCATAGTATATAAACAGATGCAATGAGAGCAAAATGTATCACAAAACTATACACTAAAATAATAAAATAGCATAATAGCAAATTAGACTCATGAATATGGTAAACAGGACAGCACATAAATTGCCTTTAAAATGTTTGTACAGTTTAAGATTTTGGAGAGCATAATACTCTTCTGTAGCAGATGGTAAAAATTGCCATTGGCCTTTGGCCTTTATCCATCCTTGATAAATATGGAAATATAAAAGGTAAAGGTAAAGGTTCCCCTGCACATGCGTGCTAGTCGTTTCCGACTCTAGGGGCCGGTGCTCATCTCCGTTTCAAAGCCAAAGAGCCAGCGTTTGTCCAAGGACGTCTCCGTGGTCATGTGGCCGGCATGACTAGACGCCAAAGGTGCACGGAATGCTGTTACCTTCCCACCGTAGTGGTCCCTATTTTTCTACTTGCATTTTTACGTGCTTTTGAACTGCTAGGTTGGCAGAAGCTGGGACGAGTAACAGGCGCTCACTCTGCTACGCGGCACTCGGGATTCGACCCGCCAAACTGCCGACCTTCTGATCGACAAGCTCAGCGTCCTAACCCACTGAGCCACCGCGTCCCTTATGGAAATATAGAATGCTATTATCCAGTTCTTTAATTCAAGAGCAATGGATGATGAAAACTGCAGCTGGTCCTTTTAGGGGGGGGGAAAGGGAAGATTGGCTTACTTTTTGTGATGATATATTACTCATCCCCCAACTGGGTCATAAGCTCTAAAGTTCTCTTAGATTTGGAAGCAATGACCTCACCAATATGAGTACTTAATGTTTTATTCCAAGGCAGTATAAGAGACAGATAAAAACCAAAATGTATAGGAATCCTGAAAAATAATATATAACCCAAAACAGCAGTAAAAAATATTACACAAAACAGGAATTAAAAACATATAACAAGAATACAATACAATAAGAAAAAAGAAAGAAAAACCCAATACCTTTTTGCTTGCAACTAGGCCCAGATTCTCAAATATTAAGTATTTTCTTATGACTATAAGACATGTTCTGTTTCACAAAACATTCTTTCCATGTTTATTGATTCTCAAGGGAATACTTATAAAGAATTTTCTGTGAACCTCATGTTAGGAGTGTAAAATGTGAGTTGACAGTTCTGTGATGTGGTCATAAGCCTATTATGGCTTTGTTTGAGCTTAACATTTGGAATGGAATGGACTAGAACAGAACAGAAAAGAATAGAATACTTTATTTGGCCAAGTGTGATTAGACACACAAGGAATTTGTCTCCAGTGCCAAAGTTCTCAGTGTACATGCAAAGCAACAGAATAATCATCATCATTATAATACAAATAAGAGGGGGAAATAAAGAAGATAATAAGGATAAATATAATACTACAGCTATACAACATGGATAAATAGACATTTTTTGTTCCCAATTGGGTTTGTTTTTTCTGCCACTTTAGGTTTTGGTTCTTGTTTTTTTTTTGGTTGATTGTTTTGTTTTTTTTCTTATTTAACTTTTTAATAATTTGTAAATCCACCCAGTCATTGGGTGAGGGAAGCATATTTATTTCTTTTTGCTGACAAAGAGTTAAACATTTTAAATGGGAGGCTAGAATAGCTATTTCAAGCATTATCCCCAAAGGCTAAGGGATTTTCTGACAATTTGCTGAATTTTTTTTTAAAGGGCTATTCCTTAATCCTTTTCCAGGACTTGTGTCTATTATTTTCATACATTGCTATGTTGAAGAATGGGTTCTGAAGAGTTTTCCTGTCATTTGTATTATATCATTATATCGCAACATCATGTGACATGTCCCGACGTATCATGACTTTTTTTCATTGCCAGCAATGGGGTGGGCACAGTTTCACCATGACGCATCCGGCCCATGGGCCAGCAGTTTGACACCTCTGCATTATATTATGGTCTGATAGTGGGGAGTTAGGATTTCAGAGAAAAGTCACCAGAATGAGGTCAGCATGATGCAACTATTTGCTTGTCTCAACTACTCCTGCATCTGAGAATTATTGTCCCAAAATTTTGTGCTACCAGTATGTTTCCTCCCTGGAAAGCCTATGTTCTATTTCTATGAAATGGAGCAGTGATGGGTAGAAATTACCTAAAGAAAATATCACTTTACAACCCACCTGAGATTGTAAAGTCCCAAAGATATCCTTACTGAAGTTCTTTTATGTCCCTAAAATTCCCTATGATATATCCTATAGGGACAAATGAAATCCAATTTTTTTTCTAACATTGCTGCTGGAAAGTAGATTACATCTACAAAGTGCCTATCTTTATTTGCAACTCTAGAGAAAACCCAACATCAGCAGCATTCCTATTTTCTTCTTCTAGTTCCCTTGTTATGCCAGAAATGAGTCAATAGCATTATTAACATAACATTTCCAATTTTGCCAGTTTACTTTTCCAGTAAAAGACTCTTTTTTGTGTGTAAGGCAGATTAGGAAAAGTAATTGTGTCATTCACAAGGAGTTTGTGGAAATGTTGCTATAGTTAAGATCCAAACATACAGTACACGCGGGCAGATACAGATGACCAATACCACTTACCATCCTTTCCATCCACCCAGCCATTACTACATACCATCCTCTTTGGAAGACATTTTCTAGGTTTTTGTTATATAACATATGATTAACCCTGGAAAGGAAAAATGATGTGGATGTAATTTATTTTTATTATGTCCGTGTGCAGAGAATACCAACAGAGCTGTGTTGTAGATGTAATTTACTTTCATTATGTTTACATGGAGAGAATACCAACAGAGATGTGTAAATGAAACTTTAAATCAATCCAAGAAGTCAAGGTCATTTAGAGGCTGTGTCCCTTTCTCCCCAGAAAAGCAGGATGCCAAATTAAGATCAGTGTAACTCCTTTATTGGCCACAGAAAGAGCAGTGCTGGTTTGAGTTTGTTTTGCTTCTTCCCATTCCTCCATTTACAAGGCCCTCATCTTTTCTCAACAGCTAATTTGGACAAAAACATTGAACAGCAACATACATTTGCCTCATCCATCAGCCAAAGGTTAAAGACCAGATTCAAACTGGAATAGAAGCAAGGAAAAATATAAACACCCTAAAATGCATATTTTAGCTTATGGCTCAGGCCTTTGTTCTGCCCTTAAATTCTTCTTCTTTACCTTTTTCAGTTTCATTTCCTGGTATGTCTTTGCCTACCAAAGATTTCAAGCTGAGTGACCACCATTTCACAGGTAAATCTTTTCCAGCCTGCCTAAGACCATAATCAGTCAGTATTCATTAACAACATGGAGCTTTCAGCATTAATATAAGGCATGATATGATTTAAGAAGTGTACTAATTCAAAAGGATCATTTTTTTCATTAATTTTTTTTAAATATACAAAACCCTCATTCTCTATGTTTTTCTTTTTGTTGCTTTCAGTTTAGTAATGTTTTCATTGAGCAGACATGAAGTCATAAAATGAGAAGAGGAAAAATGAGGAAAAAATAAATGGATAATCCAATGCAGTTAATTCTTTATCAACCCGTTCCTTTTTCACTAAACAACAAAATCCAAACATCCTCCTTCTTGTCATATAAGCAGACCTAATTTCCCCAGATATAAACATGGGTCATTAAAACTCAAATGGTGAGCAGCCAAATAAAATAAATGAATTGTTAAGGAAGAGGATAAATAAACTTGCAAGGCTAACTATCTACTGTTGTGAGTTAATAATTGCTCTCTCTTTCATTTGGGGAATTGGGAGAGTTTTGCAGTGAAATGAGTGAGGGGCTTAAACTAATGTATTGATTGATGATAGATTATGGGCTATCAAATTTTTAATGTAAATTTTTGATCAATATATGAATTTTAGAAAACGAGTAATGTTTGAAATTCTAAAAATCATGCAAATTAATGCCTGTCCTTTCTTTCAGGCTTAGGTATAACTCAACAATGACAAATGGTTTGTAGTAATGAGGTACATCAGTATTCAAGTCCCCCCTGAGGCATTCATATTCTTGGGTTCCAAATGAGAATATAAATTTTACTCTAAAGAACTGGAGGGGGGAAAATAATCAACAGGCTGATTGAAGTTATGGTGCAAAGGAGTGGATGAGACAAAAAAAAGGTTAATAACTCTAGGGGATGTAAATAACACTAGTTAAGAGCCAAGACTTAAAATGTAGTTTTTAATCTTTGTATCTTTTCTGGCTCTATTATATAAGCTCAAAGATACTGTAAAAAGCAGAAATTCCATGGACAAGACAAACCAGTTCATCCTGTGAATGATCAATAGCAAATTCCATGCAAGTTCCACTGTTGATACAAATTGTGAGAAAATTCTTTTTAAGTTGTGATATAAAAATATATAACTGATTCATCTGAGAAATACATAAAATCTGAAGAGCTTCCACCAATCTAGTTTCTCCACTGCTAGAAGGACTTGGCTTTTGTGTGTGACATCACCTAAAGTTTGGTCCTTACAACACTAAAGCATTCATGAAGCAACTTATTTTCTCTTGCTTTCTGAATCTGAACTTCTTCATCCTGCATTTTGTTTCATACCCTGAGTCCTGATCTCACTCCATTTTATAACACTGGAGGTGAAGTAGTTTGCCAGTGGATTTTTTAAGATTAGTGAAACATATAAGATGGTTAGTTATTTGCTTATCTCTTTTCTCTCTTAGTATAACTATCTCAGCTAGATAGTTATGATGCATTATTTCTCCTTTCTTTGTCAAACATCTTATTTTCTGGCTATACAATCCATCTCATCAGTTAATAAATTTCTCTACAACAACAACAACACTAATAATACTAATACTAATACTAATACTAATACTAATACTAATACTAATACTAATACTAATACTAATACTAATACTAATAATACCCTTCATCCATGCAATGACATTGACAGACTCTATCTACCAAGGCAAATATGTGGACGTGGAATGCTTCAAGTACATCAGGTGGTTGAAGAAGGAAAAATGGCTTTGGAAGAATATCTGAGGGACAATGATGAAGATGCACTGAAATTAGTATATATCAGGAAGGCTTACTGACTACTGGAGAGACCAAACTGGCCTACAAGAAAGACCAAATGAAGAAGAGAATAGAGGCATGGGAAGACAAAGCACTATATGGCCAGTACATTAAAAAAATAGCTGGGAAAGCAGATAATAACAAGACCTGGCAATGGCTAAGAGTAGGAAAGTTGAAGAAAGAGACCGAGGGATTAATTCTGGCTGCACAAGACCAAGCCTTAAGGACAAATGCATACAAAGTTGAGAAGACAGCAACAGACAGTAAGTGCTGCCTATGCCAAGAAGATGAAGAAACAATGGGCCACCTGGTAAGCTGCTGAAAGAAAATCACACAGATTGACTACAAGCAGCGGCATGAACATCTGGCTGACTGTGCGATGATCAATAATAACAATAACAATAAAGTTGGAAGGGATCTTGGAGGCCATCTAGTCCAACTCCCTGCTCAGGCAGGAAACCCTTTACCATTTCAGACAAATGGCTGTCCAGTCTCTTCTTAAAGACTTCCAGTATTGGAGCATTCATAGCTTCTGGAGGCAGGTTGTTCCACTGGTTAATTGTTCTAACTGTCAGGAAGTTTCTTCTTAGTTCTAGGTTGCTTCGCTCCTTGATTAGTTTCCATCCATTGCTTCTTGTCTTGTCTTCAGGTGCTTTGGAGAATAAAATTTGTCTGGCATGATCTGTTTTTGACAAACCCATGTTGGCTTTTGGTAATGACTTTGTTTGCCTCTAGGTGTTCGCTGATTCGTTGCTAGATCATCTTTTGCTAAAAAGTAAGACATAAAATATTTTTAATAAGTAGGAAAATATTTATCTTATGGGAGTCTACTTTTTCATTTGCAACAGTACACATTGAACTATTTTGTGGTTTACAGTATGACTAACACTAAACTAAAAGCCAATTAACAAGATCACTACAAAGATTTGTTTAGATGGAAGATAGCAGAAAACTTTACACTACAAGGATTTGGTTAGATGGAAGGAAGCAGAAAAAAACATTTAAAACCAATTACAAATCTTGCATCAATATGATATAAAGTGTCTATTTTATGGTAAGGATAGGTACTAATTACCATAACTAACTTCAGCACGATTCCAAAATGATACAACTGAAAGGAACAACAACAACAACAACAACAACAAATCAGCATTAAGAAATACAAAATTCAGTGCCATAAATGTTCAATGTCAACTTTGAATGTGTGAGTGAAAGTATTAATAAAAAACTGAAATAAATTTCTAGGGCCATTGAGCAGTAGCAGTGTATAAAAGTACTTGATATGTTATTTACTTTTGTTGTAAAATTCTATTACAAAGCAGAAAAAAATTGAAAGAACAATTTATGGTGGTAGTCAAACAGAGATACGTGCTTCTCTTCCTTGGTACTTACATGATCCACAAAATGCTTCAATAAATGTTCAGAGTAAAAATGCTTTATTCTGATTCCCTTAGAGAAAATTCAGATAGATCAATTAAGTAATTTTTATTAACATTTCTTACATCGTTGTGATTAAATGGCACAGCTAAACCATTTGTGGACTGTCTTCTGAATACTTGAAGAAAAACTGCATACTGTAAGGCAGGGGTGGCAAACTGCTGACCCACGGGCTGGATGCGTCATGCCAAAACCATGCCCACCCCAGCTCCAGCAATGGGGAGTTGCGATACATTGTGACGTGTCATGTGATGTGAGTTTGACACCCCTGCTGTAAGGCATCACTTGAAGCCAACTTTAACTAGCATGTTAGATGTTGACTGGTTGGTGGAAATAATTTCTGCAAATTATTCCAGACTTTTGGAAAAGTTCAAGGAGCTCTACACATATACACAAGCTTTTGCTGATGTTGCTATGTTTTTGATCCTTGGTCATCGTGATTTGGTGTTAATGGAGGTTCAGTATTTGGAACAGTGAGCAGCTGAACACAATTCTGCTTTGTTTTCTACAGGGACATAATACATATGCATTCAATGCTGATCAAGTCAGGAATGTTTTCCAATTGCCTGTAATCATGGGAATTTCAACAAAGTGGAGTGTACAAAATATAAGGAAGTCTAGATGTAAAACTTGGTGTGAAAAAAACGAATTAACCATAAAATCTATACAGCTTAAAATGACAGAGATATTGCAGTGGCTGACAGCTTTTAAGGATTTGATAAGAAATTAATTTGTATCCATAAATTGTGAAGAAACATAGAAAACAATGTAGGTTACATTGACAGAAAATCAGACTTCTAATAAGTTAATTAGAATAGGAAATAAATATTGAAATTAAAAAAATACACTTGCTCCAATTCTTATCTAAGCAAATTAAAGAAATTGACACAGAATCACTTATTTTAACATGTACCAGGGATAGCATTTGTTGTTAACAATTTATGGGATAAATAGCTTCTGATACCCAAATCAATGCAACTTAACATTAAACTATGGCACCTGTAATATAATTGTGTACTTTGGCCTTGCCAGCTGACCATAACAACTACCACAGTAGATAAAATAACTATTTGAACAGAAGGTCCTAACAGTGATTAGCAATTTCTTCTTAAACTAATATAAACTGTTGCTGTGAAATAAGCATGTAAACACATGCACACACAAATACACACTTCTTTCTCTTTAGCAGTAACTAAGCAAAGAAACCATCTCCAAAACAATATGCTAATTACCACAGAAATATCCATGCATTTATAGCAGAAGCAACTGTTACAGCTAAGTCTCCTGGGCATTCCAATAGAACCAAAACTGGTTGCATATGGCATGGGTAGTGAACTATAATTCACAGGCAGTGCTGTATTATTGCTCTGGCACAGAGACATACTTAGTACTGGTTTTGTCCCTTGCTGGTCTGTGCTTCTTAAACATTCACTTTTTATTGGTGCAATGTCCCTTTGCATCAACAATGATCTTGTCACTGAATTTTGCCTTATACAAAATTTGGAGCAAAACATGGAATTATTCTCCTGGTAAATTATTCTGCTGGTAAAAACCATGGAATTATTCATTGCCTTTTGAAACAACAGCTAAAAGTTCAAAAATTCTCATTACTTCATCTGCTAGAATGAAAACGTATGAGTAGTGAAATTATGCTCTGCCTGAGTTTTGTATTTTTTTTAATTTTGTTTTGCTTTGTTTTATCATGAAAGCCAACTGGGCACTTCAAAACTTCACAGACTCTAGTGTTTTGTTTTGTTTTGATATGATTTGATCTGATTTGATTTTAAAGTGACTTTCCATTTCTTAGGTAGTAGTACCATCCATCAATAGTAATATTAAAGTATATACTGTATTAACTTAAGAATAGGCTAGTTTTAATCCTAAAATTAAAATCTAGGTAAAAACATGTGGTTCCAGTTACCAATCCCATGGATTAAAGGATCATCTTCTCTGTACTACTTTTCCAATTAGAAATTCCTTCTGAAATCTAACAAGGAGATATATGGTTGAGATTGTGCAAATCTATCATGACAGCTTTTTGAATGTCAGTAGTGGTAATATTCAGAGGCCCCTGTCACAGTTTTGTCAAGTGACATTTAATTCTTGAAGTTTGAAGATGTGAACAAGGTTCTTAGCTAGTAATAACTTTTAAACTTATTTTCATACATTAAACAGGAATTGGAATGTATCATATATATAAAGCAGATTATTTGTAAGAATGAGCAGCCCTAGGCCAGTCATACATATTCAATTCCTAGATAAAAGTATTTGGCTGCTAGTGAACTCAGGACATATTCAGACAAATGAAATTTGTTTCAATGTAGCAGCAGGCCTGAGTTTGGTTCAGGATTACATATTCTTCTTTGAGACCTGAAGGAGCCTTACTGTAACTTTATTGCTTTTCTTGATTTTGCAATAGTTTTCAACACCTTTAACTGTAGTAACTTAACTATATAAAAAGGTAAAGGTTCCCCCGCACATGCGTGCTAGTCGTTTCTGACTCTAGGGGCCGGTGCTCATCTCCGTTTCAAAGCCGAAGAGCCAGCGCTTGTCTGAGGATGTCTCCGTGGTCATGTGGCCCACATGACTAGACGCCAAAGGCACACAGAACACTGTTACCTTCCCACCATAGTGGTCCCTATTTTTCTACTTGCATTTTTACATGCTTTCAAACTGCTAGGATGGCAGAAGCTGGGACGAGTAACAGGCGCTCACTCACTCGGGATTCGAGCCGCCAAACTGTCAACCTTCTGATTGACAAGCTCAGCATCCTAACCCACTGAGCTACTGCGTCCCTTGTAACTTAACTATGTAGCCATTTAATTTGATGAATGCACCATGTTAAAGATGTTGCTGTAGCCACATTCTGTTCTTACTGAGACTGTCAATTCACAAAGGATGGCACTGGAAAAACATATGAGAATTAAGCCTAGGCAGCGTGAACCCTTAATGTTTTTTTCATTTCTTCATGCTGTTTATTATATGAACTGCTGGGAGAGATTATCCAATTAGAGAAGTGTTCTGTGATGTTATCAGTATGCAGATGGCATTTAATTCTTTGTCATCATATTTGGATGATGCAAATTCTTAATTACCCATCCTTATTAGATCTATTCTTTTTTTAAAAACCTATCCTTTTACTTTAATATGCATTTTTCATGATTCTATGCATAGATTCTATTATATTACACAGTGTCAATAACCTATAAAGGTAGTCCTCGACTTACAACAGTTCATTTAGTGATTATTCAAAGTTACAACACTGCAAAAAAATAACTTATGACTGTTTTTCACACTTACATTGAGGCATCCCCATTGCCACGTGATCAAAATTCAGATGAATGGCAACTGACTCGTATTTATGAGGCCCATGTCATCAACCTTTGCCACCTTCTGACAAGAAAAGTCAATGGGGAAGCCAGTTTCATTCAACAACTGTGTGACTAAATAACTGCAGTGATTCACTTAACAACTGTGGCAAGAAAGGTCATAAAATGGGGCAAAATTCACTTAACAAACATCACACTTAGCAACTGTCTAAATGAGACATTCACTTAACAAATGTTTCCCTTGTGGTCAAGGAGTACCTGTATTATGATTTATTGTTCAATGGCTTCTTGTAGTTAATGTTTCTTGCAAGCTCGCCAGGCAGCGCAGTTATTAGGCAACATTATAGTAAGCAAGAAGGCAGGTAGGAAGACTTTCATTTTTATATAAAAAGTACTTTGTGTGTGTGTGTGTGTATGTGTGTGTGTGTGCGCGTGCGCGCTTTATTTGTGAGTATGCAATGAGAAAGGTGTGCAAAAATTAGTCCAGAGATGGAGCTGCCCTTTTCATTAATTATAGAAGCATGTATTTTGAAAGTCTTTTTTAGAATAAGCTGGATAAGAATAGGCATAAATATAACAAGCTTTCATGAGACTCCTTTTGTGGACAGCATCATACATTATTAGATATTCATTCACTGATTCATGAGTGACTCATATATTGAGAAGAGACACTTCAATAAACAATGAATCACATCCTTTTATTCTCCCAACTCTTTGCCTTCATTCTATCAAATATAATTAGATGCTCTTTTTGACATTTCAGAATGGTACTTTCTCTGTCGTCTGAAAATTTACCTCCTTTTGAATGTATAAATTACTATTTCTATTTTCCTCTCTATATTTATAGGCAACAGTCATTCCAACAGTTTGAGGAGAGAAAACAATGTCCATCTGTTCACTTTCTACTGCCTTATTTCAAAGGTGCATCAAAGTAGTAGTATGAGAAAACAAAATTGAAAATAATTCTATTTGCAAAGTGGTACAAGGGAGAAGTCATTCACTGGCATTTACTTTTTTGTAGGTTCAGGAAATTGGGACATAAGCAGCATTGTGTCAAACAAGTGTAGAATTCATTTAAAATAAAGGACGGGTTAGATTTTGCAGACATCTTCTTTGTTTGAACTATAGTAGTGTACATGACAACAATAGTTTCTAGAATAACTACTGGATAAAAATTCCAAACATTCTAATATTGTCCATACCTTGCTGCAGAATAGAACTGCTTATCGTGTGTCTTAAAATCTCCTGAACTGGATATATTTGGATACATCCAACATCTGCTGTTATAATTAGTTGGATAGGCTATACTATGTTTGCTTGCCTTGGACATTAAATAATATTAGAAATACTTTTCATATATCATAGAAATCTGCCGACTAAGCCAAACTGTCCTTTGCTTCCTGTTACTTTTTGCAGTTCAGAATAAAAGCAGGAAGCTGTGAAAAAAAGAACCATGTTCTTCTCTAAAGATAGGTAGTTTTTTTCCCTATTCCCTCACTACTTTGATAGCATTTGACAGCACCAATCTGTCACTTTAGAAGCCCTTTGATCTGTATTGGCCATAGATCTAGGTTAAATAAATATTGAATGAAATATCTTTTTTTTCTTTTTTACAGCCCTGAATCCCTTGCTTTAGGATGGAATCGAGGCGAATGAATGGAGCTGAGCTTTACTGGCACAGATGCCCTTCCTGACACTTACAAGGAGTTTTCAGCATATATTTTCTCTTTGCACTTCGATAGAGAAACATCTGTCGCTGCCTAGGATTGAACTCTCAACCTTCTGAATGGGACGCAAGTGTCTTCACTTCTAGGATACTATGCTATTTCAGTGAAATAGCTATTTTTAATTGTTGGGAAATATGATAAATTATGATGTCAGAATATTCTATCAAAAGGGCCCTATTCTTTAGATAGTGTCATTTTTTTATCATCCAAAAGCCTTTCTGTAAATCTGAAAAAATCTATTTTTTAAAATATGTTAGGCCAATTTTCTGTCCAAAATTAAAAACAAATTCATGAAATCAAAGAAGAATAAATGTGCAGAGTAGCATAGTTTTTCAAAGTGCTTTGTTTAATAGGGCCAAGACAAAATCCACCTTTGCTTTATTTTTCATTGTCACTTACATTTTATTAAAAGGAAATATAATTAATACAGTTATTCTCCAGTCATATGTAGAACTTAATTCAAAAAGATTTCCCATTTACACTCCGAGCCAGAGGGAAAAGATAGCAATCAATGCTGGGCAAATGTGCATGGCCATATTGGTAATTACAAATGTCAGTGACAACTTTCAGGTAGCAGAAGCAGTTAGAAAAATCAATTCCAAACCCCGGTTCTCAGCCTATGAACTATAAAAATACAGATGCAAATTACAGGACACATGCATTTGAATAATCAATCACACTTTTTTTTAAAGTAGAATTTCAGAGGTATGGGTTCTCAATGATCAGAGGAGATTACTTTTCATATTGCAGGGTTAATCTTGACAGCTGGAACTTTGCACAACATGCTGTGATGTGTTCATCATTCTTAGTTCTGCTTTATGGTTTCTCAGTCCTCAAGTGACAGGTGAAGTGGAAGAATGAATGAGTTTGTAGACTACCTTTGCATTCCATCTGAACAGTCCAAGTCATGCTTTGAATTATTAAAATGATTTGGCAGCCCATTAAAGTGTCATAAATGGTGATATATGTGCTACGATGAGAAACCCTAACATTGTCTTGGTTCTGCAAGTAAATGTACTTTATAAAATTCATCACATTGTTCTATCATTTTATTTTTTCCCAAGCCCGCAGAATGCTGGGAAGAAATTACATAAATGGGAATCAGGATTCTCTCCATCTAACAAAATGTCTATCAGAACCATAACTGTTTGAAAGCTCAAGGACAGAATGTATGCAATTTCTCCAGTGCACTCTTCTCTCATACAAATATGAGAGAAGAAAAACACAGAGTGATAATATGTATGCTGATTAGATTTACATACACACAAAAACATATCTAGCCCCAGAGAAAGGAGGAGAACCAGCACAATACAGTGCCACTCCCCCCCCCAATTTCCACAGCTGGCCCAGAAGGATATCATGATCAATGGTATCAAATTCTGCTGAGGAGTCAAGAAAAACCAGAATAGATGCACATCTACCAAGGGGACAGAAGTAGTTATATATAGAATCTACCTCTGTCCCTCTCCTGCCAGAGGTCATCCATGAGTGTGATTAATGCCATCTCTGTCCTAATTACTAGTCTAACCTCTAACTGAAAGGGTTCTAAATTATCCACCTCATGAAGGATTCTCTGAAGGTGCCATGCGGCCACTCTCCCCACCACCTTCCATAGAATGAATGGACACCAAATGTCCTTTCATAAGATGCTAAGGCCCTAGAAATAGTGCAGAGAAAAGCAACAAAGGTAATATAAGGGTTCTGTCATGTCATGATTAATGGCTAAGGGAACTAGGTATGTTTAGCCTAACGAAGAGAGGGCTTAGGGGAGACCTGATAGCAGCCTTGCAATGCTTGAAATGTTGTCACAAGTGTTGAAGTAGTGAAGAAAGCATAAATTTATTCTCCATAGCTCCTGGAGAAGCAATGGGTGAAAGGTCATCAGAGGGAGATTCAACCTGAATTTCCCTAACAGTGGAAGCAATTAATCAATGGAATAGCTTGCCTCCCAGAGCTGTGGGTGATCCATCTCTGAAGTATTCAAAAAAAGATTAGGTAACACTTTGCTTGGGGTGGATATAAGGATTCTACCTTGAGCAGGGAGTTGGACTACAAGCCTGCCCCTAGGATTCTATGATAAGGAAATAAGCATAATAATAGACAAATATCTCAATTTTAATTATACCAAATAGTTACTTAATGGACTATATTATTATGCATTTCCAAATAGTTTCATCAAGTTTCTAAATTAATGTATTTTTCTCATTACATAATTTAGATAACTATATCCATATCTGTTTCATGCAAAATCAATCTATGTTCTGGAAGAATGAAAAGATTGCTAAGTGGTGAGTTGAATCACTGTTTTTTGCATTCTGATAATCTGCCCCATATTACTCAAAAATGTGTATTAAAATGGAACAAGCCAGAGTAACTCAAAGATACGGTCATATTATATAGAGCCATCTGGACTGGCCAGAAGTCCTCTAGACAAGGGAGAGGAGCAATCAGAAACAGTCATACCTGTCCATCAGTGGAGTTGGTAAGAAATATGGTGAGATCCATATCACTTATGAGGGGATCTTCTTTGAGGGGATCTTTGGAAGTTTATTTATTGATTTATTGCTTGATTGATTTTATTTGCTACCTATCTTGTAGCAAATGATTCTGGGCAACAAACTCAACACTTTGGAGGGAAGCAAATTAGAAATGATTGGCCTGAATAATCTGCTGCTTAATTTATATAATGTAACACCAAGCAGCATTCTAATGTACAAGGGGCCATGTTCTATCAAAACAATACTGAAACTAGATATTAGGTCTCTACAGAGACTGCCCTGAGGTTGAATTTAAGACTTGGAAACTGATTATGTGGATAATCCATTCTAAGTTGTTCATTGGTTCTAGCATAAAATTCTAAAAAAATGGAGCTGCATCCTACCATGGGGAAACCTTACATGCCTGAACTATTTTGTTTGTTATCAGAAGGGGATGAAATCTGTGGAAAAAGTAGGCTCACGTGGAAGATAAAGGACAAAAAAAATAGTATGGCAATATGAGCAGGAATTTTTCCCACAGTCCTTTTATTTATGTGCCCATAACTTTTTCTGTTTGGGGACAGAATATAATCAGATCTGCAATGAAAAGAGACTGTTTGCATAAGAGACTGATTGCAAGATATTTCTGAAAAGGGAAAAAGGATATAATAAATGATGATGGTCTTTTCTATAAAATAAATTAATCTCGACACCAGTCAGCTACCTAAGACAATTCACAGAACAAATAATCAAAGTAATAAATCAGTCTAAGCCATTCAATATGTTGTAAAAGAGAAAGGTACCATGTAACCATAGCTGTAATATAATATTAAAAGTAAAATGATTGATATATTTCAACATGTGGTCTTGCCATTCATTGAAAATGCTGTTATTCAGTCAATGATAGTCTAATCTCAAGAATTGTTCTAATCCATCCTTATTCTTTCCTACTTTCCATATCGTATACATTTTTTTGGGGGGGGGAAATATTGTCTCAGGGATTTTTTTCCCTTAGTGCAGCTGCTATTGTACCATATAAATACATACCACTACTCCAAAACAATGAATCAGAATTGAAGCTTTGCTAGAGTTTTAAACTGGGACAGGGGAAATTGAGGTGTCTCTTCTCATTTCTGCAAATTATAATATTTTTTCTCAATTATTCTGATCATGTTCAGAATTTTGACTTTGGTTGAATCTGATGAATAACATTAGTAATATAGATAATCTCACAAGTGATATGTTTACATGTAATTATTATTATTAATTTTATTATTAATTTTATTTGTATACCGCCCTTCTCCCGAAGGACTCAGGGTGGTGAACAGGGCAGTACTTGTTAAAAAACAAAATACAAAATACAAAAATACAAAAATTAAAAGAGAATTAAACAGAATGCCCACAATTCTTACAATTAGTTAAAAGACATTAAAATAGGTTAAAACACATTAATAAAACCCAACCCAATTCAAGAACACTGTGTTTGTTTGAATTGTATTTAAAATTAGCTAATACTATGTTGGCTGTGACACTGTCAGCATGCATCACAGTGACACTTTTCTTAACTATGGGTTGAAAGTTTATATGTCAGCCAGTTAATTATATGTTAACTGACAATAGAGTTAGATGAGAAACCAAATATTATTTGTTTATGGCAGGGGTATGAAACTGCAGGCCTGCGGGCTGGATGCATGATACCAAAACCGTACCCACCCCATTGCCGGCAAGAGCCTTGGTGGAGCAGTGGGCTAATGCCTCCTTAAGTAACACCAGCTGCCTGCAATTACTGCAGGTTCGAGTCCCACCAGGCTCAAGGTTGACTCAGCCTTCCATCCTTCCGAGGTAGGTAAAATGAGGACCCAGATTGTTGGGGGCAATTAAGCTGACTTTGTAATAATGCCGCTTGGGGGTGTGTGTGAAAGCCCTAATAAGCAGGCATATACATAGAATGAAGGCTACTGCTAAGCTTGTAAGCCGCCCTGAGTCTTCGGAGAAGGGCGGGATATAAATGGAATTAAAATAAATAAATAAAATAAATAAAATAAATAATGGCAAAAAAGTCAAAACACATCACATCACGACACATTGTGAGTTTGACACCCATGATTTATAATCTTTGTCTGCAGCATATATTTTATCTTTCAAGACCTAAAGAGACAGATCCAAGACAACAAAATCTGAGTAACTAGAGCTGACAGACAGGATTTTTCCCCACTGTCCTTTACTTTACTTTGGTCATTGACCATTTAAAATTCATTCAATAAAACCAACAAAACGAAGTTAGCTCCTAACATCAAAGATTTTTGCAACCATTTGAGGGCAAAGCCCACACATAATGTCGTATAATTTTGATACTTTTAAAGAAATAGATTTGTTTTGATTGTTTAATCAATAATGCGATAAAAATTATTGGAGAGCCCTGGAAATTTAGTTTAAAAAGTGTAATCAATTGATGGTGAATCTTCCTATAGAACTGACAATATAAATGAATTAGGGCTGAAACACTATTATCAAAGCTGAAGCAATCTTCTGCTATGACCAAATAAAGCTGTATGTTCCAATAATAATTAAAAACTGTGTGCCAATTTACTGAAGTTACAATTGGCAAATTATGCAGCAGCATTTCTGAATTTCCTGTTCTGTGTTTGGAATATGCAGATTGCAGAAACAGTTTGATCTTCAGTACATACAGAGGGAGAGAAAATGTGTATGAAAAACTGTGACAGGAAAAATAAACAGTATTTTAAAAGATCTAACTTCTAAACTAACCACACTGCAAACTGGATCCCTTTGTTTCCTCCATTGTGATGGTGCCATGGTGCCAACAAAAATAATCTATCATGTTCATGACACCATCTTGGGATTGTATTGGTTTCCATGTTTCAGACTGGGTGATCCACCAAAGCTGTGACTTCCCAACCAAAGCAGATCAGTTAGTAAATATTCTATTACTGAATCAATTCTGCTAACTGTGTGAACAAAATAGCCATTTAGGAATCTATTTTTCCTTTAAAAAGATTGCCTTGTTCTGGGCTTTTTTTCCCCATTTCATCAGTGTACTCTCTGAATTATGGAAGAACAATAAGAGTTTTTGATTATAAAGGCTGAAATTTATAGAGAAAATCATTGTGATGGATTAAAACCTAATTCTCACTGAGATAGCAAAAAAATGGGTGGAGAAGACAAGTTCTAGTCTAGCCTTCTTCTTAACATGATTGTGTGCAATATAAGAATAACTGGCTGTATAAAAAAGCATTTAATCACAGGAGAATGGCCCTTTTTATTTCAGTGGCTACTGCCTAAGCCCAATATTAAAAGTATATATCATCTATATATGTTGTATATATCCCAGTATAGATGCTACTTTGCAAGACTGCTAAATTATTCCTATCTTTCTTTGCTTAAGGATTCACTCTGTTATATTTCTGGATCTTACAGAAAGTTGTTTTTTATGGGAAGACTGCTACACTAAAATTACTTCATAGGACAACAGATGCAATTGAAATGTTGAATTTGCTAAAAGTAGATAATTATAAGGAAGCAATTTTGTTCTTGGATGAAATAACTGGTGCTTTTGTTGTTCAGAACAGAAATACTAATACGTGGCAGTTTTATTAGTGGCTTTTTTTGCTTTGCAACTCATCTCCTTTTCCTTCTCATCTAATTTTTATTTCCATTTCTCTTAGTTAGGCTGACTACAATGTTTGACATATTTAAAATAAATATATTGACATATTATGCTCATGCTGTAGTTGTCTAATAAAAAATGCATTGAGGAATTCTGTATCACAACATCACATCAACCTCAGTCATTCATATTTATGACTTAATGTCAGAAGAAAGAATATACCGTATATACTTGAGTATAAGCCGAATTTTTCAGCCCACTTTTTGGGCTGAAAAATTCCACTTCGGCTTATACTCCAGTCAACAAAAAAACTTACCGAGGACTTGTGCGCGGCCGAGGCTTTGGTGCTTCCGGGATCGCGCGCACCTCTCCCAAGCCACCGCCATCCGGAGACCTGCCGAAGTTTGGGGAGGTTTGGGGAGGTGCGCGCACACCTCCCCAAACCTCCCCAAACGTCGGCAGGTCTCCGGACCTCCGCGCCTTGCCTGCCTGCTTCTTTCCGCAGCGGAAAGAAGCAGGCAGGCAGGGCGCAGAGGAACGGAGACCTGCCGACGTTTGGGGAGGTTTGGGCGCCTCCCCAAACCTCCCCAAACGTCGGCAGGTCTCCGTTCCTCCGCGCAGACCTGCCGACGTTTGGGGAGGTTTGGGCGCCTCCCCAAACCTCCCCAAACGTCGGCAGGTCTCCGTTCCTCCTGCCGACGTTTGGGGAGGTTTGGGCGCCTCCCCAAACCTCCCCAAACGTCGGCAGGTCTCCGTTCCTCCGCGCAGACCTGCCGACGTTTGGGGAGGTTTGGGTGCCTCCCCAAACCTCCCCAAACGTCGGCAGGTCTCCGTTCCTCCTGCCGACGTTTGGGGAGGTTTGGGCGCCTCCCCAAACCTCCCCAAACGTCGGCAGGTCTCCGTTCCTCCGCGCAGGAACGGAGACCTGCCGACGTTTGGGGAGGTTTGGGGAGGCGCCCAAACCTCCCCAAACTTCGGCAGGAGGAACGGAGACCTGCCGACGTTTGGGGAGGTTTGGGGAGGCGCCCAAACCTCCCCAAACGTCGGCAGGTCTGCGCGGAGGAACGGAGACCTGCCGACGTTTGGGGAGGCGCCCAAACCTCCCCAAACGTCGGCAGGTCTGCGCGGAGGAACGGAGACCTGCCGACGTTTGGGGAGGTTTGGGGAGGCGCCCAAACCTCCCCAAACGTCGGCAGGAGGAACGGAGACCTGCCGACGTTTGGGGAGGTTTGGGGAGGCACCCAAACCTCCCCAAACGTCGGCAGGAGGAACGGAGACCTGCCGACGTTTGGGGAGGTTTGGGGAGGCGCCCAAACCTCCCCAAACGTCGGCAGGTCTGCGCGGAGGAACGGAGACCTGCCGACGTTTGGGGAGGTTTGGGGAGGCGCCCAGACCTCCCCAAACATCGGCAGGAGGAACGGAGACCTGCCGATGTTTGGGGAGGCGCCCAAACCTCCCCAAACGTCGGCAGGTCTGCGCGGAGGAACGGAGACCTGCCGACGTTTGGGGAGGTTTGGGGAGGCGCCCAAACCTCCCCAAACGTCGGCAGGAGGAACGGAGACCTGCCGACGTTTGGGGAGGTTTGGGGAGGCGCCCAAACCTCCCCAAACTTCGGCAGGTCTCCGGACGGCGGCGGCTTGGGAGAGGTGCGCGCGATCCTGGAAGCACCGAAGCCTCGGCCGCGCGCAAGTCCTCGGTAAGCTCCGGGCGGCCACTTGCTTCGCGTCTCCTGAGGGAAGGGGGGGCGACTGGAGCGGGCGTGTTTCCTCGCCTGCTGGGCGCCGCGATTTGCCCGGGGAACGCGCAGGCCCCGAATGGCAGCGTGGAGCGAGGAAGCGGACAGCCAGGGCTTCCCCGAGTGCCGCGGCCACACAGGGTATTCCTGTGTATTCAGGCTTGCAAAATGGCGGATCGAGCCTCTGCTGGCGGCAGAGGCTTGCAGAATGGCGGATCGGCTTATACTCGAGTCAATAACTTTTTCCAGTTTTTGGGGGTGAAATTGGGGGTCTCGGCTTATACTCGAGTCGGCTTATACTCAAGTATATACGGTAAGCTGTGTAGTTGCATCAGAATACTATAATACATAGTTTGTCAATTGCCCCCCTTGCCCCAAACCTATGATTTTTTTTTACTAAAATCATTATCAATTAAAGTAGTAAAAGAATGTGAAGGAAATACAAACTATAAGGAAAGAAAAAAGAAATAAAAATATGCTCTCCAATACAAGAGAGTGTAGGAGATGACCAGGCTGAGACCAAGGGAGGGTTCAAATGCATCATCAGTCTTGAGTCCTTTCATGCCGAAAAGAGATCTAAGTCCAGCCCACCTTGAATTCTATTAACTCTAATCTAGTGCCAATTTGCTTTGACTATTCATAGTTCAGATTCTTATATAGAGCTTAAGCTTGCAATAAACCTTTATATTCATTTCAGCTGCCTGGATTTCTGATTTTTCTGTGGTTGACATTACTCTGAACTACTCCCTTCTTCACCAAACTTTTCATGGACTCAGAAATACCCAAGCAATGGCTTCAGACTCCAGAGCTGTAGCCACAGTGGACTAGCCAGATGTACACTCTTTTAGAAGGTACCAAGATGGCATGGAAGGTGAGGAAATGAGGAATTTAGCAGCCAGTCTTCATCAATTGATTCAGCAAGTACAGATCCTGACTCAACAAGGGCTTCCACAGCAATCCCAACCACCTGCCCAACCCACCCAGGCACAACTGCTGGTTACCGCTGCACTCATCCCCAAGACTCCCAGCTATTTACCACAGAGATTCACCAGAAAGTCTGATAAGATGAGAACATTCATAGCCTAGTGCAAATTATTTATCGGCACCCAACCAGGGGCATTTCTGACAGGCAGCTCAAGAGTCTCCCTCACCGGCAATCTTTTAAACTATTTCACTGCCAGAATGGGTGCTTCCATTCATTGAAAAGTGAACCCATCCTAGATAATTTACCAAATTTCCTCACCCAATTCAGAGAGCACATTGGAGAGTTGATCCATAATTACAAAGCTTTGAACTCAGTGACAGGAATGTACCATTATCCACTACCATTAATTCCAGCCCTCTTAGACAGACTGCAGAAAGCAAGCATTTATACGAGAGTGGATCTCTGGAATGCTTTGATCCAGTTAAGATCAAAGTGGGCCACAAATATTTAATTGTCTTTGACACCAGATATGGTAAATTTCAGTACACAGTGGTCCCCTTCAGCTCTTTAATGCAGGGCCGTATTTTCCAGATTTATGAACCAAGCCTTTTCAGACCTATAGATAAATTTGTGGTACTTTATATGAACAACATTTTAGTCTACTTTGAGAATGAGGCTCAGCACCCAGACTACATGTGTGCAGTTCTCCATACACTAAGAGATAATCATCTCTTTGCCTTTAACCTGCAATAACTAGACTTCTTGGGTTTTCCACAAAAGGGTATCCTGATGGATACCCAGAAGGTCCAAGCTGTCCTTGACTGCTTTGACCATTAGTGATTCAGATTCTTATAGAGAGCATAAGCTTGCAATAAACTTTTATATTCTTTTGAACTACCTGGACTTCTGATTTTCTTGTGCTTGACAGAGCATATATATACTCGGGGTTAAACTGTGGAGTTGTTGGTGATCTCTGAATTTGGTTGTTTGCTTGTAAACATTTCATTACCCAACTAGATATCAACATCCATGCAAGTGAATGTGGGTTTTGTTCTCTATTCATATACAACAGTTTGCCCTGACAGGAGTGTGGTTTTCTTCTTGGTAATTCTTTGATTATTGCATAATGTCTGATTTTCTTTTTGCCTGCTGTTAATTCCTGTTTAGCACCAAACAAATACCAGACAAAACAAGCTACATCACCATTTTTTAAAAATCTACATCTGGGCAAAGCATTGGAAATAAGCTAATGAAACAGATTAGCACTGAACTGATGCTTAGAGAATGTCTACCCAATAATGAATGTCGATCCAAAATGGAGAATTCACTTGACAATATTCTAAATGTTTGTAGAATATTTAAGCTTTATTCTATGGAAAGTTCAACAAGAGGTAATGCAATCTAAAACTGACACATAAAAATAAATTGAAATTAAACTCTCTCAAGTGTATTCTTGGCAATGTTGTAAAACAATATTAAATTAATCCCATGTTCCACCTTCTTTCCAGTAAGGAAGAGTTCAAAAAGTCATTAAATATTAACAATGATTCCATGAATCTCTCTTGATTTCTCTGTTACTCTTACTTTTTCACAAGAGTATTGGAGATGAATGTCAAATAATTTTCTAATGAAAAAAATAATTATTATTTCAAAAGCATTTGTTTCTACATTTTTAGATGTTACTTAGAGATACCAGATGTAAATAAAAGTTAGGAAATAACAACATACCTTTCAATATACTAAGTAAATTGTCAAGCATACTGAGGGGTCCTTGTGCTCTTTGAGCTTGCTTGTTTTCTTGCAGATGTTTCTTTACCTAAACTTGGTAACATTGTGGTTTGCTGTCAGTTTATATATCTCTGTTATTCAGAATACTTTAAAGTTCCTTGTTTGAAATTCATAAAATTAATGAATAGTTCAACATAGTGCTTCATTTCTTGTCAAACTGTGTTAATATCAACTGGAAAAAGATTGAGGAAATACTCCAAAGGTATTAACGAGAAGTTAATTCCTTGTTTAAAACAAGTGTACATCTAATCCATTCTGTAATTTCTTCTGTAACCTGAAAGAGAAAAGGCTTGCATTATAGTTTTATTGCCTCTCTACCAGCCTATGCTTTTTGACAGCAAATAAAACTTTATTATCTCCCTACACATCTTAATACTAATGGGAAGCCTACTTCTGTTTAAAGGATTCACACTTCCTTGCAATATTACAATATTTCAATATTGTACTTTGGAATCTTGCAATTAATGCCCTGTTTGATGTGGCAGATGCTATCCCAGGCATTTCAAGCACCTGCAGTTGTCATGAATGACTTATTCAGGTAGCTGTCATTTATTGCTTCCAGTATGGGGATACTTCCACTTTCTGTTTCCTGAGCTAATGTACAAAACAACATAATTTCTAATTGGCTTTTACATTCATTCAAACATAGATACTCCAAGGTTTATTCATTAGGAAAGAAATGAAAATGATCCTGAATATTTAACAGAGAATTTTCCATTCATTAAAATGTACGCCAATAATATCAATGGACATTATTTTCTCAGTCTATGATGAGAGGTCTAACTACATCTTGATTTTGAATTTTTCCCTACTGGAGTGTTCCTTTTTCCTGCTACCATTTTATATGATTTATTTATTTATTTATTTATTTATTTATTTTATTTATTTGTTTTTATAAACCGCCCTTCTCCCGAGGGACTCGGGGCGGTGTACAGAGTAAGGTAGGTATACAGATTGAACAATAGTGAAAAACAATAGTAGAAACAAACTGGGACCCCAATTAGAGCTATCAGGCCAGGCCGGACTGCTGGAAAAGGTAAGTTTTTAAGTCGTGCCGGAAGGTGCGGAGGTCGGGGGCCATCCGGATTTCGGTTGGTAAGCAGTTCCAGAGGGCTGGCGCACCCACTGAGAATGCCCTCCCCCTGGGGGCCACCAGCCGACATTCCTTGAGCGGTGGCACCCTGAGGAGGCCCTCTCTGTGGGAGCGCACAGGACGGTGGGGTGCTGACATTGGCAGAAGGTGCTCCCGTAGGTAGTCCGGACCCATGCCATGTAGGGCTTTGTATGTCATTGTTAGCACCTTGAACTTCACACGGAAGGCAGCCGGAAGCCAGTGCAGCGCACGGAGGAGAGGTGTGATATGGGAGTATCGGGAGGCTCCCAAGAGTGTCCGTGCCGCTGCACTTTGCACCAGTTGAAGTTTCCGAGTGGATCTCAAGGGCAGCCCCATGTAGAGAGCGTTACAGTAGTCTAGGCGAGAGGTCACAAGGGCATGGGTGACTGTACGTAAGGCATCCAGGTCCAGATAAGGCCGTAATTGGCGAACTAGTCGAACCTGGGAGAAGGCCCCCTTGGTCACAGCTCCTATGTGATCTTCCAGGGAGAGCTGCGAGTCTAGGAGGACACCCAGGTTGCGGGCCCTATCAACAGGGGGTAGTAACTTGTCCCCGATGTTAAGAGATGGGATGTTCTGAGTATCCTGGCTTGCCGGTACGTACAGCCATTCAGTCTTGTCCGGGTTCAGTTGAAGCCTGTTCCTCCCCATCCATTCCCGGACCGCTTTCAGGCAGCGGGACATCACGTCGAGGGCATCACTGATGTTGTTTGGAGTTGAGATGAAAAGCTGGGTGTCATCAGCATACTGATGGTACCCTACTCCAAAGCTGCGAATGATCTCACCCAGCGGTTTCATGTAGATGTTGAACAGGAGAGGCGAGAGGACCGACCCCTGAGGGACTCCGCAAGCGAGAGGCCTCGGGGTCGACCTCTTTCCCCCTGCCAGCACCGACTGCGAGCGACCCTGGAGAAAGGAGGAGAACCAACGCAGAACCGTGCCTCCCACTCCCAGTCCCCTGAGGCGTCGCAGCAAGATACCATGGTCGATGGTATCGAAAGCCGCCGAGAGGTCTAATAAGACTAGGACAGAGGAATGGCCCCTGTCCCGGGCTCTCCAGAGATCATTCATCAGAGCGACCAATGCCGTCTCCGTGCTGTAGCCCGGCCTGAAGCCCGATTGGTACGGGTCTAGATAAACCGCTTCATCCAGGATCTGAGGAAGTTGGTGCGCCACCACGCTCTCAACAACCTTCGCAAGGAAGCGAAGATTGGAGACTGGACGAAAGTTATTCAAAGAGGATGGGTCCAAGGTGGGTTTCTTGAGGAGAGGTCTCACCACCGCCTCCTTCAAGGCGGTGGGGAAGTGACCCTCACTCAGAGAAGCAGAGATGACCGCCAGGAACCAGCCTCGTGTCCCCTCTCGAGCTGCATAAGCCAGCCAGGAAGGGCACAGGTCCAGTAAGCATGTGGAGGAGCTCAACCTCCTCATAATCCTGTCCACTTCCTTAGGAGTCACAGGATCAAATTCCTCCCAGATGACGTCGACAAGACTGTCCATGTCTTGTTCTTCCAGCTCAGCCCAGTTGGAGTCCAGGCCGGTTCGAATCCGAGCAATTTTATCCAGCAGATATTGACCGAATTCCTCGGCTCGACCCTGCAAGGGTTCCTCCCTCACCTCTTGGTTCAGTAGGGAGCGAGTCACCCTGAACAAGGCAGCCGGGCGATTATCTGCGGACGCGATGAGGGTGGAAAAGTAGTTGGATTTTGCCACCCTTATCGCAGCAAGATAAGACCTGGTGAGGATTCTTAATCGCAATCGGTCGGATTCGGATCGACTGGATCTCCAACGGCTCTCTAGGCCCCGTCTCCGACGCTTCATCTCCCGGAGCTCCGCGGTGAACCATGGGGCTCGCTGGGATCTGCGCCGGGTCAGAGGCCGCAAGGGTACAACTCGGTCCAGAGCCTCCGTGGCTGCCTTTTCCCAGGCTTCCACTAAGGCATCCGCCGAGCTGTGAGCAGGGAGTGCATGTGCGTCCCCAAGCGCTGCCTGGAACTTATCAGGGTCCATTAGGCGCCTAGGGCGGTACCATCTGGCTGGCACCGTGCACCCACGGTGGGGGGTGGCAAAGGGGAAGTCTAGCCGCAGGAGGTGGTGATCGGTCCATGACAGGGGCATAACAGTCGTGGCACCCCCACCGATATCATCACGCCACCGTCCAGACAAGAACACCAAGTCTGGGGTGTGGCCTCTCTCATGAGTCGGTCCAGAAATTATTTGCGACAGGTCCATGGCCGCCATGGAAGCCATGAACTCCCGAGCCAGTTCGGACGATCCTCCCAGGGACGGTAGGTTAAAGTCGCCCAAGACCATGAGTTTTGGGAATTCAACCACCAACCCTGAGAGGACATCGAGTAGCTCAGGCAGGGCCGCCGCTGCACGATTAGGTGGTAGGTACGCCAGCAGCAGGCCCAACTGCGCCCCCGGGCCGTATCTCAGTAGAAGAGACTCACACCCGACCATCTGAGGGACGGTGGTCTCTCGCGGGCTAAGGGATTCCCTGATGATAACTGCCACTCCCCCGCCCCTCCCATGGGTCCGAGGCTGGTGCAGCACCTGGAAACCTGGCGGGCAGAGGTCAACCAGAGGGACACCACCTTCTGGGCCCAGCCAGGTTTCCGTGATGCAAGCCAGGTCCGCATGCTCGCTCTCCACTAGGTCACGAACGAGGTGAGCTTTGTTAGCTACGGACCTGGCATTCAGGTAGACCAGCCTTAGCATAGGAGGCTGCACACCTTCGCTCCCGGGTCCTCCGGGGAAGTACAGAGGGTCGGAGCATCTCACCGCTTGTACAGAGCGGAGATGACACTCCCGGTGACGATACGGCCCTCTGTTTGTGCACCTTCTGCCGTTCCCCACCATCCTGGGAATGGGCTGTTTGTCAGAACGCCACTGGGTATTATCGGTGACTGGTCCTCGTTTTACACCGTCGCGAATGGTCGTAGGCCTGGCCTGCGTTATGGTGCCTGGAAGGCGTGCCTTTCCCGAGCAACCATAGTCTTCTCCCACCCCCCTCCCTAACCCCACAAAAAACTTAACTAAGAACTTAATCAGGGGCCTCTTGTTGGGCTTATGCTGGAGGCCCCTGACCCTGCCCGGCCATCTCTCAGAGGCCCAGTGGTCGGGCCCGTCATCGAGATTGGATGTAGTGCAGGCGGGTCGCACCCAGGAGAGGAGGGAACCCCTGAGGGCGTGCAGTACTGTGCTGGAGTATTGAAGGAGCATAGTCACAAGGGGTTCCGGGAAGGCAGTCCCCTGGATGGTGAATTTGCAGGAGGGTCGAGTCGGGTAGGTGGGTTTCTGGACCGTCACCCTGCCACTGCCACTTGGCCGGGCGAACCCCAGAAGCAGGCCACTCCTCATCCTCTCACGATGGGTTGTGACTCTGCTTCCGCAGGTGGTCCAGAACGTACTCTGGGTGAAGCATACCCCATAGAGCTCCCACCTCTATGGGGTTGCAGGTGTAAGGCCAAGCCACTCTGCCACCGTGGCTTGCACCCAGGCCCGTCATGTCCTGTGGGGAGAGAGTGGGCAAGGATGGTTGAGAGTGGGCAGAAGGCAAGGTGGAGGGATTCATTAACTGGCGTCGGCTTTGGTGGTTCAGCCGCCCAAACAGTTTCCTCCCTGATCCTCTGGGCGTTGTTCCCGGCCGCAGCTCCATAGGTCCCTATTGGTTGGGGACCGTCCAGAGCGTGGCCTCCCAGAGGTATGGGAGTCCCTGGTGTCATGTCGCTGCTGTTGCCGTCTCCGTTCAAGGTGCCTCGAAGAAGGTGGCTCAGGGTGTGGGCCGTAGATGCCTCGCCGCCGCCGCTACCGCCGCTGTCAAAGGCCCCTGGGCAAAAACGGTCGACCGGGGCCCGGAGAGGCTGTCGCCGCCGCCCTCGCCTTCGTTGCCACTGCTTCCGCCGTACAGTTGGTCCGCGGCGCCTCCTTTGATCCCTTGGAGACGCCGATGCCACCCAGGAGAACGGTTGTGGGGGCCATGGCATAGAGGAGTCGTCGGCACCCATTCGGGGCAGCTGCAAACGGCTCAGGGTGCAGGCCGGAGACGCTACGCCGCGTCCATTTTTTGCCGGCGTCGAAGGTTTCTGGTGAAAGTGGTCGACCGGGGCCTGGAGAAGCTTTCGCTGCTGCCGTGGCCCTCGCCGCCGTCGCCTCCATTGCCAAGCGTCTCCTTCGGTGTGGATCTTTCGGAGGCACCGCCGCCTAGGAGCAGCCCAAGGTGGTCGAGGAAGAACAAGGCACTGGCCCCACTCAAGATGACTGCAGCGGTTCAGGGGGCGGGCCGGAGACGCCACACCGCTGCTGCTAGCGCCGCTGTCAAGGCCCCTCGGAGGACGGTCGACCGGGGCCCAGAGAAGCTGTCTCACCGCCCGTGTCTTCGTTGCTGCCGCTTCCGTCGTACAGCTGGTCTGCGGCGTCTCCTTTGATCCCTCGGAGACGCCACTGCTATCCGGGAGCAGATTAGGCGGCCGAGGCAGAACAGCAACTCCGGCCCCGCTCAGGATGGTTGCAACGGCAGCAGCGGCTCAGGGGGCGGGCCGGAGACGCCACGCCGCCAGCGCTACCGCCGCTGTCAAGGCCCCTGGGAAGGCGATCGACTGGGCCTGGAGAAGCAGTCCCGGCCGCCGTCGTCTCCGTTGCCGCCGCTTCCGCCGCCCAGCTGATCCGCGGCGCCTCCTCTGATCCTCGGAGACGCCGCTGCTGCCCGGGAGCGGATCAGGGAGCCGAGGTAGAGCGGAGGCGTCGGCCTCACTTCAGATGGCTGTACAGCCGCAGCGGCTCAGGGGGCGGGCCGGAGACGCCACGCCGCCACCGCCACCACTACCGCTGTTTTAAGGCCCCCTGGGGAAGATGATCGGCTTTGGGCCTGGAGCGCTCTCACCGCCGCTGTTGTCCTCGCTTTCGCCACCTCCGCCTCACAGATGATCTGCGGCGTCTCCTTTGATCCTTCGGAGACGCCGCCGCCACCCGGAGTAGATCAGGCGGCTGAGGAAGAGCGAAGATGTTGGCCCCATTTAAAACGGCCGCCAACGGCCCAGGCGGTGGGGCGGAGATGTCCCGGCACCCCTACAGCTGATTCGGGGAGGCAGCGGGCGGCACATTGCCCAACTCAGCTGCCCAAACTTCTGACCCCACCCCAGGGGTCTGATGACATCCCTGGGGGGCTCCTGGGGGGACGCCTTACCACTGGGGGTTACAGAGCTCTCCCCAGCACGTCCGCCATCTTTGGAGCCGGCAAAAAAAAAAAACAAAAACCTTAAATAACTTCAAATATTTGCTAATATATAAAAAGTTTTACATTCAAATAATTTTTGGAAGATAGTCTTTATTTGACAAAAAGTAGGGAGATTGTAAGGGACGCGGTGGCTCAGTGGGTTACAACGCTGAGCTTGTCGATCAGAAGGTCGGCAGTTTGGCAGGTCGAATCCTGAGTGCCGCGTAACAGAGTGCGTGCCTGTTATTTGTCCCAGCTTCTGCCAACCTAGCAGTTCAAAAGCACGTAAAAATGCAAGTAGAAAAATAGGGACCACTATGGTGGGAAGGTAACAGCGTTCCGTGCGCCTTTGGCTTCTAGTCATGCCGGCCACATGACCACAGAGACGTCCTCGGACAAGCGCTGGCTCTTTGGCTTTGAAATGGAGATAAGCACCGGCCCCTAGAGTTGGAAATGACTAGCACGTATGTGTGGGGGAACCTTTACCTTTTAGCTTTAGGGAGATTGTAACACTGAAATATAAAAATCTTGTTTTCCCCATAGCAGAGAATTACATCTGGTGGAACTCCCAACCCATAATCACCTTCATTATTCAAGGCAAAATAAACACCAGTTTATCTTGGCCAGAGTATATCATGATGACATCTGCCCCATTCATGAAATATATGGCATGCTTCTCAACCTAGGCTCCTAATAGTATTTTCACTCATTATTTCAGTATTTTCCCCTAAGTTGGCATTCATGACAGTTATACTAGGAGATTGCAGTTTCTGTTTACTGAAAAGTGAAATGTGTTTTGATCTTGTGGGAGCTCTTAGAGTAGTTTTGAGTAGGAAAGTTGAATATAGAATTGGTCTGCCTTTGAAAATTTAAGTTGGTGAGAAATAGAAGCCATTATATAGAGATCTATTTAGGGAGGGAAAGAAGGTCAGTCAAAAAGAAATAAGTGGAGGAAAAAGAAATAAGGAGGTAACTAAGGGGTTTTTGCACTGAGTGGTGAGAAATTATCCACAGTCACTGTGACATTTTTCCTTGGAGAAGAAATTGACCAATGTATGTAAAGGTTGTGTCCAAAACTAGGACATTGTGCTTATCTCTGTTTCTTAGCCAAGGGAGCCAGCATTGTCCAAAGACAATTTCCATGGTCGTATGACCAGCATGCTTATATGCCTAAGGTGCATGGAACACCCACCAAAGTGGTACCTGTTAATCTACTTGCAATTGCATGCTTTTGAACTGCTAGGTGGGCAGAAGCTAGGACAAGTTAGGGCAGGTCATCTGTTGCTCAGAACTCAGGTCCCAAACCTGGGCTGTCAGCTCTCTGACAAGCTCAGCATCTTTAACTACTGAGACATTCTGGTCCCCAATATATGTATTTATTTATAATTTGCCTCTATACTACATAGTGCTTATTCATATATGTAGTGACTACACACTTATCAAAGGGGAGAAAAAAACTGAAGCAGCAGCATCAACTGCTTAATGTCCTAATATGAACATTAATATATTATCTCAAATAATTCTTATTCATTACTTAGAATGTTATGCATTTGTATGTGTCCTGTGATTGCACTAGTATGCTTCTCAGTTTATCAGTAGAATATACCTGAGCAGCAACTGCTGCTGTTGGAGCAAAACCAGCATTTTGGACTGACTTTCCTTAAGCTAATTTAAGATGTATGTCTCCAGTGGATACACCAACCACAGAAGGCAACAGAATGTGTTTCATTTACTCATACATCAGATGGAAAGTTCCAATTCAGTTGACTGTTTAATATATTTATCAGCTCTGGTATAAATTGCCTACAGATATCTACAGTTCATCACATTGCTTTCTCAGAAAAGTGAACAGGGTAGAATGTGAATGTGTCTAACTGTCATCCCATTCTAGGGAGACTGCATGCTCGGGTTATTATAAGTTAGTACAAGAGAGCAGTGCCAAAGAATGTTCGCACCATTGCACTCATTTCTCATGCTAGTAAAGTCATGCTTAAAATCCTACAAGCTAGACTTCAGCAGTATGTGGATCGAGAACTACCAGAAGTACAGGCAGGATTTCGAAGAGGCAGAGGAACTAGAGATCAAATTGCCAATATACGCTGGATCATGGAGAAAGCTAGGGAGTTCCAGAAAAACATCTACTTCTGCTTCATTGACTATGCTAAAGCCTTTGATTGTGTGGATCACAACAAACTGTGGCAAGTTCTTAAAGAGATGGGAGTACCAGACCATCTTATTTGTCTCTTGAGAAACCTATATGCGGGTCAAGAAGCAACAGTGAGAACTGGACACGGAACCACTGATTGGTTCAAAATTGGGAAAGGAGTCCGGCAAGGCTGTATACTGTCGCCCTGCCTATTTAACTTATATGCAGAGCACATCATGAGAAAGGCAGGGCTAGATGAATCAAAAGTTGGAATTAAGATTGCCGGAAGAAATATCAACAACCTAAGATACGCAGATGATACCACTCTAATGGCAGAAAGTGAAGAAGAACTAAAGAGCCTCTTGTTGCAGGTGAAGAAGGAGAGTGCAAAACTTGGGTTGAAACTTAACATTAAGAAAACCAAGATCATGGCATCTGGCCCTCTCAATTCCTGGCAAATAGATGGGGAAGAAATGGAGGTAGTGACAGATTTTATTTTCCTGGGCTCCAAGATCACTGCAGACGGGGACTGTAGCCAAGAAATTAAAAGACGCTTGCTCCTGGGGAGGAAAGCCATGGCAAATCTAGACAGCACACTAAAAAGCAGAGACATCACCCTGTCAACAAAAGTGCGTATAGTCAAGGCTATGGTCTTCCCAGTTGCAATGTATGGCAGTGAAAGTTGGACCATAAGAAAGGCTGAGCGCCAAAGAATTGAGGCCTTTGAACTGTGGTGCTGGAGAAGACTCCTGCGAGTCCCTTGGACTGCAAGGCGATCAAACCGGTCAGTCCTAGAGGAGATCAATCCTGACTGCTCTTTAGAAGGCCAGATTCTGAAGCTAAAACTCAAGTACTTTGGCCACCTAATGAGAAGGAAGGACTCACTGGAGAAGAGCCTAATGCTGGGAAAGATCGAGGGCAATAGAAGAAGGGGACGACAGAGAATGAGGTGGCTGGATGGAGTCACTGAAGCAGTAGGCGCGAGCTTAAATGGACTCCAGAAGATGGTAGAGGACAGGAAGGCCTGGAGGAATGTTGTCCATAGGGTCGCGATGGGTCGGACACGACTTCGCAGCTAACAACAACAACAACAAGAGAGCATAAACACAGAAAGTCAAGTCAAATGGAATACAATTATGATCACTCTTTAATTCATATCCTGATCATAATTTTGTTCTATGTATTACTCTGACTTGACTTTCTACATGACTACATGTTTTTACTCCATGTAGTGCTCCTACTCACTGAACTTGGATGAATGCAATTTGCCATTGCAAGGGTGGATAAAAGAATCCACTCCTACCTTTGAATCATTACACTGCAAAATCAAGGGAGGCAATCTTTACTGATATCTACACACCTGCAATAGATCTGCAAGTGTAAAAATTGCTGATGTTCCCTGCCCATTAAGATGAAAATTTATAGGAACATGTTAGGAATATGTTCTTGCTGGAAATAAAATTGAATTAGGAATTGAATAAAGAAGTGAATCAATCAGTCTTTTCCTCCTCTTTTTACTATTTGACAGAACAATGTATTGGATTCTGAAAAGCCATTTTCAGTTAGTCTAGATTTGAGCATTATTGCATTTTTACTCCCTTTAAGGGAGACAGACATTGTCACATGCTTTCTTTTGCTTTTGGAACTAGTGTTCCACAATATAATCATTCATTAGAATAAGTAGTTCAGCTATTGATAACAGGATCGCTTTTCTCATGTCCTTCCAAATGCACTATGCCCATTTTTGATATAATACATGCTGGTCTGGAATGAAATTTCTTATTTTTCTTTCTGGTGTGGCCTCTTTTTTTAAAAAAAATGAGCAGATTATTCTAGCACAATTTTTCACTAATCTGATAATTGATTGTGTACTAAACAATTCTACTCTTGGGTTTGGGCATGTGTCTCATATCAATCCAAATCAGCAACAAAGTAGATCCTTCCCATTTCAGTAGAAAAGAAAGATTATGTCAGATCTCAGTAAGAATTAGATCCCAAGCCTTTATTTTCTGCAACTAGATTATGATGGTGATATTAGAGTGGCAACTGTGTGGTCCAAGTCAAGGAACATTCAGGTTCCAGAATATCATTAAACAGTAAGACAAAGGAGAGTCAGGAATTGGGACAATCTGTTAGTGATCACTGAACAGGAAGAGAAATTTAAATAATTCCCTTATATCACAAGATGTCCCTCCCAATCTGACAATGCTGCTTTATGGTGGCTAGAAAATTCTGGGAGGTATAAGCAAAGAATATTGGGAGCACATGCCAAGAGTACATATTCCCAGCAGGGTCACCCAAGGCAGGATCATTCCAGTTGCCCAGCTAAAGCAATCAGGTGCCTATATTGGGCAGTAGCAATCTAACAAGATGTTGGACATTATATTGATCATTTTAATGAAAATGGAAAATGCATAATTTTATACTATGTGGGAGAAGACAATGGTATACCTGTATTTTATCAAGAACACCATACAGATGGACAAGATAAAGTGATTGAGGATATAGTGCCAGATGATGGGTTCCTCAGCTTAATATGCTAGTGAAGAATATCTGAGGATCTTTTGGAATAATGGTTATAAGGGATAAAAACAGAATTACAATGGGAACATGGAATGCTAGACACACACATGTGGCAAAGTTTAATATATTGAAAATTAAATAAATTGACTATGTATTGATATTTTAGGCTGGAAATGGATACCTTCAGTTAGAAAATCATAATGTTTACTACATAGGACACATACACATACAAAGAGTAAATAACAGGACTTTAATACTGAGGAATGTTATAGCAAAGATAATACTTGGATAAAATGCAGCCAGTGGCCAAATAGTAACAGTTAGATTTCAACAAAGAAGTAGAAATGAAACGGAAAAATGGCTTCTTAATCTCTTCCTAATCAATGAATTTTTGTCATTGCTAATATATTCTTCAAACAACCAAAATGATTCCCATACACATGGGCATCATCAGATGACCATACAGAAATCAATTTAATTATATTATTGGTACAAGATGTTAGAAGAGCTCAGGGGCTGACTGTGGCCAGGGGCTGACTGTGAAAGAGATCATATTCTGTTCATGTGCAAGATCCAAATCAAGTTAAAGTAGAAGAAGAATGCTGACTGATTGCCATGGAGAATATAAACAGCATTTTCAAGAACTTCAGGAATTGTTTTGAAGTCCTGGACCTCATTGATGGGGAACCAAAAAAACTGTGGAATGAAATAACAGAAGTTATTTAAAAGAGAATGCACAGGCCAAAAACAAAAGAAGGCAAACTGAATGTCAGAATGAAACAGATGGCCACCAAAAATTGCCAAGAAGAAAAGAGAAGTCAAAGCCAAGAGAATCAAAGATCTCAAGAATGTTGAAAGGATTTTAGAGAGCTATTAGAAGAGATAAGAAACAATCTTTAAAAAGCTGTAAAGACATCAGAAATGAAAAAAGGCAGAGAAAAAATGAGGAAAGTCTTCCATGTGATCTCAACTTCAAACTGATATGCTAAAAGTTGTCAATGGACAAATAATTATTGATACCACTATGATAAATATGGAAAAAATATAGTGTACTGAAATTTTATATAGATGTAACCATCCAAGATACCTTAGAAAAAACTCCATATTCACAACCGTAGAAGAAACTCCATATTTACAAGAATCTCAGTACTAGAAGATGAAATTAGATCAGTACTCTAGAAAGACTATTGATGCTTTTGAAATTTTGATATTTTGAAAAAGAATATTGATGCTTTTGAAGGAATCAAAGATCTCAAGGAAAATGAAAGGACTTTACAGAACCATTGAAGGTACCTTAGAAGATACTCCATATTCACAACCTTAGAAGAAACTCCATATTTACAAGAATCTCAGTACTAGAAGATGAAATGAGATTAGTATTCTAGAAAGAATATTGATGCTTTTGATATTTTGAAGCAAAGCCAAGAGAATCACATATCTAAAGAAAGATGAAACAAGAACTCAGTACTAGAAGACTAAATGAAATCAGTATACTAGAAAGACTATTGATGCTTTTGAACTTTGATACTGGAAAAGATTGTTCAGAATATCATGGATACCCAGGGGGGAAAAACAAATGGGTCATAGAAAAACCCATCTATATAAGATTTCTTTGACCGGTGATCAAATTCATATCACATTTTACTACTTTACATGAACATTCAGCCCACTTGAGAAGTTCATAATGCCAGGAAAGGTCAAAGGAAAGAAAAAAAGAGGATTTCCTACAGTAAAAATGGTTCAGCTCAATGTGATCAGTGCATCATTAGGACACCTGAAGGGCTAGGTTGCAACAAATCATCCTGGAGAAGGTCTATTATATGGTCACTAAAATTTGGCACCAACGTAATGGCACATAATCAATCCATCAATCAACCATAACAAATAAACCAGCCCTTAGATTAAAGAAATATAATCTTAACAAGATAAATCTTAGCAAGTATGATATAATGCTTTTAGGCTTTGAGGAAATCCCCCTTCTCTCCATCTACAAAGATAGCCAATTTTCACAATGTACTTTCATAAAAGGTACTTCTCTGCCAATAAAATTAAAAGGCATGAATGTCGGGTAAATGCTGATGATGATTTATGTCCTGTCAAATAGTGGCTGAAAATTTAATGTGATCATATGGAGTTCAAGAAGGTTATTTTTATAGCCTCGCAAGTTTAGCCCTAACAATTTATACTGGCAAGCTATATGATTTTCATTTTGTCAATTGTTTTCCTATTAAGAAACATTCAGTCCCATGCACCTGATAATTGGTTCTGTTTTATTTTCAGTTTTGATTATATGTTCCCAAACATGTTGAAAATATGGTCTTTTTGCCATTCTGTACAGATCTGTCTAGTTGATTATATTTCATGAAATTATCTGTCTGTTTCTTAAATATTTATCAAATATTGTTTTGTCAGTTGTGCTACTATAGCTAGCTAGTAATGAAATCTGATGCCTACATGCTTTCAGGCATAACTCTTAGCAATGGAAAGGAAATAGCTGGGTCCTTTAGGAATGCTGCAAACAATCTATGCAAACATGTCACAATTATAAAGTATATCAATGTAGAAAGAGAAAACTGGGTTAAATTCTGATTTCCTTCTGCTAACTATTTACTGGGTTCATACTAAGATTAATGTAGAATACTTTTTACAAAGTAAGACTGTAAATCCAGGGTACATATACTGTTTTGAATTACTCCTTTTCAAGGATTTATAGAATTTTATATTATTGTAGAAATCCTTGTACACAGCTATGAAAGTACTTCTCCATTCACCAAAAGAATGTCAAGGTAAGGATAATCATTTACACAATGCCAATGTTCTGTTTCATAGCACTACATTTATTAGATCCCTTCCCCCAGCTCCCCACACCCATACCATGTCAGCAAACAGCAAATCAGTTTAAATGATCTAGCCCTTTTCTTGCTTCAAAGGTCCCCCTAAAAGGCAACAGTCAAATAAGAAGCCACTTTTGAGGCAATCCTACGCACTAAAGCAGACCTGGGGGAATAGCCCATCCATTCCTCAATAGTCTATAAGATTAGATGTTTCAGATGGCTCTGGATATTAAAACTCTGCATACTGAAGCAAGACAAAAGCATTGCGGGCAAATCCCTCATCAGTTTCTTCAAAACATAAAGAATCTACAGATTTGTGCCCTAGACCTTAACCCCTAGTGTGATGCTTTGTGGAGAAATGTTCATTACAAAATGTGCTTTCTGTTCAACTACCATTTGAGAATGTATGAAACTGAATGTATTCACCAATGCAAAGCAAGGATAAGAAATATCATTTGATTCTTACTCATATCTCCTTTGCTATATTTCACTATAACTTGACTTCAGATACTAGCTCCCTAATTTGAGACCACATGCCTATTTTTCAATGGTGCTTGAAAAATCTTTTTTGTTTTCTTTTATAAGAGAGGTGAGGGGCAGTTGAGGTTTTGTTTTATTTTTTTTGTTTGGAGAACCTTGTAGTTATCCTAGACTCCCAAAGACCTTTTTGCCTTCTATATTGAAAGTTATAAAGTTCTGCATTCCTGTCTCTAGTGATAAACCTCTGCCTCCTCCATTTACAATTGTATACAACAAATACCTCTGCCTCCTCCATTTACAATTGTATATAACAAGACTTGTCTCCTGTAATTGCCCTTGCATTCCTGTCTCTAGTGATAAACCTCTGCCTCCTCCATTTACAATTGTATACAACAAATACCTCTGCCTCCTCCATTTACAATTGTATATAACAAGACTTGTCTCCTGTAATTGCCCTTCCCTCAAGATATGGCTTCCTGTCTCCTGTAATTGTCCTTGCCTCAAGTTATGCCTTCCTGTGATAACCCTTGTCTTCTCTGTTAGCATTTGTATACGATAAGTTATGCTTTATTGTTTCCTGTGATGACCTTTGCCCTCTTCATTAGCAGTTGTATGCAATGAGCTATGTTTTCCTATGACCTTCCATATGTTGCTTCCTCATGTGTGTACTTCCCCCTCCCTGGTGAAACTGCTCAATAAAAGAGTGCTGTGCAAAGCTGTTCGGGGGGCAACATCCACCCCGGGCACTCTGTGCTCTCTCACCTTGAACAAACTTGTGTTGGTGCCTCAGTTTGTCCTAGGATTCTGTTCCTGCACTATCGCAGTTCCCAAGTGTGACCGTCGGAACGTCCGGCACACTGGGTCGGTGGCAAAGGGCAAAATCCTTCCATATTCAAGGTGTTCACCCTTGCGAGGGTCCCTCTAAATTCTCACCCCTGTTACGGGGCTCTAAGAGTTGAGGCTGGAACCCTGATCGGTCGCTCGACGCGACAGAACCTGAAAGTAATAATAAAAATGTTCATCTATCCATGCAGGTCTGATTTTGATCTAGGGCTAACAAAATATCATTGGTTAATATTTTATGTGAAAACATGCATTTTATAGTCTATTTTCTTGATATGAGAAAAGGAGATTGGAATCATCTGTCTTTATTTTGAACTAACAGCAATGGAATTCTCATTAGAGCTTAAAGGCTGGGAAAGTTTGAGGTTGAGGTTTCTTATATATATATATATAATATATATATATATATATATATATATATATATATATATATATATATATATATATATATATATATATATAATTAGAAATTTTTAACATAACATAAAGCCTTGGTGGAGCAGTGGGCTAATGCCTCCTTAAGTAGCACCAGCTGCCTGCAATTAGTACAGGTTCACATCCCACCAGGCTCAAGGTTGACTCAGCCTTCCATCCTTCCCAGGTAGGTAAAATGAGGACCCAGATTGTTGGGGGCAATAAGCTGACTTTGTAATAATGCCACTTGGGGGGGGGGGCGAAAGCCCTAATAAGCAGGCATATACATAGAATGAAGGCTATTGCTAAGCACATTGGTTTGTGCTTAAATTGTAAGCCACCCTGAGTCTTCGGAGAAGGGCGGGATATAAATGGGATTAAAATAAAAAAAATAAAAAATAAAAATAAATCATTCAGTAATTTGTAAACAGTATGTCGTCTGGGTAACATTTATAAAACAATCAATAACAATTAATTTCTATGATCTATATTCCATATGTTAATTTCATTTGATTTCCCCTTTCCCCAAAGTATCTTTCTTTGCAAAACATTAGATTAAGACAATTCTCATTATTTTAATGAGGTTGAGGTTTCTTATGCAATACTAGTTTTAGTGTTCCTTCCAAACACCGTGTGTACACTCTTCAGAAAATACCAATGTAGCATGTGCAATGTCACCAGCAAGAGAAGAGGTACTGGAAGCTATCAAATACATTTGGTTCAGTGGACTTCTGTTTCTCAGAGTCAGCAGCTCATAACATTAGATAGTTCTGCATAATGCAGAACTGAGATTATTTTCATTGCAAAAAGAGTGTATAAGTAATTTCTTTCATGAATTTCACTGTAGGTTAGAGATTCATGCATGAAGTGCTCACTTATTTCTTTCCACTTATACTGAAGGGTATTTTAATATTTCCATACAATTCTTTCTGATTAAATATTAAATAAGAAATGATTATAGGTTAAATCAGTACGAGGGAAATGCAGTCCTACAGAGCAATTATTTGAATGTTTTCATTTTGGAATATAGTGTGGTGTTCCAATGTACTTTTCTCAAAATTGTTTTGGAAAAGTGCAAGCAACGTAGAACGTTCAGATTAATTATGTGGTATTGCAGTTCCCAAGGTCTTTACTTTAGAAAGAGCAGGACAGCACAGTTCTGATTCAAACTACTTCATTTGACTAATATATTTAAATTAAATCCACAATTAATATGAAAAGTCCAGTGATTTCTCTATTCCTTCAAAGAGAAACATTTCAAAAGCAACAGATTAATTATACCGAGTGATAAGATTCATGTTCCTCAATTTTCATCCACTTTTTAAAATTTATATACATAGTAACAAAGTAGAAGACTAGAATTATGAACCATGTTGACCACGTTATAGGCAACAGAATATAGTTAAAGTTTTGTTTATAGATAGTCTTCAACTTACAACCATTTATTCAGTGACCTCTGGAAATTGTGATGGCACTGAACAAAGGGACTTATGACCCTTGCCCAAACCTATGGCTGTTGCAGTGTCTCTGAGGTCACATGATCAAAATGTGGGCACTTATAGCAACCTGCCCACATTTACATCCCACTGCAGGGGCTCTGCAATTCCTCCTACCCAATTATGTCACCCTCCCTTTTGGCCCCCTCACTAAAGTCTCCACCCCAGAAGGCTTCCTTCCTTCCTTCCTTCCTTCCTTCCTTCCTTCCTTCCTTCCTTCCTTCCTTCCTTCCTTCCTTCCTTCCTTCCTTCCTTCCTTTCTTTCTTTCTTTCTTTCTTTCTTTCTTTCTTTCTTTCTTTCTTTCTTTCTTTCTTTCTTTCTTTCTTTCTCAGAGCCTCTCTGAAAAAGGCTTCAGTCCTAGCAGGCTCGCTTTCTTTATTTCCTAAAGACACTCAGGTGTGATTGAATCTCCTTAAATATACTCTTGGACAATCTATAAACACAAGAAGAGCAGAGAAATACATCTCACTGCTCTTATCTCCACAAGATAATCCTTAATAAACATCTTATCTATGCTCAGATTCACCCTTTTACTGTATATTGCTTCTTAATGCCCAGGCAGCCAGCTCAAGCATTCACTCTTTATTCATGTGAAACTTTCCCCCTAATTTTTAACGGTGATGATGACTGGAAAGTTAAAAGAAAGAAAGGGAGACTTCTATGGATAAAATCTTTCCTAATATGGCTCTGAGAAAGGAAGGAAGGAAGGAAGGAAGGAAGGAAGGAAGGAAGGAAGGAAGGAAGGAAGGAAGGAAGGAAGGAAGGAAGGAACTATCTATAGTGGAAGGGAGATAAGATAAAACTGCTCTTATTAGATTTGTTGGAGTTCTTTGATTTTCCTACAGTATCTTCTGAACTGCCTACTCTGAAGTCATTACTTCAGTGGTTTCAGCTACCTCAACCAGTAGCCAAGTTGTCAAGCAATTGTTTTCTAGCACCATTGAATTTATTATTCAATGGTGCTATAAAACTATTGCTTGACAACTTGACTACTGATCTATAAGTTCCAGGTATTATGCCTGGTTTTCAATATCTATATAACATCACAACATTAATACTTTTTTGGATAGGATAGGATAGGATAGGATACTTAAGATAAGAGTCATTGACACTGGGCAATATGGAAATTTAAATAATAACAATTCCACACTGAGGCAATACCTTAATGTTGTTGTGAGGGTTGTACATTCTGAGGAAGATGAGAACTATGCCAGAGGTTCAATCATTATGGACAGGTCTCATCAGAAGAACCAGACCAAGAGCATCTCTCCCATAAAGAATATGGTGAAGGATAACTTATTGAAACCCATACTGGACCAGTTGTCACCCAGGTTAACAAAGATCATGCTAGGTAAACAGGTATCTGGACATCTGGTGACAAGTGAGCTATAGGCTAGGATTTGGGATTGTTAACTGAGCAGGCAGCAGCTGTAGGAATTCTGGAAGTAAAGTTGCTTACCTGTCACAAATATACAAAGAGTGAGAACAAAAAGTACTTATTTTTTGAATTACAAATCCAATCCAATGAGAAGAGGATATTCGGGGGGAAAAACATTCACTAATTCTGGAAAGAAAAACATTCAGAATCAGAAATAGAAATGTCCAGTTTAACGTAACAGAGACGTCATGTCACCCAGAACCAATCTCTGCTAGGGAAGTTTGCTATCAATGCTACCTTTGTGAGAGGTTCTGTGGCAATTATCCATCAGCTGGCCTTCTTCATAAGAGCACCACAAAAATAATGTTCTGGAACTACTTTCAAATCAATGCAAATTTCCTACCATGAGATGACAGAATTTCCTAAAAGCAGAGCCTTAGCAGATATTTGCTCTTCTATACCACATGGCCAATTTACTTCATCCCTTGCAATAAATCCAAAATCATGATAATATATTGTCTCTTTGTTACTTCTTTGTCCATTATTTTTATTTGGAATTGAGTGTGAACATAGATGGTTATATACTTGTGCTACTGCAATTTGTGTGTGTTTGTATATCTATGTGTAGAGTTTCTCATTACCATGGTTGTTTATATCCTTTCATATCCTGTATAAAGCAGTGTGTTTTATAGTTATTTCTCTAAATAAGCTTTGATATTTAGCTGAAATCACTACTTACATTATATCTTCTTTTTTATCCAATGATTTATAATGAATGTAAATAATCTTGTTGCTGGCTTCCCAGGGCAAGGGTTTTTTAAAAAAATATCATTGTTTTATTCATTTTAATAATGAGTGCAATCCCATTGGATTTAATGAAGTGCTTATAAGCTAGATTTGAACCAATACATTTTGTTCTGAACACCATCAAGACAATGTATGCATTCAAAATAAAATTATAATAAGATGAATGTTTCATGTTTCATATTCTAAACCAGCACTTAATATACTGTTTATATATTATTCTGGAAGTAAAACAACTAATTTCAGTCATAATCCTTTCTCAGATTCTCCACTGCCCAGTGTTTAGTTGTTTATTGGATTGAACTGGCTACTTTCATCTAATAGCTCCGCCAGGCTGGTACTTTGTCCCTTTATGCTTACCAGAACAGAAAACTCTTATTTGAGCCTTTAAAGATGTTGACATTCTGCCTTTATTAGGGCTCAAAAAACACTTTTAATCTGCAGGAGTTTCTAGCAGAGCAAGGCCCAAGCCTCCAGTTGTGAAGCTGACTCTGTGCAACTAATAAAAAATGTAGTGCAAATGAATTTAAGGGGAGATGCAATTAGTCATTCTTTCCTAACTCAGATAATACATGAGCCAGCTCTCCTCACTGCTCTTGAGAATGAACTTGTATCCAGCTTTAAATGATGCCCAGGGCTCCTTTATTCTTTACATATGCTATATGCTCAGTAGGAATGCATAAAGCTTTTGTCCTGGCTTCTGGCAAGGAGACATAACCAAATGATTCCTCTACTTCTACATCTTTATCTCACTCGACTAATGATATAGGAAAAATGGGAAACATCAGAGCCCCTCAGTAAAGCCTAGTGTTTCTGACAGGCTTAATCCTGTTATGTTTAACATTGTTGCCCATCCTACTATGGTGATCGCTACTATTTTTGAGGAGAGATAGTCCTCTTTATTTATTGACTTGTCAGGCAAAAATTAGATTTAGAATGAGAGCTGCTTTCCTCCAATACAAACTCCTTCAATCTAGGAGTTGCAATCTTTGCACTTCTGGTCTGTAGGTAACTTAGTTACCTTCTACTGCTAGAAACGGTATGCCTATTGTTGTGTAGTGGGTTCTTTGGTGCAGGAATAAAGATGAGGCAAGTGAGTTCAGGAAAGCTCATGGTTTATTGCTTGCAAGATCTGAACTAGGAATTGGGCTGTAACTAGCCGCAATATATAGTTTAGCCCCTAGGCGGCAGCCAATAGGTTTGAAGCAACCATTGCTGCCTAGGGACAGCCAATAGCAGGACTGGAGACTTGTAGTCTGGGTTGCTGGAGAGCCGTTAGCTGCTCCGGCAACCCATGTGGTATTACCATTGAGCCCAATACATAACACCTATATTGCATCATGTTTAAACACTGGAGATGCAGTTAAGAGCAGCATGATTTGATATGTGCCTAATCATATCAATTCGCATGATGTTCTAGCTAATAATTAAAACCTAAAGTATCAACTCTCTACCACCTGGCATTGAATAAATCCTTATTCCTTTTCCACTTTTTCAACTATGACTTTAACTCATGATCCCCACTTCTTCAACTTTACTGATCTATGAACAGCTGACTGTACTGTGAATTGTAAGGGACATGATGGTGATAGAAATATGCAATTTGTGTGTGTTTGTATATCTATGTGTAGAGTTCCTCATTATCATGGCTGTTTATATCCTTTCATATCCTGTATAAAGCAGTGTGTCTTTTAGTTATTTCTCTAAATAAGCTTTGATATTTAGCTGAAATCTTAACTTACAGTACTGTGACCTAGGCAAGAGGACTTAAAGAATATTTCTGCCACATCATCTCCCTTGCTGTTTGCACATATGCACAAATTACTACAGACTGAAAATCTGGGGAAAAGAATTTTGTCTCAGAGGATGCAATATTCCACTATAGATGGCAAAACTTTATATGCCTCCAATGCTCTTTTTTCTTTAATTTAGCATATGGCATGCAAGTCTAGGGAAGCTACAATGTTATACACGTGGTAGAAGTTCTGGCAGCTGACAGTCACTACTCCATTTTTGCACTGGTGCACCACAGGAGGGCAAACTACCCTTACATCAGCTGGTGTGCAGCAGTCTCAAAGGAAGTTGGCTCATCCATGGCTTTCCTCCACAGCAAATCCACTGATCACATCCGGGCAGTTCCAGCACCGGTTCCAGCTCCCCATGCAGAACTCGGCTAGCAGTTTCCCACTCCCAAAATGGTGGTGCCTATTTATCTACTTGTAAACTATGCTTTCAAACTGCTAGGTGGCCAGGAGCTAGGACAAGAGACAGGAGCTCACCCTGTCCTGCAGAACTGGACTCAAACCACTGGAATGCTGGCAATTGCTCAGCATCATTAGGCTTCTATGCCACCATATCCAATGCTCTGTCCAATCCTGAACAAATTTTGATGCACTGATCTTTCTGTTTACTCCCCTGAGTTCCTGAATCATTTCAGTCTTTGTCACTGTTCTCCTACTTAGCTGGGTGGGAAGGTAGGACACAAGTTATATAACCCAATTTGATATTCTTTTATTTCAAGAGACTTGAGTAGCTAGAAACCAGTATTTTAAGGAACATAAGTTCTGGTCATTCCTCACAGTCCCTGGAGCAGGATGGAGATTTCACACAAGTTTGAACATTTATATCTATCAGTTACAGCATTGTTATCATTCCACTAGATCCACTTGAAGTCATCCTTCATTTTTTTCCATTTATATAATACCTAATGTTACTCACTCTAAGTAGATTTATAAGTGGAAATCTATATCAATAGTTACTGTTTGTTTTCCTTTTCTGTCCATGTTGTCATAACTAGGAATGTCAACACCAGATTAGTACTGAATGGCAATCTATTCTACTCCAAATTCTGTAATTCGCTGTGTTTGATTATACTGCAATTTCTAAAAGCATACATCCTTTCTGATTAAAGTTTATATTGATCATCATCCAGAAAATGATCACATTTGTGTTTGTTTGTTTATATTGGATATTTAAAATCTTTTGGTCTTCCCTTTTTGCATTTATGTTTGTTTGTTTTTCCCATATGAAGACAAACCAAGGGGCCTAACATGTAAGAAATAGATGGTTCAAGTGAAAGATCAATTAGCTGAACTGTTTTCTATTGAAGGGGCATCTAAACTATAATGAACTATCTTGGAAGGAAGGATTTGTGATTCTAGCCTATCGCTCTATAACCAGCTGATACAGCTTATTCAACAAATTCTATCTAGCAGTCAGGAATCAGCCATTTTGGAGCAATTTTGTCATGCATGCATGAATGTTATGCATTGAAGAAACAACTGATTACTTCCTTTGGGGAATATAAAAATTGACATTTACTCCATTCAATGCAAGAATTTTAGGTTTCAAAACACAATGTAAATAATTATAGGTAGTCCTTGACTTAAAGCCATTCATTTAGTGACTGTTCGAAGTTACAACAGCACTGAAAAAGTGACTTATGACTGTTTTTCACATTTATGATCATTTCAGTATCCCAGTATCAAAAATAGGACACTTGGCAACTGCCTCATATTTATAATTGCTGCAATGTCCTGGGGTCATGTGATCCCCTTCTGACAAGAAAAATCAATGGGGAAAGCCAGGCTCACTTACACTTACTCGCTTACTAACTTAACATGTACAATGACTCACTTAACAACTGTGGCAATAAAGATTGTAAAATGGGACAAAACTCACTTAACAACTGTCTTGCTTAGCAAAAGAAATTTTGAGCTAAAATTATGGCTTTAAGTCAGAAAATTATGGTTTTAAGTCAGAAGTGGGCATTGAAAGACCCATAAGGTAAGTTGATAACTGCCTCCTAATCAACCTACTCAGCTTGATTTTCACAAATTATAACCTTTTGGTTGGCGTTTTCTACCCCTTTCTCTCCATTTCTCATTTCTGCTTCCACTTTTCCACTTCCCCATTTTAAAGCACTGTACTGGCAGGGAAAGGTTATCTTATCTAAACGCAAGTTTAAATTATGGAAAATGTCTGATTCTCTCATGGCCTAGATTTCAAGAGCACTGACTTCAGCAAGCTAAAGGAAAAAGTAGGAAGGAATCTATGAAGGGAAATCTTGAAAGGAGAAATAGTTCAAAAGACTTGGAAAATTCTGAAAACTGAGGATAAGGCTCACACACAAACAGTACCAAAGAGGAAGAAAAGGGAGAGGAAACAGGTGAAATAGGTGTGGTGGTACCAAGATCTTTCTGATAAACTGAGAAAAAAAAGAACAAGTTTTAAAATGGAGGGTTACATATAACAAAGGCAAAATAGAACTAAATCCTAACTAAATCCTACAAAGACTAGTTAAAGGAGATTATTATGTTTAGCCCAGAGAAGAAAAGGCTAAGGAAAAACAGAAGTCTTCCAGTGCATGAATGGTTGCCACAGAACAAAAGGTATGAATTTATTCTCCAGAGAAAAGAACCAATGTGTGAAAGCTTACAATGAAAGGTTTGAAATATGAAAGAATTTCCAAAGTCTATTCTATTCTATTCTATTCTATTCTATTCTATTCTATTCTATTCTATTCTATTCTATTCTATTCTATTCTATTCTATTCTATTCTATTCTATTCTATTCTATTCTATTCTATTCTATTCTATTCTGTTTTTGTTCTGTTCTGTTCTGTTCTATTCTACTCTACTCTACTTCAATTCTTCCCCAAATTTAATCTGAATATCTTTTTTATTTTTTAATTTGAAACTACTGAATCATATCCTGCCCTGGTTTCTGGTTTGCACCTCTTATGTCAGCTTTTTAGATACTTGTACGTGACTATCATGATTTCCCTTAGTCTTTCCTTTTGAATGTTGTATATACCCAGTTTTCTTGCAACACTTAGTTTCCAGATCCTTTTATTATCCTATACAGTGGCTGCAAATAGACAACCAAGCTTAGAGAGCACCAGGACTCCATATAAGAGATATTCATCATGGCTATATTTTTGTTTCTCTCTGCTTGATAAGCAATATATATGAAATCTTCTCTGCCTATCTGGTTTGGTCCAGCAGGGATGGTGCGCTCCAGATCTGGTTAATTAAGCAATGCCATTTTATGGGACCTCTATTGTATGTAGTGTGTTTATTGTTTTGTGCAATCCTGTTAGGCAGTTTTAATCATTGGTAGGATAGAATAGAATGTTACATTTTCTCAATGGGATTATGCCAAGAGAACAGTTGTCAGAGCTGAATTTGTTGTGTGCTCCATGGCACAGTATTTAATTCATGATCCACTTTATTAAAATGGACTGATTAAATTAGGCTTGAACTTAGAAATCCAATGTAGTGGAATATTCTATGGTAATGAAGAAAAATCAGTTTGATATACTGTTTCAGATTACAAAAAAGTGTGAAAGAAGCCATCTGTTTGGAAACACTAATTGCGAGCAGATGTGCTAAGTCACACTGTACTGGAAAGATAAGGTGGAAATAGCCGTATTTGTCAGCATAATGAGTAAACAAACATAGATTTCCCCCCCCCCCTCAAACCTAAGCAAAGCAAATACAAATATAGATTGACCCACAGAAGTGAGTTTTGGATTGTACAACACATCTAGGTGCATTATACTACTTTTTCCCCTAAAAGGAGAAAAATCCAGAGATTATTTCCTGGATCTAATCTAGCACGATATATTGTCTAACACCCAATTTTAGTGTGTTCATGTACATGTGTACACACACACACACACACACACACACACACACACGGAACCAGAACTTATTTATACTGATGATGACCATGTTTCTTTGAACGGTTTTTATTAAGGTATGTGAGAAACATTATGGTATATCATAAATAGGAATAACCGACACCTGAGGAAAGGTAGGGTGCATTACATATTATTGCAGGAAGATCACATCTTGTTTTCTGTCCTATTGAGATACTGACATCAGTGCTTGGAAATGAAATATGGATATAGTAAGTTCAATCTAATTATAGTTATTTCAAATATTTACGTCATCATTCTTCACATAGATTCCCATTCTATTTCCTTTCCACTGACTGAACATTGTTTCCAAATGTGAGTCTAGCGCATTTAAATAAATGTGACACAACTGAGGAATGGACCATGTGCCTTCTAGATAATGGATAATGTGGATGTCACATATCTTGTATTTTTTCTTCTTTGCACACAATTGAATTGATAACTTTTGATGAAGATAGTCTGAGACATTTTATAGATGAGAAAAAAATCAGAATTGGGTTAAAATCTATATTAGAAAAAAGTAGAATGATAAATTTAAATAATTGACAAAGTACTCTTTTTTAATTATATTTCTGAAATATTTTGCTTGAGGTGAAACCCATCACCAGCTAGCAGAAAAATGGGAGTAAGGTTTTTTGGTTTGTTTGTTTGCTTGCTTCTAATCATATAAGAACCTCTCTATTCAGTTACTGTTCTGTAACATTAACAAAGATTTAATTGATGGGCTCTAGCTATAGCTGGACTCTTATTCACTTCTATAATTTACATATGCACATTGTGCATCTCTTGCTCACATTTTTTTTCTTGACCTTTCATTTCCCCTGCATCTTGTTCTTTTCTTGAAAATGTTTTATTTTGACAAAAATGTATATTCAATAATTCATGAATAAATGAATACTCAAACACTATTCAACAAATGTCACAAACTTTTATCAGCTGTTATAATTATGCATAGAACAGCACAAAAATTAAAAATTCATGAAAATTCATGATGACTTTGTAACAGGTTCACATCCATCCATATGCTGAAAACATGGGGGTTGGATGGGATCTTTTTGCTCTTGTATGGCACGAAATATTTATGAACTTTTCATTTGAGGACAAAGCTCTGTTTACAAGACAATAAATGATGTATTAATGATAGTGGTCACACTGTTAACATGTTACAACATAATGACTGTATAGTTTTCCTTCATTTTAATGCATTTGATTTCTTTTATCAGGTTCTGTTATGTGCATAGCACGATGAGGTAAAATTCTCAAAGAAAAGCTACATAGTTCTTCATATCATGTTTGATGCAAATAATGGTGAAGCTAATTAAAAGATGCACCTATCTGTATTCCAATGAAACCAAAATAATGTAGTCTCTACTTTCCTTCTTTCTTTCCTTCCTTCCTTCCTTCCTTCCTTCCTTCCTTCCTTCCTTCCTTCCTTCCTTCCTTCCTTCCTTCCTTCCTTCCTTTTTGAAACAAAACAATCACATCTACTCTGCAGTCACGTGGTCACAGTTCAGGTGCTTGTTAACTCTCATGTCTGTTTATTTGTTTGTAACCTTCAAATGGATGAAATGATCCATTATAGGACAACAGTTTTTGGATGAAGGTACCTGAAATGGACTAACTTACAGAATTTATCCAAAATGCAGGATCAATTACTTCCATTGGACTGAAATTTGGAAAAGTTGTGGGATATTCTAAAGGGCAAACACTATGGCAGACAAAGCTCTTCTCCTGGATCCCATCAGCCAGAGTTATTTGACCAATGGGATCAGCAGTAGGCCTTCTCTGCCGGCACAAGTTGGGTGGGCCTGTGGTAGCAGGATGAGAGAGCTCATCAAGCGGGGGCTGGATTAGTAAAGCTCTAAAGTCTCTTCCAATTCTGTTATTCTGCTTATATTTTTTGCTTTCTTACATTACCTCTGGAAGCAAGAAGTGATAAGTACTGAAGACAATGTAGACAGAGATTTATTTAGAGCTAAGAAAGGCATAGACTTTTAGAAATTCTGCTTTATCTTACATGTTAAGTGTCAAGGAGTTGTAACCCTTGCTCTGCCAATCATATTAACCCAACGTTGAAAGACTGCCCTAAGAAAATCCAACTCAAAGTGCCAAGAAGCTGGAGGTTCAGTACAAAAACTAAAAGTAAAATGAACTGGAGTCAATAAAAATTGGGGGTATTTGAGAATCTTTGAAGAAACTGATACTTCTAGGAAATAACATCATGGAATTACCTATTCAATGGGAGAATTTTGCTATCTAATTTCCAACATTTATGAACCATTTCAACTATGTTTTCACTTTTCTTTTCATTTTCCAGTTAATGAAAATTCAATAGGTATAAAGTACATAGCCAAATTGCTCTTAAATCTGCCTCTAAGTGTACTTTCATTCTCTTACTTTATTATTTCTTTTTTATTATAAGTCTAATGCTTACTGGGCAATCTTGGAAAAGTAAGTTTCAATATATATGCATCCTTTGCTAGTATTTTGCCATTATGCTGAACAAAGATATTCATAACAAAGAGGCATTTACTGCTGGTTCAATCATGCATGCATGAATGAATTGTCCCTGGGAGGGCAAATCATAGCTTCTACTGGGATTTATGAACCAGACATACGCAAAAATGAGTTTTCAATAGGCATCAAAATCTCTAGATGATCATTACTAAGCTGATTAGATTATGCTAATGGTTTTTTTTATTTTCTCTATTGTATTTTATTCAATTAACTTATAGACCACTTCAATCATCATAATATCTCTAGGCAGCATAGAACTGAATAACAGATACAAATTAAAACTCAAAAAATAACTACACAATAATATAAATATTAATAGCTTACATGAGCAAAAAAACAAGTTCTCAACAATTGCAGAAACAGAAATTATGCAAATACAAAACTCAAATCAGCCAAAAACATCATCAAAAGGATGTTTCAAATCTCTCTGCCTCAAGACTGTTGTGAAACTCAAATTTTCAAAGCTTTCCTACAGAAAACTAGGCTTAAAGGCATAAAGACTTCAATGGGAATGGGGAGGACATTGATCTATTCAAGTATTCATTGTAATGAACAAGGAGCACCTGACCAGTCCTGGTTCCCTGATAAACCAAGGGCAATGTAGCTCTCTTAGGGTTGTCCTTTCAGTGACAAATCTGCATAAACAAAATTTACAATGTGCTAACAATATGAAATAGGGTATTTAAGGTTGGTGTTTTTTTTAGATTTATATACTGCCTTTTTATCAGGAACAAAAGAAGTCTTGCAAACAAAGGCATTAAACGTCTGTGGTAAGTTGGGGAAATGGGAAGTTGGGGAAAAAAACTGAGAAAATATTTCATTTGACAGTCAAGATGCATATAGGTTTGTTATTCCCTTGGTACACAGACAATATCTATCCTTGATACTGAAAAGAGGGATGTAAGTTGTAAGAAACATCATTTCATTGCTTTAGTTACAATCAAAACTGCAGAATACTAAGACACAAGATCCACTTTAGATTTAAGGTAGATATTACAACTTGAGGTATATGCGATGTTCCGTTTAGGAATCTAGTAATTTCCATATGAATAGAGTTTTGTAATTGTGACATGACTTGTTGAGGTCAAAGTTTGTCTCAGGTTCAATTCTAACAGTATTTGCTAGCTAAACATTCAGGAACAAAAAAAAACATCTTGACATGTGTCTAAATTTCTTTTTTCATTTCTTCTAGATGTTGCTTTAATTATTGCAGCATGCATTATAAATGTTCAAGATATATATTCAAAGCAAGAAAATGTCACTGTCTTTATAAGAAGGGAAAAATCAGTGAATAAAGTTATCTAGTCCACAGTGAAAATGCATTTCAACAGAAAAGAAAAACAAAAACAAATTAAACTTGCATTTTAGTATCAGCAGGACTTTTTTTCACAGATGCTATTCAGTAAACTTTCTAGAAGATCTAAAAATTATTTTTCTTGGTAATCATTGTCATAATTACATTTGAAGATTTTTCCCCAATAAATATCATTTGGAAGGTATAATAAATAAAATATCAACATTCCTAAAAGGAATGTGCATAGCCCAGAAATCTTAGTTTCTAAATTTTAATTTCTATTGACCAAATTACTAATTAAAATGAATGTAATTTTATTAATATTTTGAAATTTGACCTATTATTTACAGAATTTTTTAAAGAGAAACTTTAACTAAGACCTTAGGGAGTTCTTCTACAATGTTGTACTGTGCAAGTTACAGACAACATTAACATAATATTTGCCTTATGTACTATACAATAAATTAAGGTAGCTATTTAATCCTATGTTAGATTTTAAATATTATGATTCTGACCTTCTACCTTTGTACAAAGGCTAAATACACAATAAATATCCCTTTTTTATTATTTAGCAGTCTCTGAGGTGTATTACAGTGTGCTTTGGAAGTTCTGTATAAAAGAGTATGATTGAATCTACTTGGAATGTGCTTACTTACTGTTGTGATGAATTTTATTGATTTTAGTTTCTGGGAAAGAAGACAGTGTACCAAAATTGTGCTGATTTAGCAAAGGCTAAAGTCTTTATTTGCTGTTAAGCATTACTGAAAAACTACCATTCAGAATAATAATTTCAGAACATATTAAAATGACTTTTTAAAAATATCTGTTTGATATTTATCATTAGTTATTTGATATATATTTATATGAAATATCCAGAGTATATTTAATTATAAGCCAGGTTTCCTGTGGAAAAGCAAACAAAATTTTTATATGGCTTGGAAACCATAATGGCTATATTATGAACAGACCAAGCAAATAATTGGCCCTAAAGCTTAGCTGGATATGTAAAGGTTGTTGTTGTTGTTGTTGTTAGCTGCGAAGTCGTGTCCGACCCATCGCGACCCTATGGACAACATTCCTCCAGGCCTTCCTGTCCTCTACCATCTTCTGGAGTCCATTTAAGCTCACGCCTACTGCTTCAGTGACTCCATCCAGCCACCTCATTCTCTGTCGTCCCCTTCTTCTATTGCCCTCAATCTTTCCCAGCATTAGGCTCTTCTCCAGTGAGTCCTTCCTTCTCATTAGGTGGCCAAAGTACTTGAGTTTTAGCTTCAGAATCTGGCCATCTAAAGAGCAGTCAGGATTGATCTCCTCTAGGACTGACCGGTTTGATCGCCTTGCAGTCCAAGGGACTCGCAGGAGTCTTCTCCAGCACCACAGTTCAAAGGCCTCAATTCTTTGGCGCTCAGCCTTTCTTATGGTCCAACTTTCACTGCCATACATTGCAACTGGGAAGACCATAGCCTTGACTATACGCACTTTTGTTGACAGGGTGATGTCTCTGCTTTTTAGTGTGCTGTCTAGATTTGCCATGGCTTTCCTCCCCAGGAGCAAGCGTCTTTTAATTTCTTGGCTACAGTCCCCGTCTGCAGTGATCTTGGAGCCCAGGAAAATAAAATCTGTCACTACCTCCATTTCTTCCCCATCTATTTGCCAGGAATTGAGAGGGCCAGATGCCATGATCTTGGTTTTCTTAATGTTAAGTTTCAACCCAAGTTTTGCACTCTCCTTCTTCACCTGCAACAAGAGGCTCTTTAGTTCTTCTTCACTTTCTGCCATTAGAGTGGTATCATCTGCGTATCTTAGGTTGTTGATATTTCTTCCGGCAATCTTAATTCCAACTTTTGATTCATCTAGCCCTACCTTTCTCATGATGTGCTCTGCATATAAGTTAAATAGGCAGGGCGACAGTATACAGCCTTGCCGGACTCCTTTCCCAATTTTGAACCAATCAGTGGTTCCGTGTCCAGTTCTCACTGTTGCTTCTTGACCCGCATATAGGTTTCTCAAGAGACAAATAAGATGGTCTGGTACTCCCATCTCTTTAAGAACTTGCCACAGTTTGTTGTGATCCACACAATCAAAGGCTTTAGCATAGTCAATGAAGCAGAAGTAGATGTTTTTCTGGAACTCTCTAGCTTTCTCCATGATCCAGCGTATGTTGGCAATTTGATCTCTAGTTCCTCTGCCTCTTCGAAATCCTGCCTGTACTTCTGGTAGTTCTCGATCCACATACTGCTGAAGTCTAGCTTGTAGGATTTTAAGCATGACTTTACTAGCATGAGAAATGAGTGCAATGGTGCGATAGTTTGAGCATTCTTTGGCACTGCCTTTCTTTGGAATTGGAATGTAAACTGATCTTTTCCAATCCTGTGGCCACTGTTGAGTTTTCCAAATTTGCTGGCAAATTGAGTGTAGCACTTTTACTGCATTGTCTTTTAAGATTTTGAATAGCTCATCTGGAATACTGTCACTTCCATTAGCTTTGTTGTTGCTCACTTTTTCTAAGGCCCACTTCACTTCACATTCTAGGATGTCTGGCTCGAGGTCAGTGACCACCTCATTGTGATTATCAGGGACGTTAAGCTCATTCTTGTATAGTTCTTCTGTGTAATTTTGCCACCTCTTCTTAATCTCTTCTGCCTCTGTTAGGTCCCTGCCATTTTGGTCCTTTATCATGCCCATTTTTGCATTAAACGTTCCCTTCATTTCTCCAATTTTCTTGAAAAGATCTCTGGTCCTCCCTATTCTATTGTTTTCTTCTATTTCTTTGCACTGTTCATTTAAGAAGGCATTCTTATCTCTTCTAGCTATTCTCTGGAATTCTGCATTCAATTGGGCGTATCTTTCTTTTTCTCCCTTGCCTTTCGCTTCCCTCCTTTCCTCAGCTATTTGCAAAGCTTCCTCAGACAGCCATTTTGCTTTCTTGCATTTCTTTTTCTTTGGGATGGTTTTGGTTGCTACCTGTTGTACAATGTCGCGAACCTCTGTCCATAGTTCTTCAGGCACTCTGTCTATCAGATCTAATTCCTTAAATCTATTTGTCACCTCTACTGTATATTCAACAGGGATCTGATTTAATTCATACCTGAGTGGCCTAGTGCTTTTCCCTACTTTCTTCAGTTTAAGCCTAAACTTTGCAAGGAGAAGCTCATGGTCTGAGCCACAGTCAGCTCCTGGTCTTGTTTTTACTGACTGTATAGAGCTTCTCCATCTTTGGCTGCAGAGCATATAGTCAATCTGATTTCTGTGTTGACCATCTGGTGATGTCCATGTGTAGAGCCGTCTCTTGGGTTGTTGGAAAAGAGTGTTTGCTATGACCATCGCATTCTCTTGACAGAATTCTATCAGCCTGTGCCCTGCTTCATTTTGCACTCCAAGGCCAAACTTGCCTGTTATTCCAGTTATCTTTTGGCTTCCTACTTTAGCATTCCAATCCCCCATGATGATAAGGACATTATTTTTGGGTGTTAGTTCTATAAGGTGCTGTAGTGCTTCATAGAACTGGTCAATTTCATCCTCTTCAGCACTGGTGGTTGGGGCATAGACTTGGACTACTGTGATATTGAATGGTTTGCCTTGGATTCGAACTGAGATCATTCTGTCATTTTGAGGATTGTATCCCAGTATTGCTTTTCCTACTCTTTTATTGACTATGAAGGCTACTCCATTTCTTCTGAAGGATTCTTGCCCACAGTAGTATACCTGATGGTCATCTGAATTAAATTCACCCATTCCTGTCCATTTTAGTTCGCTGATACCTAAGATGTCAATGTTCAGTCTTGTCATCTCTTGTTTGACCACGTCCAGCTTTCCTTGATTCATGGATCTTACATGATTTTCTAACTAACATTGCACTTGCTTCATCAGCCCTGTGTCTTTAATTTGTCAGGATATTGGGCTAGATACAAAGTAAACTGTTATATCCACAGTGTCACCAGCTGCAGGTAAAAGCATAATGCATAATTACTATATATAAAGTCAGGTTTTTTAAAAAAAGGGACTAAAGCTGTTTTATATCTTACATTTAACTAAAGAAGCACACAGACATGACATAAAAAAGCAAGATTAGAGTTTGCTAAAATGTACTTGAGTAAGCCAAAATCCTTCTGGGAAAACGTCTTGTGGACAGATTAGACCAAGATAGAGCTTTTTGGTAAAGCACATCATTCTACTGTTTACCAAAAATGAAATGAGGCCTACAAAGAAAAGAACAGTACCTACAGTGAAATGTGATGGAGGTTCAATGATGTTTTGGGGTTGTTTTGCTGCCTCTGGCACTGGGTGCCTTGAATGTGTGCAAGGGATCATGAAATCTGAGGATTACCAAAGGATTTTGGGTCGCACTGTAGAGCCCAGTGTCAGAAAGCTGGGTTTGCGTCCGAGATCTTGGGTCTTCCAGCAGGACAATGACCCCAAACATACGTCAAAAAGCACCCAGAAATGGATGGCAAGAAAGCGCTGGAGAGTTCTGAAGTGGCCAGCAATGAGTCCAGATCTGAATCCCATTGAACACCTGTGGAGAGATCTTAAAATTGCTGTTGGGAAAAGGCGCCCTTCCAATAAGAGAGACCTGGAGCAGTTTGCAAAGGAAGAGTGGTCCAAATTTCCGGGTGAGAGGTGTAAGAAGCTTATTGATGGTTATAGGAAGCGACTGATTTCAGTTATTTTTTCCAAAGGGTGTGCAACCAAATATTAAGTTAAGGGTGCCAATAATTTTGTCCAGCCCATTTTTGGAGTTTTGTTTGACATTATGTCCAATTTGCTTTTTTCCCCTCCCTTTTTTGTTGTGTTCCAATACACACAAAGGGAATAAACCTGTGTATAGCAAAACATGTGTTCCTGCAATACTTTTCTGTGAGAAATACTTGATTTTCTGGAAAAATTTCTGGGGTGCCAACAATTTTGAGCATGACTGTAGAAGTCTCCTAGAAAGTTGGGATGAATCTTGCCAAATTAGAAGATGGAACTTCAGATTTCTCTTCCTTCCAGCTGTCTTTTATAAGCAATGCTAGATTATCACAGTTAGATTGCTGAGTTTTTTCAGCATCACAGATCTTGTTAAGTATTCATCTAAGAGAATTCAGATAGTGTTCAGCTTAAAACCACAACTGAGCCCAAAATTTCTGTTGCTAAGCAAATCAGTTGTTGTGCATTTTCCCCCAATTAATGACCTTTCTTGCCACAGTTGTTAAGTGAAGCACTGTAGTTGGTAAGTTGGTAACGTGATTGTTAAATGAATCTTTCTTCCCCATTGATTTGCTTCCAAGAAGTTTGCAAAAGATGATCACATGACCCTGGGCCACTGCAACCATCATAAATACATATCAGTTGCTGAATATCTGAATTGTGATCATGTGATCATGGAAATGCTGTAACATTTGTGTGAAAAACCATCATAAGACACTTTTTTCAGTGCCATTGTTACTTCAAAGAGTCACTAAACAAATGGTTTTAAATTGAGGACTACCTGTATTTAACGTTAAGAAAACCAAGATCATGGCATCCGGCCCTCTCAATTCCTGGCAAATAGATGGGGAGGAAATGGAGGTAGTGACAGATTTTATTTTCCTGGGCTCCAAGATCACTGCAGATGGGGACTGTAGCCAAGAAATTAAAAGACGCTTGTTCCTCGGGAGGAAAGCCATGGCAAATCTAGACAGCACACTAAAAAGCAGAGACATCACCCTGTCAACAAAAGTGCGTATAGTCAAGGCTATGGTCTTCCCAGTTGCAATGTATGGCAGTGAAAGTTGGACCATAAGAAAGGCTGAGCACCAAAGAATTGATGCCTTTGAACTATGGTGCTAGAGAAGACTCCTGCGAATCCCTTGGACTGCAAGGCAATCAAACCGGTCAGTTCTAGAGATCAACCCTGACTGCTCTTTAGAAGGCCAGATCCTGAAGTTGAAACTCAAATACTTTGGCCACCTAATGAGAAGGAAGGAGTCACTGGAGAAGAGCCTAATGCTGGGAAAGATTGAGGGCAAGAGAAGAAGGGGACGGCAGAGAATGAGGTGGCTGGATGGAGTCACTGAAGCAGTAGGCGTGAGCTTAAATGGACTCCAGAAGATGGTAGAGGACAGGAAGGCCTGGAGGAACATTGTCCATAGGGTCACGATGGGTTGGACATGACTTCGCAGCTAACAACAACCTGTATTTATATCAAAAGCTTGCTCACTTGGTATTTGAAATGATTACTTAGTCCAAAATACTCTATGAGTTCCTGTGCTCAAGATTATCTTCAATCTCACAAATGGATATATTATATATATATAACAGCATATTTTCAAATAATGTGAAAGACTGTCTTACTTGTGTGTGTTTAATAAGCATTTAGAATTTCATATAAGGAACTTAATGAGGTGCTGTTGAATTGATTAATTTGTAGACATTAAGAACTGTCGATGGGAGGTACAATCTTATGTCTGTAGCCTGATTTGTAAATTTTATTTCTGGAGCTTTTATTTTCAAGTCATCTTATTGACTCTTTTTTCATATAACTATACACTGGAAACTGACTGATGAGTTATTGTTTGAGGAAATACATAATATGTCTTTCACTAAACTGTGGTTAGAGTGAATTATTTCCCTGATATTCAGAGTCATTGCTACATGCAATTTAAGCCAAATCATGAAATCCATAAATGAAAACAATTGAACTTTTGACAAAGTAACAGATAATGGCTACTTGGGCCTGTCATAAAATGAAGTATTTAATTTTATGACCTCTAGATTTACATAACTTCTATATTATTTTAGTCAGTGTAGTGCTATTCTTATTCTGAAACAGAAAAAAAGAAATCTCTGATTCAGTTCACCATTTGTTTTTTGAAAGTTTAGTGCTATTTGTAAATCCAGTTACCACTTTAAAAGGATAATTTCTACCCTTACCTAGGAAAACAAAGCACAGACCCTATTTTTGAAAATATACATAATGATTGGGTTTGTAGGCCTTTCTTCACTTTCTTGGGAACCCAAAAAGAACATGTGCTTATAAGAACCCAAGAGCTTTATGTTTCTTTGCAGCCCTGTCTATAATCACTGCTTGATTATCTACTGTTATGTGGTTTCCTGGGCTCCAAGATCACTGCAGATGGGGACTGTAGCCAAGAAATTAAATTAATTTCCTTGGGAGGAAAGCGATGGCAAATCTAGACAGCACACTAAAAAGCAGAGACATCACCCTGTCAACAAATGTGCGTATAGTCAAGGCTATGGTCTTCCCAGCTGCAATGAATGGCAGTGAAAGTTGGACCATAAAAAAGGCTGAGCACCAAAGAATTGAGGCCTTTGAACTCTGGTGCTGGAGAAGACTTCTGCGAGTCCCTTGGACTGCAAGGCGATCAAACCGGTCAGTCCTGGAGGCAATCAACCCTGACTGCTCTTTAGAAGGCCAGATCCTAAAGCTAAAACTCAAATACTTTGGCCACCTAATGAGAAGGAAGGACTCACTGGAGAAGAGCCTAATGCTGGGAAAGATTGAGGGCAATAGAAGAAGGGGATGACAGAGAATGAGGTGGCTGGATGGAGTCACTGAAGCAGTAGGCGTGAGCTTAAATGGACTCCAGAAGATGGTAGAGGACAGGAAAGCCTGGAGGAACGTTGTCCATAGGGCCGCGATGGGTCAGACACGACTTCGCAGCTAACAACAACATGTGGTTACATGATCTGTCCAAAAAGTGCATAAAGGAGAAGCAACATTTGAGAAAAACTCATGCAAGTGCAAATGGAGTACTTTTGCTGTGAAAATAACAAGTAAAGGACCTAGCTGCCTCAGATATATTTTCAAATGTGAGTGTTGTTTTATCTGTAGAAGCACAAAAAGGAAGATGTTATTCCTGCAACATTTATACTTCCATAGATATACTGACAGTAAAAGACTTATATCTTTTCCAGGCAGAATCAATAGCAAGATTCTTCTACATCCTTCCTGGAAGTTAGAACTTATTTTTCTCAGGATAGTTGTTTGTGTCATTCATTTAAAGTTGTTAGCAAAGTTTTATGAGTTTGAGATGGAATATGGCCTGCCTCAGAGAAAAACCCAGATTTACAAGACTCCCAATAAAAAAAAATCTCCCTTTTTTGCAACCCTATAATCCTTTTATTTGGGATAGAATCAGGGCAACTGGATTTACTGGCTGGAGATCCTTCCTCATGCCATGTGGGGTTTTTCAGCAGATATCTTTTCTTTGCAGCCAAGGAGAGAAAAATCTGTCACTACCTGGGATTGAACTCCCAACCCTCCTACTGGGAGGTGAGCATCTTTACCACTAGGCCACCACACTGCTCTATTTACAAAACTCCAAATATAGATTAATATCCTAGTTTGCTCAGAAGACTACACTGCTCAAAACAACTTGCCTACTACTTCCTGTGTTGTAGAAATAGACATATCATGCAACTTTGCTTCCCCTTTCTCATTATTGTATTCCAGACATATCCCACTCAAATACATGTATAGTGATGGGCAGAACCAAGAGGAAGAATCTATTTCATTCATTTTATTGCAAATTCTGGCCTCCTCTTTTATGAAGGACCTAATGAAATTGGACATTTGCGGGTGAAAAAAAAAGCAAGTAAAACTACCAGAGGGTTGGATTCCTACTTAACAAAAATGTTTAAACTAGGCTTCCGGATGGCAAGGCGACGCCGGAGGCAGCCATTTCTTGGCTGTCAGCCTCGCGGCTCTGTAGAGCCGCCGAAAACAGCGACGATCAGCTGTTCGGTGGCTCGGAAGCCCCCACCTCGGGAGAAGAGGAGGGGGTGAGCGTCCAGGTAGGAGTAGAGCTCTCCAGGGCCACCAGAACTTAGAGTTTTGGTGGCGGAAGGATTGAGCCCCCCCGAAGCCTGGGCATGCTCCGGACTGCAAGGTGCCTCTGCTCCGGGTTTTTTGGAGCAGAACAGGGCGTTCGCAACCATCCCTGCTAGCAAGGAAGAGCTTTTGAGAACGAGGACACAGGCAGAGCGATGCAGGAGATTTTGGTGAAGATGATGTGTTGATCTTTAACTCAATGGACTTTGCTGAATCTGCAAGTGAAAGTGCGTAGTTAACAATAGAGGGTGAAAATGGCGGCTATATCTTCTAAAGTTCCTTCCCTGAGGCAGCAGTCTTCGGTGAAAACTTCATTGTCCTCTGCATCTGAATCTGTATCAGCTTTTACAGCAAAAGATTTGCAGAATCTGTTGCAAGAGACTATGGAAAAGCAAATGCAGCAATTTGTTGAGATAATGGAGAAAAAGTTGGAGGAGAAGTTTACAGATAAATTAACAGAAATGAGAGCAGACATCACATCTGCAATGTTAAGCATGGCTAAAGGCATTGAGATTTTGGATGAAAGAGTGGGAGATCTTGCTCAAAATGATATTAGACTGGAAGCCAAAATGACAGAAACTGAAAATGTGATAGAGAAAATGGATTATGATTTGATTTCGACACAGTATTATCAGATGGAATTTGCTTTAAGGATTAGAGGTCTGAAAGAAAATCCTAAGGAAAATTTGAAGAAAATGGTTTCTGAGGCTTTGGAAGGGGTGTTGAAGCGACCAGCAGATGAAATAATGCAAGATATAGATAAAATCTTCCGTGTTAATTCGTGGATCGCAAGACAAAGGAAACTACCCAGAGATGTGGTGGTTTATTTTACAAAGAGAATGATTAGAAATGAAGTTATCCTACAATATTGATTTTGTAATTGCTGAGCAAAAAGTTCTGATTTTAAAAGAGATCCCTGCAAAGATTTTAAGAAAAAGGAAGGAATTTGCTTTTTTGACACAAGAATTGAGACGACGTGATATCAAGTTTAGATGGCAAATACCAGTGGGTATGGTGGTGACCTATGAAGGTACGAGGTATTGTTTTACCACGGAGATTCAGGCACGTGATTTCTACAGTAATGTTTTAAAAGCAGTCCCCATACCATCTTTGGAATCTACAAAGAAAAAAGGTGAGAGAGAGTCTCAACGTTCCAGAGAGAACCCGCAAGTTGCTGAAGGGTTAACGCAGACAGATGTGAAAGATACAGGAGTGGGTCAAATTTCATTATCACTGGAGAAGGCCAGAAATTGGAAGAGGCGTGCTACTTCTGGACGAATGAATCAAGCCTGAAGATTTAGTCACATAACTGTAAGAGACTATAATGTAATAAGGATTATGGGAATTGGAATTGCTAGAAGGACTAAATATTTGGGGATATATTTTTTACCCTTATAAAATAATTATGTAATATTTTGTGTTGTTTTAGTTTTAAGATGATTATGAAAAGTTAATTGGGAAGATTTGTAGTAGTGTTTATTGATATTCTGTAGGTTATGATTTGTTATTTGGATGAAAAATTTTAAGCTTTTAGTTGGATAGAAGAATAGTTTTATAAAATTGATATAAATTGTTTTCTTTGTGATTGAAGCTAACTTGTAATATTTTTATGGGTAATATTGGAATAGGTAATAGAATATAAGAATATAAGAATGATGTGATTATATAAAAAAAATTTAAGTTTGGAAAGTAATCTATGGTATTTTAAGTTGTATAACACATTAGGATAATGTGAATTTAAAGCTTAGTTGGAATGAGGAATAGTTTTAGACAATTGATATAAATTGGTTTATTTGGGATTGTTTTTATTGGGTATCAGATTGGAAGGTATTATTTTGTATTTGAATAATCATTGATATGATATATATATGTATGTTTGGAATTTACCTATATGAGTTAAAGTTTGATAGTTTGAATAGTTTAGGATTGTTTGTGTAAGTTAGATCATGATTGTTTGTATTTTATACCCTGTGTTTTGGTATTAGATTGAAAAGTATTATTTTGTATTTGTATAATTATTGATATGATATATATATATATGTTTGGAGTTTTTTATATGAGTTAAAGTTCGGTAGTTTAAATAGTTTAGGATTGTTTGTGTAAGTTAGATTATGATTGTTTGTATTTTTATACCCTGTATTTTGCTCTGGGAAGCAGGGGGGAGGGAAAGGGAGGGAGGGGTTCGGGAGGGTTGGGGAGGGGGAAGAGGGTGGGAGGGGAAGGGGTTGGGAGGTTTTTTTTCTTTTTTTGGTTTGTTAAAGATAAAATGTAAAACTTTTTAATAAAAAAACAAAAACAAAAACAAAAATGTTTAAACTTAATTTTTTTATTTAAAAAGTTTTACAATACATTTTGACTTTAATCCCCCCCTCCCCCACCCCCACCCAACCCTCCCTATCCCTCTCTCCCATTCCCTCCTCCCCCCCCCCCGAACTTCCCAGAGCTAAATACAGGGTATAAAATCAAAAAACAAACATAAGCACCCCTATGTTATCAGCAATAAACTATTAATTCTATCTCCCTCTAGCTCATATAAGATGAATACAAACAATATTAATATTACAAATAAAGTAAAAAAGAAAAAGAGGAAAACAGAAAAAGAGCTTTACTCAGAATAGATTTTCTTAATCCCAGTCCTTATTCATATTAATTTAAAAAAAAAACAACAAAAAACTTTCACCTACTATTTACATTCTCCAACCTTTCTCTAATTTCTAAACAAATTCTCAGTTACGCGCCAAAAGCGCCTATCTCTATTAACCTTAATAATCTCCAACCAAACTAAACTATGATCAAAAATAATTCTTGCATGTATCACGCCAAATGTCTCGCAGTTCCAAATCATCCTTGAGTTCAAATAAAAAGAGTAAAAAAAAGGTTTAAGCAGTCTGTAAGACAACTTGTTGTTAATTAGGAGCTTGCATACCCATTCTTAGTTCAACACATACTTTTAGTCCATAACCCTAATATACTTTTCTAACAAGCAAATAACATCAATCTTAAATTGTGTTAAATATTAAAAAAAAAACTTTCTTTCTCCTCTATGATAAATTTAATCCATTGACATTCTAATTTAAAAATTTAATCACCAATCTTAACGCTCCAAAACTTTTGGAGCACGTCTGTCATGACCCCCAAAACTTCTTTGGACCGCGCCCCTCCCACAGCTTCACTGTAAGTACACTTTGGAGATTCCATAACTTTCTGCTGGTCTTGCTCTTGCTCTCGTCTCGCTCTTCTTAGGGCGGCACGCGTCATCCTCTGGCCTCCTGCAGCATCCGATTAAACTGTATCTTGATCCCCTCCAACACCATTGTCCTCTATCTGTTTATCTGCAACATCTTGAAGCTTTCCCTCGCCGTATCCCTTTACAGCTTCCAAAAATGATAGGGGGGTTGCTTTTAACACATTGCTATAAAAATCACGTACCTGGGCCACAGTAACCAGACGATGTCTTTTACCTTCATGCGTCACCACCAGTCCAACTGGAATCTCCCATCTAAACTTAATATCACATTTCTTAAGTTCCTGTACAAGAAATGCAAAATCTTTCCTTCTCCTTAAAATCTTCGGAGGAATCTCTTTTAAAACCAAGACTTCTTGCTCAGCCACTACCAATTTAGTATCATAAGCAGCTTGAATGACTTCATCTCTAATTACTCTCTTTGTAAAATAGACCACCACATCTCTGGGTAACTTCCTCTGTCTTGCAATCCATGAATTTACACGAAAAATTTTGTCCATATTTCCCTCAATTTCAGATGCTGGCTGGCCCAATACCCCTTCCAGAGCCTCAGAAATCAGCTGCTTTAAATCTTCTTTACAATTCTCCTTTAAACCCCTGATTCTAATATCATACTGCATCTGATGATACTGAACAAGGCTCAATTCTCCGTCCATTTTATCCCTTATATTTTCATTTTCTAATACCTTTGCTTCTAATATAGAGTACTTTTGACTGAGATCCTTCACTTTTACATTCAGCTGTTGCACACATTCAGCTACAGATTCAATCATAGACAACATGTCCACCCTCATTGCTCTAAACTTCTCTTCCATCTTCTTCTCCAATTTCTCCATTTTCTCCTCCATTTTCTCCTCCAGCTTTTTCAACTTTTCATCCATCATGTCAGACATCAATTGTGAATGCTTTCCAAGAGCATCTTGTAAATCCTTAAGCGTCAATGCCGGAGGAGGTGCAGGAGGAAGCAAAGCTTGCAATGAGGTCTGTTGCACCAGGGAAGACCCCGCACTCTGAAGAGCTTTAGAAGTTTTAGCCGCCATCTTCCCCCACTTTCACTTATTGCGCACTTTCACTTTAAAGCTATAAAATCCATTGAGCTAGAGAGTAAAGATAAGAGTCCACATCACCTTGACCTCTTGTACCGCTCTCCCTGCATCTTGACAATCAAAAGTATTTCCTTTTGGCAGGGGTGGTTGCTAACGCCTGGCTCTGCTCCATAAATCCCGGAGCAGGGGCGCTGCGCAGCTCGGAGCAACCCAGGCTTCCGGGGGGCTCAATCCTTCAGCCGCCCAAACTCTCAGCTCAGGCGGCCCCGGAGAGCTCAACCCCTACCTGGGGCCTCACCCCCTCCTCTTCTCCCGGGCTTCAAATCCATCTAAACAGCTGATCGGCGCTGTTTACGATGGAAAAACACAGCTGCGGAGCGGGCAGCCCGAAAACGGCTGTCTTCGGCGTCGCGTCGCCACCGGAAGTTAAACTTAAAATTTTAAACAAATAAACACAGATTGAATAAAGCCATGATATATTTATGTGCATTTTTTCTGATTATCATGATTGCTAGTTAAGTTGATCAGCGACAGAGACAACAGAGACAAAAGAATTATTTCTTCACAACATAAATAATATCTGGAAACCAAGGCAATTAATACTGAGGACTTCAAAAGAGGATTAGAGAAATATATGCACGATAGATTTATAAATAGCTTGTATTGTAGTTCATGTCAGTATAGGCTAGAAGAAGCTGGACTAAAGGTGTGTCTGCTCTGACCCAGCAGAACAGTTCTTATTTTTATAGTTATAATTGACTAAAAATACAAGGATATCAAATAGAACAATACTGCTGTTGTGGTGCTTTTCTTCTGTTCTATGTTGTCTTTTACCAGAGATAAGAAAAAAGATTTGCTGCTGTACATAAGATTTTGCTTGCATCATTCTTCTGTAAACAGAAGATGGCAGCAAACAAAAATGATTCCTAGGCACATATTGTCTCATCTATATTTAGGAGGATAGAATTGTCCTAAATATAAGAACATATGTACATCTTCATATCGATATACTGCATTGACCATTGTATACCAAACTGCAGAAGGAGCTTTCTAGCAATTGGAGTTATCTGTAGTTCATTGTGACCTGTTTATCAAACAACCCAAGACAAATATGGCAGGAAGTTTCTTTTTTTCCTCATTAAGACAGAGCCTTGGTGGAGCAGTGGGCTAATGCCTCCTTAAGTAACACCAGCTGCCTGAAATTAGTGCAGGTTCGCATCCCACCAGGCTCAAGGTTGACTCAGCCTTCCATCCTTCCGAGGTAGGTAAAATGAGGACCCAGATTGTTGGGGGCAATTAAGCTGACTTTGTAATAATGCCGCTTGGGGGTGTGTGTGAAAGCCCTAATAAGCAGGCATATACATATAATGAAGGCTACTGCTAAGCTTGTAAGCCGCCCTGAGTCTTCGGAGAAGGGCGGGATATAAATGGAATTAAAAATAAAAAAAATAAAATAAATGACAAAGGTTTTATGGTCACTATGTTTACTCAGCTTTGAGAAATAGCTGTTTGCTGAGATGACGTATGAAAGATATTTAAGAACATGAATAAGATTGTACTACTGTGTTAAAAAAAGAATAATTGTTTAGCAATCTGGAGCATATGTATTCAGTTGTATACATTTTGGGTATTACTGGGAAAATAATGCCAAATATTTCAGGCCAACCAAAGTATACGGAATAATGGGAAAGGACAAAGAAAGGGGTGGTTCTCATCAAGGTCATCTGGGTCAGATCTCATTCACCTGCTGCTAGCAGGGAAACTTCCTCAAGAGTTTGAATATATCACAGTGCCTAATGTTATTGGATGTTATTTTGCAGGATCCAATCTGGGTCGATCACTGGGACCAGAGGTTTTGTCTTCCAAGCTTAGTAGCTGCAAAATTGAATGTGTTACTATTACTAAGATTGTTGGACAAGCAGGCATAACACAAAGCCAGGGAAGTTATTGAAGCCTGAGAAATAGGCCCCTTGTCAGTCAACAGGAAGGCTGATTCACCATCAAGTACTTAGAAGGCGATGGTTGAGCAGCAGAAGCAAACAACAACTAATGACTTAAAAGCCAGCAATCAACACACCCCACTCAACATCTAAAAAGTCACTTACAACAGATACTATAAATGCCACACACAGGACAGCATATATTCTGCTAGAGAGATGGGCTTCAGCATGTGAAAGCTCAGAAGGCAAAACCTCTAGTTCTGGTGACTCATCCAGATTGGATCCTGCAACATTATCCTGGAACATGTATATTTGCCTTCATTCGTGGATATTATTTTATTCACAATTATGTGAAGAGCTGAAGTGTTTCAAATTGGTTTTGGAGCATTCCAGGGAAGGTAGATATTTTTACATGTAGAATTAAATACCATAATTCCCAAATAATGATAAATGAGGGAATTTGAGTCTCCAGCAGACCATGTCCACAGGCAAAGTAGAATATTCATAAATTCAGAATAGTTCAAGAGACGTGCTTACTGGATGATGGTAGGAAAACTAAAAAGAGGGCAGAAGGCTATTAGGGAAACATATTATATCAACGACTCATCATGAATTTAATTATCACTTATGAAGAATTTATTGACATATCCTGGCTTCATAATGTCAATTCTGCAGAAATAGATAATATTATTTTCTCACAATTTTTCCATATTGTTTCTGGTAACCTAAAATTATGCCATAATCATTTAATTAAGCCATGTAATCTCTGTCCAAATATTGGGATGCAATTCTTCATTTCAATAACTCACTGAAATTGTTTATAATTTATGATTTTGTAATAGTGCTGTACCTTCAAGGTATGAACCAGATGATTATTGTGAGGGCTTTAGAAATGTTTCACAGCCAGTGTAATAGGCCCCATATAATTTATAAACAGTTCAATGACACATTTTACACCCAAAGAAAAAAAAAATACATGTTCAATTAGGCACTATGGTTATAGAATGCTTTGAAAGAATCAAAATGTAAAATTAAATACACATTAAGATGTGTTATTACAGCAGAAATAAATATTGCAAATGTTTTTTATTTAATACAAATTGAATTAACTAGACTTCTGATATTAAGTATGTCTTCAAACTACTATAGCAGATTATGTGCTGTCATTGGTTGTTTAATATTTCTTATCTATTTGATAATGCCTAAGAGAAAGATTTAAAGAATGAAGGCACATTATAAAAAGTTCAGCCAATCTGATGTAATATTGTAATTGAGAATGTGTGAGCAGTAAATAAATGTTATTTATTATCTTAAACTAATAGATGTCAGAGGAAAAAATAAAAAAAACAAGAATGAAGTGCTTAAGAAAAAGAATTCTTACAATTTAATATATTTTTAGTTTACAAATTAGCAGTTAGCTTTAGCTAGTCCTTAATATGCTTTCTTTAGTGTACTATAATTCAGAATTTTCTCCAATATTATAGTAACATGCAATAGATAAAGCACTACACAAAAATCATAAAAACAACTTAAAAACCATACAGCTGAAAAAATATAATATTCATATAAGACATGAGGTGTGACAATATCTTTTTTCAACCTGCTATATAATTCAGTAATTTTAGGGTGGATATGTGGATTCCGAAAGGAAAGGAAGGAGTTATAGTACATTTAATTTAATAGCATATGTGCCTGATTAGCTTCCAATTTCTCCATTCTTATATTCTGGAAGGCAAAGAGTATAGCCTGGCCAGCTAGGGGAAGCCATTATATCCATTCATTATTGGCAATGCTTTTTAAAAGAATGGTAGTAAATGGATTCTATTTAATTCAATTTTTAATTAATTAGGAAATGAAGACACACTATTGATTGTTAAACCATAGGAAACATCTGGGTTGCATTAGATAACAGAATTCTATCCCTCTGATTGTTAAATTACAATACATTGTTATATCAACATTAAGATAAAGATAAAGGTAAACATTTTTTTAAAAAGTAATAATTTCAGGAAAGCTGGGCTAGAAAACATATCTCTGACATTTAGATATCTATACTTGGACATAATTATTTTACTTATGTGCTATTTATTCTCAACTATCATGATTTTTATTTATATTTACAAATTAAATTCAATTAACTTCTTTGTGTCTAGCTATGCACAGGAGTCTAACATTAGAAAAGCTGCTTTTCACTTTTCAGTATTTGCTGAAGTATTGTGAACACCAACAAAAGAAAGTGACTGGTCAAGAAGCAACTTTGCATGAAATATGAGCTATGCTCAAGGGAACTTAACAGATCTTTTAACAAAACCAGAGGTTTTACTTCACAGTGGGTTGTATTGTCAATTATGCCAATTATGTACCTATGCTTGTACTAGTAATAGTGTAATCAAGGCAATTGGGACAGCTTGCCTCAAATCCTTTGAATCTATTTTGATCTTGCAGGCAATTATATGTTCTCTAGAATTAATAGAACTTTTTCTCATTTAATTAAAACAATCCAGAACTATTGCTATGTGACACTAATTTCATTAAACATGAGTTTGGAATCTACCAATTTGTTTGTTTATAAGTTCAGCATGACTTTTTTTTTAAAACTAAGAACCTTCATTAAGGTCACCACATAACTATTTGGTGTACTGTTCTCTAGAATTTCTCTTTCTTTTCTCTTTTTGGTAAAATGTTAATTTTCTGTTTAAAATTGGACACATTGATAATGTAATTATATCATCACAGGGTTAGAAAAATGGATTTAAGCAAAGTGAACTTGGTGGATAAAACCAAAATATATGAGCCTGTCTTCTAAAACAGATAAACATATGAAGTTATGAGTTTATGTTCCTATATGTAAACCAGACAAGGCCAACTCTTCAAGACAGCCAAAAAGACCTAGTGATAGCCAAACCTTTTCAAATCCAGAAAGACAGTGCGGTGTGATGATTAAGGTATATGAGCAAGACCAGAGAGATCCTACTTCAATCCATTCTCAGAATGGAAATTAATCAGGTAACATTCAGGTGAAGGATGTACAGAGGCTCTAGGATGAAAAAGCCATGATGGCAGATATAACCAAAATGAGCATCAACCCATAGAAAAGAATGGGGCTCTGATCATGCACTTGCACTTGCCATTCTTGTTTGTTGTTTGCTTATTTGTTTGTTTGCTTATTTGTTTGTTTGCTTATTTGTTTGTTTGTTGCACCCCTTCTCCCTACAAATCTTTCTGCTGAGCCAGTAATTCTTTGGCAGCCTATCCTACAGTACCTCAGATGGTTACATGGTGGGGAAATGAAGGGAGATCCCATGTAATCTGCCTTCAGCTCTAGGAGGAAATAAACTGTCAGAAACAATTATCCCATATACAGGTTATATAGGATAACCTATATATATTATCCAATATACAACAGTAACTGGGATCAGATTTCCAATGAAGTTGGAAAGTGCAACATCACATGACCACAATACTTAACAGTTGCACTCATAGCACTTCCCATTGCTATCATTGACTGAATTCCACCAGTCATTAGGAAAGAACCCATCCTGATTCAAGCAACTCCCAGATTTATCCTGGCCAGACTCCCTTCTCTTGAACTCCTCTTCCCCTGCCTCTTCCCCCATCTCTGTCCTTTTGGCCACTTTGTATTCTAGCCCCTCTGCTGTCCCTGCTACCCTGTGCTTTGCTTGCCCTGCAGGCCTGCCAGACTGGTTTCCAAACCATTTGTGCTGTTCTCACAATACTTTGGAAAGCCTTCAGAAAGCTTCTGAGGTCACCTGAAGCATTAAAGAGTCGATGAACCAATGGCTTTAACTTCTACACAAAAATATAGTATAGTGAGAAAATTGTGCTATATGCTGCTCTCTATTTGAATACATTTTTACACATTTAGAAGACAAAATAAAATCAAGAGGAATTTTTTTTTAGTCAAGGAGGAGATGCAGTCAGCAAAGTTGCAGAGTTATGGAGATATGTGTAACAAAATAAATAGCTATTCAGTCCTCTCACAACAATAAAGCTTAAAAGGAATATGCACTCGTGACCTCCCGTTTAGACTACTGCAATGCTCTCTACAGGGGGCTGCCCTTGAGGACCACTCGGAGGCTTCAGCTGGTGCAGAATGCGGCTGCGCGAGTTGTGATGGGGGTTTCCCAACACTCCCATGTAACACCTCTACTCTGTGAGCTGCATTGGCTTCCGGTTGCCCTCCGGGTGAGATTCAAGGTGCTAGTGATAAAGCCCTAAATGGCTTGGGTCCAGGATATCTGAGGGAACACCTGCTGCCGGCATCAAGTTCCTCTCGTCCAGTGCGCTCCCACAGGGAGGGCCTTCTCAGGGTGATGCCGGTAAAAGATTGCTGGCAGATAACACCCAGGGGGAGGGCCTTCTTTGTGGGGGTGCCTGCCCTCTGGAACCAGCTGCCCGCGGAGCTTAGGACTGCCCCCGACCTTTGTTCATTTTGCCGGGACCTGAAGACCTGGCTCTTCGAGCTTTCCGGCCCAGGCTGAGAGTTTTAATCGGGGTTTTTTATATTTTTTCAGGGATTTAATTTAATCTTTTTAATCATTTTTAATTTTTGTATCAATGTTTTAAGTACCCTGTAAACCTCCCTGAATCCTTCAGGAAAGGGTGGTATATAAATTCAATAAGAGAGAGAGAGAGAGAGAGAGAGGGGGGGGGAATGGAGAGAAAACTAGGGCAAAAGAATAAAGGATGCCTATAAAAAGTTGACTTATGAAGGCTAAGCATTACGTCAGTGGGAAAGAAACCATTCTGCTCCAGTAAAATAATGCAGCTTCTACTTTAAGTTAAAATGATCATTCCATTCTAGATCTATAGCAATCTGAAGCAAAGTGTGCCATGAAAAAGTGAAAAAAAAAGTTTTGAATAGTGGCCATGCTACTTGATGCTACATGATTTTTCTTAAAGTACATATGGAAAAAGAGTGTAGCTTGGCCCAATAAATGGATGCTGTGTACATTTCACTAGTACGTACGCAGTATCAGACTCTAATAACAAGAACAAACTCCCTCACAAAACTGAGATGAGAATTTTTACATTTATCATTGAGAGAATATTTATCATTGTGCTGAATTCTTACACTGAAACATCTTGAGAGCAATAAGGAAGGTTCTAAACGTTACTTCCAAAGCCCTAATAACTAAGTCTTAAGAGAACAGTTTTTACTACAGTTCATAGCAACTCATAATTTTTCATTCTTCTTCTGTTGCAAGCTGAGCATCATTTTTTCTTTTATTTATTTTCCTGATTGATCCTAACTAGCACACATGATTTTAGAGATATTATTGTGGAGGGCAAGTAAAATCATGATGAAGGACATAGGAAATTATTCTTTGGCTTTCACTAGTCAACTCCTCTAAAATGTGAAAATGCAAGAGAACATCCTGTTACTATGGTAACCATGCCGCACTGGCAAGACAGAATACATTGGCCTAGTTGTGTCAGAAATGAGATGGGAGAGAATATGGCTGCTAAAGTTTTTATTTACTTTTCATACTTGGAAAATAATACTCTCATGGGGACCAAATATTTAGGTTCTCATTTCAGTTTAATCCTATGAATCAACAAATATGTGAGAAAGTCGTATGTATGTAAGCAATCAAAGGTGTTAAAATGCATGAAGTCCTTGGAGATTATTCTCCATAACAGAATAAGTCTCCAAATGTGTGTTAAGCAGGGTTTTACAAGCCTTGGAGGAATACCATTAAAAATTGATATTGGAAAAAGAAGAAATGTTAACTTTTACTGACAATATTTAACAATAAAAAGGAAATTTTGTTTGGGAAGATTCCATTAGTTGACAGCAGCAAGCTTGTAGAAGTGATATATACCAATTAGATCACTTCTGAAAATATAACTTCTGAAAATTCAGGGAAATACATTACCACAAAATCTGGAGCTAGTAACAATTCTTTTTATGACTTCAGAACACATAACAGATTCACTATATTCGCTCTCTATTCTACTATAGAGAGCGTCCTCTCGTATGGTATTGTGGTTTGGTATGCTGGTCTGACAGCTGCGGACAGGAAAGTATTACAGAGGGTAGAGAGCACAGCACAAGACATTGTGGGCTGTTCCCTAACACCACTGGATGATATCGCCAGGGCTCGTTGCCTTGGAAGAGTGAGGAAGATTCTCAGGGATGACTCACACCCTGGACGGTATCTCTTTACTCTCCTACCATCCAGTAGGAGATATAGGAGTATAGCCAGCCGTACCAACAGGCTGAAAAATAGCTTTTATCCGTGGGCTGTTAGGCTTTTAAATGGGATATAATCTCTGTGAACTTATGCAGAATTGACTTGGGAGGCCAGTGTGTGGTGTAGTTGGTTCACATGGTGTGGTAGGATGGAGGGTTTGTTGTCACTGTGTGTTGGGGGGAGAGAGCACGGGGGGAGGCTCAGCTAATTTCAATGTACACATGTTGTACTTTGACAATAAAAGGTTTATTTAAATGAAAAGCCTGGACTTTAATCAAACAAATCCCATCCTTTGTTATCACTCCCTCAAATGTTATGGATGTTTATTTGAAAAGTGCAAATGTAAAATTCTTTTGAAAGTTTCATTTCATCAGCTTTGTACGTTCCTTCATAACAGTTTGATTAAGAGAAGAGAAAGAGACACAAACTATATTCATTTATCAGGAAGGATAAAAGGTTGGACTATATCTTATTCATAATAAAGAAAATGAAGGAAATGCAGGAGGAAAAAAAATCACCATATTTTACACCTTACTCAGGAATTTTACAGCTTACTAAGGAATCACCCAAGAAGACATCTTAGATACACTATGTGTTTGATGCTGACAATTGGCATAAATATTGGTATAGTTTACCATGTAATTGTGTACAGGTAGTCCTCAACTTGCAATCAAAACTGAACCTAAAATTTCTGTTGAGACAGTTGTTAAGTGAATTTTGTTCCATTTTATGACCTTTCTTACCACAGTTGTTAAGTGAATCACTTCATTTGTTACATTAGCAACATGCTTGTTGAGTGAATTTGGCTCCCCCAGTCACTTTGCTTGTCAGAAGTTTGCAAAAGATGATCACATGATCCTGGGACACTACTACTGTCATAAATATGAGTCAGTTGCCAAGCATCTGAATTCTGATTACATTGCTACAGGAATGCTGCAAAGGCTTTAAGTGAAAAACATGTCACTTTTTTTCAGTTCTGTTGTAACTTCGGACAGTCAGTAGATACGTTGTAGGTTGAGGACTGTAATTGCTAATAAGCCTTGCAGTGCTCCTTTCTAAAAGGTAGAGTGCTAGCTGCATGCTGATTTAATGGATCACATTCTTGGCTCAATGCCTTTTGACATGAAAATTTTGTTCCAGTATTCATCGTTGTTTGGTACTCAATGCACAAGCTAGAACTTGTTGGTATTGACTGCCTTGTGACTCACTGCATTATTCCTTATGGGAAAAATTTGTTTGATACTCATCATTTTTGGTACTCATTGTACCTCCCGGAACCAATTAACGTTGAGTACCAAGGTATCACTGTATACACATATGGGTATGTTAAAAATGAGTTTCATAAAGTTGCATTCAAAATCACTTTAAAGATATATTGTTTTGATAATTTGATTAAGACAGACTGGGCACCTGTGCCATCTTTTGCATTATGGCTTTGCTTCTGCTGACTTTGTTGTGAATTTGAATAAATGAGGCTCTAGTTCAGTTTAGTTCTTTTTTGTTTTATTTTTTTTATTTTCTTATATAAATTTACTGAAAGTTAGAGTTAAAAGGACCAAAACAGCAATCACAATATATAGCACTTTTTCACATTGGATAAAATGAAAACTTACTACCATGATTCGTATCCTGTTTAGAAGACTTTGAAAGCTTCTGATAATCTACTATTAATTTATACCATTTCATTTATACCATCATTTCATTTATACCACCATTTATACCATCATTTATACCATTTCAGAATGAAAGAAAATCTACAGGATAAAGGGATATTTGGTAAAGATGTTTAAAAGCAAGAAGAAGCTAAAAGATCAAAACATTACTTCTTCCATTAAAAAAGCCTCATTAATAATTTACAGGCACATTTTTTTTATTTATTTATTTAATTGAATTTTTATACCGCCCTTCTCCCGAAGGACTCAGGGCGGTGAACAGGGCATATAAATAGAAATACAAAAGTTAAAAAAAGATTAAATTGTTGCCCAAATTAAAACAATCAAAACATAAAAAACATTAAAACCCTAACATTTCCCCCATCAGGCCAGGCCAGCTTGCTCGAATAAATGGGTCTTTAACCTGCGCCAGAAGGAGTGAAGATCCGGTGCCATCCGAAGCTCAACCGGCAGTTGATTCCATAAAGCCGGGGTGCCCACAGAGAAGGCCCTCCCCCTGGGGGCCACCAGCTGGCATTCTCTGACCGGAGGCACCCTGAGGAGGCCCTCTCTGTGGGAACGCACAGGGCGGAGGGGAGTCGACGCCGGCAGCAGGTGGTCCCTGAGGTATTCCAGACCCATGCCATGTAAGGACTTAAAAACCATCACCAAGAACTTGAACCTCACCCGGAAGACAACTGGTAACCAATGCAGCTCGCGGAGCAAAGGTGTAACATGGGAGTACTGGGAAACTCCCAAGACAACTCTCGCGGCCGCATTCTGTACCAGTTGGAGCCTCCGAGTGGTCTTCAAGGGAAGCCCCATGTAAAGAGCATTGCAATAGTCAAGACGAGAGGTCACGAGCGCATGAGTGACCGTACACAGGGCATCCCGGTGTGATTTAAAGATTAAAATTATATTATGTATTAAGCCATGAATTGTTTTAAAAATTGAAATATTGAAGAAGTCACACTGAGTCTTGTCACCCATAAAATTAAATAACTCCCAAGTTAGTATAATACTGTGTATGATCCTGACAAGTTAAACCCTCGCTTTACCACATAGTAGAAAAACAAAATACAACTACTAAGAGCAGGAGTATATTTTTGCAGTTAAACTTCAAGCTTCAAAACAGGAAATAAAAATGAGGTATTTGGAGATTCTATTTCCTATTTCACAGTACAAAGGCTGCATTGTAAAAAAAATGAATTTTTCCACTGCATTTTGTAATTATGGAAGTGTTCAAGGCTTCTAGGAGTTGTTTAAAAACTGGCACTAACATAGATTCCGGCAGTGAATAGCTGCTATTAACAATGCTCGGGTACAACAATGCTCTGGTACAATAGAATGCAAGGTACCTTTTTTGCTGGTCAGTCAAAAAGGGGACATCAACTCTCCCAATCAGTACAGTTGAAAAGGAAATGCAACTTATCTTGTCATATTTGTTGGGTCTTGAATGTTCATAATGCCAAGTTCATTTTATTCATCATATAAATCCTAATCATGAGTTAGGTTTCATTTTCAAACAAAAAAAGTTCTTACAGTTAAAACGGTATGAGGACACTTAGACTATTTCCACATGAAGTTTCTCTGAAAAAAAATGACACAAAAAATAGAAGACAAACTCTTTCAATTACTGTAGTCTTTTTACGCAGAGTTCTAGTAATCTAGAACTATCCTCCTAAAATATTGAAAATTGTTGCAAAGCAGATAATTTTTGGGGAAAAAAACAAGCATAACCAGAATCTCATCCAGAAAATTTATGGCATATTAAATCCCCACAATTTTACTTAGGCATTCCACAAATGTTTTAACCTTCAAGTTGTTACAAGGATTTGTGATTTCAGAACTCCTATACAGATATGTCAAACTCGCGACGTCATGTAATGTCGTGCAATGTATCGGGGCTTTTTTGCCATTGCCGACAATGGGGTGGGTGTGGTTTCCCAATGACGCATCTGGCCTGCGGGCTGGCAGTTTGACACCCCTGTATATCTTTGAAACCTATTCATTGAAAGAATGTGGGTAATTAGGAGAAAACAGCTGGGTTTGATGCCTTTAATAGTTGCATTGATCAGGACATACCTTCAGCAGGTATAATTCCTAAACCATGTTTATCAAAACTCCCATTTCCAGCAGAGCAGGTTTGTCATCCTTTGCCCCAATTACCTCAGAGGAGGATAATCATAGAAATGGAAAGCTTGCTCCTTGTTGAAGATAGCCCTTTGTGCCAAGAAATAGCTTTCTTGCTGTGGGGTAAGGGGGAGCACAATAAAAGTGATGATTTCATTATGTTTTATAGCCCATTTTCTTTCCTGCTTGCTTCAAATACCTGCTAGGCTAAATTAAGTTATAATTGAAAATGGTGTTGATACTTAAAGCAGCAAAGTATGTTACTGAAAATGTATATTTATTTTTCATAAAACAATTCTAACAAAATAAATAGGTTTTGTTTACTAATTTCATTTAATTTGAGGTTTTGCAAACTTAAAGATGGAATAGCATTTAAGCCATGAAAGATGAATAAAGAATTTTCAGAATGCATTTCCTGAATTACTTCAAGTATTACTGATTCTTGACATGTTTGAAGGTAATATAAGCTCACTGGAAAAAAGGAATAATACTGCACATCTTAGAACAAGCTGCTTCCTTCAAACCAAAAGAAATTGTAACTGATAACATGTCTTGTGGCATCATGACATAAGCTCCACAAAAGTACAAGGGGCTGGCATTTGTGTCATGACATTATGAGGCCCATTTTATTTCTTGTCTCTGTGTGGTTGCTCGTGCTTCAGATTACATTCTGACAAACTCTGTAAGTAAAATGTCATCCTAAAATAGCCAAATTAAAACTTGTAAATGTTTCCATACAGCACTGAAGAAATAGTTCACAATTCAATAATCCCAACCAAGGCATTTTACTTTCTGAAAATGATCCAAATGATTCTCTTCTTTTTCCCCATTTTATTTTTGGGCCCAAACTCTTGCCTTCATTGATTATCACCCTTTTATTCAATCTGAAGCAATCACTTGCTAAATGGCAATGGCAAGGCAAGGCCAACCTAGCTAGCATGGGAAAAAATGTTAAAGAATTTAAAACTTAGATTTAAATTTTCCCATCCCATTAGATCGTACCACCTGTACATATTCAATTCCTACAATCTCTCCTGATAAGTTTTGTTTTTCAGACCTTGCACTACTTTTGTTACTTGTTTCTGAAGTCACTCAATCTTATAAATATATATTTTTAAGTGAGGTCTCCAGAACTGGACAAAGTATTTCAAATGGAGCATGACTAAAGCCCTATATAACAGACGTAGGACCTCCTTTTTCCTGCTGGATATCCCTCTAATTATAGAAACCCATAGAATAATGGGAATTATTTTTGCATGTAGGGTCTGTAATCTGTGCTCTTCAGGCAGAAATTAGGTGTTCAGCTCAGCCCTTCTACTCTACTGAGCCTCCATGCTATCAGACCCCTCTACCGCAAAGATCCTGCAGGAGAAGGGCAGTGTGGACAACCATGGGATCTGGCAAGGTGAGAGCTGTGAACCATAAACCCAAAGCTTTCTCTGTGTCCCTGCATAACAGATCCAGTGCCCTTGCTGACCTTAATAGGGACTTTAAGGAAACAGGTCAAGGTAGTTGTGATGATAACTCAAATAAGCAGGGGACCATGGTCCGAGATGAACTTGTTTTTGACAGGGAGAAGTGTGAATCAGGTATTACACATCAGTCATGCAAGAAAAGAAAGGTACCCAAAAAGAGAAGCCACCTTCTGGTTGGTGATTCAATTATAAGGGATGTAAATTTAGGAAAGGATACAGAGGTTTCAAAAGAGGTCAGGTGTCTTCCAGATGCTACTGCCAGTAGGGACAAGAAACGTATTTTCAAAATAGTCAACAATGCCAGCAATGACTGTGATGTGGATGCTATTGTACATCTTGGCACTAATGATCTGTCCCAAAACGATGTACTCTGTGTGCAGAATGATTTCCAGAGCTTGGGGCAGGAATTCAGCAGAATAGGCTGTAGGCTCACTTTTTCAGAGGTCTTACCAGTGTATAAGGAGCAAAATGGAAAAGGCCAGCATATAGCAGAATTTTTTTTATATTAAAAAGTTTTTCAATACATTTTATCTTTAACAACCCCTCCCCCCACCCCCTACCCAGCCCTTCCTAACCCTCCCCCCTCCCCTTCCCCCCTCCCCATCCCCGACTTCCCAGAGCTAAATACAAGGTATAAAAGTAAAAGCAATCATAAACAACCATATGCTAACAACAATAAACTATTAAGTCTATCGCACTCTAGCTCATATAAAATGACTACAAGCAATACTATTATCATATCAAAACTTATTCAAATGCTAAATGAAACTTTTTGGTCCCATATTTGTTCTGGATGTAATCAATCCACTTTTTCCACTCCGTAATATAACGTTGTTGCGAATGATCTTTCAAATAAGCCGATATCTTTGCCATTTCCGCCAGGTCAGAAACTTTTAAAGTCCATTCTTCTATAGTCGGCAGTTCCTCCTTCTTCCAATATTGACCTACTAAAAGTCTTGCTGCCGTAATTAAGTTCAACATCAACTTAGTGTCCACAACAGTAGTATCCGTAATTATGCCCAATAAAAACAATTGCGGACAAAACTTTATCCTTTGCTTAAATATCTTCTGCATATTCCACCAGATTTTAATCCAAAAAGCTTTAACCTTTTTACAGGTCCACCATATATGAAAATATGTTGCGTCTTCGCCACCATATCTCCAACATTTAGGTTGATAGTTCGGATACATACTTGCAAGCTTTTTAGGATCTAAATGCCACCTATAGACCATTTTGTAAAAGTTCTCTCTTAAATTTTGAGCTTGCGTAAATTTTACGTTCCTCACCCAGATCTTTTCCCAAGTGTCCATTGTAATAACTTCTTGAATATTCTGAGCCCACTTTATCATACAATCTTTAACAAGTTCTGTTTCTGAGTCAATTTCTATCAATGCAAGATATATCCGTTTGATATGTGCTGGACCCTGATTTCTAATTTGCTTTACCAGATTTTCATCAGTCATTGAAAAACCAATTTTCTGATCTTCTTTCCACCTGGCCCGTAATTGCCCATATTGAAAACAGGTTTGAACAATCTTCTCTTCTCGTAAAAAAATGTACGGCTTCAAACACCATACGTTCCTCTCCAAACTTAAGATTTCCTTGTATGTAGTCACATCATGTTTGAACCCAACATTTATGTTTTCTATTGCGTGTTTCGGTATTGCCCATAAAGGTATCTTGTAGTTTAGCTTATGTCTGTACTTTTTCCAAACTCTCAACAAAGCATGTCTTAAAATATGCACCTTAAACACATTATCTACCTTCTTATCATACAATAAATATGCATGCCAACCAAATAACAAGTCGTGGCCTTCAAGATTTAATAATCTCCCTTGTGTTAAATTAATCCAGTCACTTATTGCTGACAACACAGCAGCTTCATAATATAATTTAAAATTGGGCATTTTAAGACCACCTTTTTCATGTGTATCCTGCATAATCTTAAATTTAACTCGTGGCCTTTTCCCTGCCCATACAAATTTATTGATACCCTTTTGCCATTCCTCCAAATTTGAGTCCTTTTTAAGAATAGGTATCATTTGAAATAAAAATAAAAATTTTGGCAAAACATTCATTTTCACTGCTGCAATTCTTCCCAATAAAGACAATTGTAATTTTTTCCAGCTTTCCAATTCTTTTTGAATTTTTCCCCATAACTTTTCATAATTTTTTTTATATAACTTTGCATTTGAGGGTGACAAATACACCCCCAAATATTTAACCCTTTTAACAATCTCAAATCCAGTTAACCCTTCTAAAAGGGCCTTTTGCAATACTGTCATATTTTTAGCCAATATTTTAGTTTTTTGTATATTAACTTTAAATCCAGAAACCTTCCCATATTGCATTATTATCTCCATCAGGTCCACAACAGAATTTTCTGGCTGAGTCACGGTAACAACCAGATCGTCTGCAAACGCCCTCAATCTGTAATCCTGATCTCTTATTTGAATTCCCTTAATTTTTCCCGAATTCCGTATTTTAATCAACAATATCTCCAATGTTAAAACAAATAATAAAGGTGATAACGGACACCCTTGCCTTGTGCCCTTTTCAATATGACATACTATTATTTATTATTATTCGGGCTGTTTGTTTTTGATATAATGCCCTAATTGGTTGCAGGAATTTATCCCCAAAATTCATTTTATCTAATACTTTCATCAAAAATTGCCAATCCAGTTGATCAAAGGCTTTTTCGGCGTCTAGAAAGATCAGCGCCGCAGGGATCTGGTTGTTCCTTTCCAAAAATTCCAAGAAGTCTACTATATGCCTCACAATATTTTTCATTTGTCTGCCACTAATAAACCCAGTTTGATCACCATGAATTATCTGTTGCAATACCCTCATCAATCTGTTAGCTAAGACCTTAGCAAATATCTTGTAGTCCGTATTCAAAAATGATATTGGTCTGCAATTTCTTACTTGAGTGACATCCTGATCTTCCTTGGGAATCAGAGAAATAAAAGCAGTTCTCCAAGATGGAGGCACCCCTCCTCCCCTTTGAATTGTCTGAAACAATTCCCTTAATGGCTTTATCATCTCCAATTGTAAGTTTTTATAATACACCGCAGTCAGTCCATCCATGCCTGGCGCTTTATCCACCTTCAATTGTTTAATTGCTAAAAAAATTTCTTCCTCTGTTATCAATTGATTAATCTCTTCCTTTTGTTCTTGTGTAAGAACTGGGATATTAGCATTCCTCAAATATGCGTCAATATCTGCTTCATTAATCTTATCTTTAGCGTATAATTTAGAATAAAAGTCCACAAAAGCTTCCTTAATACGATCCTGTTGATACACAACCTTACACTTATATTCTATTTTATCTATATTAGAAGCCCTTTGCTTCTTCCTTAACATGTAAGCTAACTATCTTCCTGGTTTATTTGCATTACAAAAAGTATTATGCCTAGCAAACGGTAGGTTAGTTGCCACCTGATCAGCCATCAGCTTGTCAAACTGTCCTCTTAACAAATTAATAACCTCTTTGATCTTCACATCCGATGGATTCAAAATTAGGGCCTTTTCTTTTTCCCTAATTTCATTCTCTAATTCTTTCCTCCTAAATTCCAAATTACGTCTATATTTGTTGTTCATGTATATTAACACCCCTCTCATATAAGCTTTGCTGGCATCCCAAACCATGTCCATAGAAGTACCCTTATTCATGTTAGTTTCAAAAAAGACCTTCATCTGTTTTTTACATTCTTCCACGTTTCCCTGATTTCTAAACAGGTTCTCATTTAGATGCCAGGAGCGCCTATCTCTATTGTCCTTATCAATCTCTAACCAGACTGGGCTATGATCAGACATAGTTCTTGGACAGATCTTTATCTTCTTGATCCTGGAAAAAAAATCATTAGTCGTTAATATAAAATCAATCCTGGAAAAAGACTGATGTCTATCAGAAAAAAAGTATAATCCTTTTCTTGTGAGTGTCTTTCTCTCCAAATGTCTCGCAACTCCAAATCATCCTTCATCTCAAAAAAAGATTTAGGCAATCTAGCGTGGCTTGGGGTACGCCTAAAAGAACTACACTTGTCCAGTTGTACATCCAAAACGCCATTCCAATCTCCCATAAAAATAAAAGATTTATAATCCAACTGAGTGATCTTGCTGTGTAATGAACTATAAAAATCAGCTTGTTGTTGATTAGGAGCATACAGTCCAACCAAAAGCATTTTTTGCCTTCTAACAACAAATCTATTATAACATATCTTCCTTGTTTGTCTGCTTCTATTAACTCCGCTGTCATAGTATTCTTAACATAGATAACCACTCCATTCTTCTTATTCATTGCAGAAGCGATAAATTGTGTACCCAATCTAGAGTTCATTAAATACTTTTGGTCCATAGCCCTAATATGTGTTTCTTGCAAGCAAATAACATCAGTCTTAAATTGTTTTAAATATTGAAAAAAATTCTTTCTCTTCTGTGGAGAATTTAAGCCATTAACATTCCAAGTTAAAAACTTAGTCACCATCCTTAGCGACCCGAAGCTTCTGGCACACGTCTTCCAGAAGTCCCTTAACTTCCTTAGGCCGCACCCCTGCCACAGCTTCGCTATAGTACGCTTTGGGGGTTCCATGACTTTCTGCTGGTCCTGTTCTTGCTCTCGTCTCGCTCGTCTCAAAGCAGCACGCGTCATCCTCTGGTCTCTGACATCTTCCGATGAAACTGTAATTTGATCCACTCCTGTAGCTTTCTCATCTGCCTGCGTTGTTCCTTCAGTGTCTTGAGGCTTTCCCTCGCCATTCTTCTTTGTAGATTCCAAAAGTGGTAAAGGGGTTGCTTTTAAAACATTGCTATAAAAATCACGTGCCTGCATCACTGTGATAAGACGATGTCTCGTACCTTCATGCATCACCACCATACCCACTGGTATCTCCCATCTAAACTTGATATCACGTCTCCTAAGTTCCTGTGCCAGAAAAGCAAACTCTTTCCTTCTCCTTAAAATTCTTGGAGGGATCTCTTTTAGAACCAAGACTTCTTGTTCAGCAACCACAAGCTTAGTATTATAAGAAACTTGGATGACTTCATTCCTAATTGCTCTGTTTGTAAAGTAAACAACCACATCTCTAGGTAACTTCCTTTGCCTTGCAATCCATGAATTCACACGAAAGATTTTGTCTATGTTTTCCACAATTTCAGCTGCTGACTGTCCCAGTACCCCTTCCAAAGCTTCAGAGACTATTTGCTTCAAATCTTCTTTAGGATTCTCTTTTAAGCCTCTGATCCTGATAGCAAACTCCATCTCATGGTACTGGACCAAGGTCAAAACTACAGACCTATCAGCCTGACCTCAATACCAGGGAAGATTCTGGAAAAGATAATCAAACAACAAATCAGCGAACACCTTGATGCAAACAAAGTCATCACTAAAAGTCAACATGGGTTTGTCAAAAACAGATCATACCAGACAAATTTTATTGCATTCTTTGACCAAGTGACAAAATTAGTGGACCAGAGGAATGCTGTAGATATAATTTACTTGGACTTCAGTAAGGCATTTGATAAAGTAGATCACAACCTACTACTTGATAAGATAGAAAAATGTGGGTTAGATAGCATCACCACTAGATGGATTCGTAGCCGGCTGACAGGCCGTACTCAGCGTGTGGTCCTCAATATAACTGCATCTACATGGAAGGAAGTGTGTAGTGGGGTGCCCCAGGGCTCTGTTCTGGGCCCAGTGCTCTTCAACATCTTCATCAACAATTTGGATGAGGGGATAGATGGGGAACTGATCAAATTTGCAAACAACACCAAGCTGGCAGGAATAACCAATACTCCAGAAGATAGGCTTAAAATACAAGAGGATCTGGACAGACTCGAATACTGGGCGCTATCTAACAAAATAAAGTTCAATGGTGAAAAAAGTAAGGTTCTACATTTAGGCAAGAAAAATCAGAAACAGGTATAATTTAGGTGGTACCTTGCTCAATAGTAGTAACTGTGAGAGGGATCTCTGAGTCCTAGTAGACAATCAGTTCAATATGAGCCAGCAGTGTGCTGCAGCTGCCAAAAAAGCCAACACAGTGCTAGGCTGCATTAACAGAGGGATAGAATCAAGATCATGTGAAGTACTAATACCAATTTACAATGCCTTGGTAAGGCCACACCTGGAATACTGCATCCAGTTTTGGTCACCACCATGAAAAAAAGATGTTGAGACTCTAGAAAGGGTACAGAGAAGGGCAACAAAGATGATTGGGGGACTGGAGGCTAAAACATATAGGGAACGGTTGCTGGAATTGGGTATGTGTAGTTTAACGAAGAGAAGGGTGAGGGATGACATGATAGCAGTGTTCCAATATCTCAGGGGATGCCACAAAGAAGAGGGAGTCAAGCTATTCTCCAAAGCACCTGAAAGCAGGACAAGAAGCAACGGATGGAAACTAGTCAAGGGGAGAAGCAACCTAGAACTAAGGAGAAACTTCCTGACAGTTAGAACAACTAACCAGTGGAACAACCTGCCTCCAAAAGTGGTGAATGCTCCAACACTGGAAGTTTTTAAGAAGAGACTGGACAGCCATTTGCCTGAAATGGTATAGGGTTTCCTGCCTGAGCAGGGGGTTTGGAATAGATGACCTCCAAGGTCCCTTTCAACTTCTTCTTCTTCTTCTTCTTCTTCTTCTTCTTCTTCTTCTTCTTCTTCTTCTTCTTCTTCTTCTTCTTCTTCTTCTTCTTCTTCTTCTTCTTCTTATTATTATTATTATTATTATTATTATTATTATTATTATTATTATTATTATTATTATTATTATTATTATTATTATTACATATTGTGACATACTGAATCTTTGAAACATAGTATATACTTATTATTTTATTTCATTTTCATACAAACATCCATTCCTTTAGCATATAAGAATTTCTCACATTTCAATGAAAATCGGGCCTGCACTTTAATTTCATCTGGGAATAATTTTAATTTATTTGCAAAAACAGAGTAATCTTTTCTTAATATAAAGCAATCAAAGTACTGCAACACCGATTTTTATTGTTTTATTTTTATATTATTTTTCTCAGTAAGGGCATTTTGCTTCCCTAAGAGCAAATGAGATTCTGAATTAAATGTTTTCAAAACTATATTTTCTTAAATGAGAATACAATCTCATAAAAATTCTGGAGTTGGGCCTAATGGACTAAACTTTTTCAGTCCTTGTATATACCAATTATATCACTATTTTTTTTTTAAAAAAAATCCAGAATCTAGACCAGGACTTTTCAACCAGTGGTATGGGTACCACCTGTGGTACATTGGCACCTGGCAGGTGATATGTGACCATCCTAGAAAAGTGGTAGTGGAGGAGGGGAATGACCTGAACTGGTGGCAGCACCACACAAGGCTGAGCAAGAGATGGCTGGAGCTGAAGGGCTGTCAGGGCTTAGTGGAAGCACCAGGATCAGCACCAGGCTCCAGCTGGAGCTCGGCGCTGATCCCGGCGTGTCTGCTGAGCCTAGAAGAAGCACCGATCAGCTGGAATGTTGCAGCATCTCCAGGGTCTTGTGATTTATATTCAGATGCTTGGCAACTGATTCATATTTATGATGGTCACAGTGTCCCGGGGTCATGTAAAGTGACCAAAACCTGCTGCAACCACACAGCAGACTGGGGGAAATAAAAACCAAACACCCCCCCCACCCCATCCCCACTGCCAATCCTCAACAGAAATGCTCACAAAATGAAAACCTCGGACAGGAGGAAGAGTGCTGCCGGGTGGGCAGGCAGGTGTCTTGCTCGGCTGTGGCTTGAGGGGCACTTTTTTCAGTGCCATTGTAACTTCAAACAGTCACCAAGCGAACTGTTGTAAATTGAAGAATATCTGTACTTCATCACTTTTTCCCTTTTTTTGGTCAAGTTTTTGACACTAGGTGACTGGCGGTAATCGGATGTTGCCATATCCTAAAAGTGGTACAATGGGTGACAAGGTTGAAAAGCCCTGATCTAGACAACCATGAATCTAAATTGCAGTAACTGAAAACCCATTAATCTTGTCAAGTGGCCATCATTATGTTTGCATCTCAGATATAATAGGACTAAACTTATATCCAGAGAAGATTTCACCAGCACTATATAATAAAACTAAATTAATAATTGAAAATTACAATTGTAAATTATAATAATTATAATCATTTTAGTTATTAAAATAGAAAGATAAACATAGAACATTTGGAATATAAAATATAACAAAATATAAAACCCAGATAGAGGACAATTTTGGATAAAAGCAGATTTAAGTAAGGTCAGGCCTGGTTAACACTTGGAATGAAAACCACCAAGCAATCTGAGAAGCAATGGTGGAGGAAGGTACTGAAAAAATATTTTATATTTGTCATTAAAATAATCACATATCAGAGTAGTGACCAAAGTGAAACTCAACAAGATTTAATCTTTAGTACTGCTTAATACTGTTCCTTAACCCTGGTATCATAAAATATGGTATTTTACATTTTGTGAATATGTATTCAAATAATTCATAAAGTGGTAGATGTGCCAAATTATTTTTTTTCAATTCAGCAACCCAAGGAAGTGCAAGAATTTAGGTGTGAAGTTAATGATACTAAGGCAATATTTCAAATTGTTTCCATATGTAAAGATAGGTGCTATATGAACAAATTGGTAAGAAGTGGGAGTGTCAAGTTTTTTTCTGGTCTGATTGACTATGGAGCAATTCCATTCTGCTGAAAATTGACAAACCACAAAACTTGATGTATGTGTCTGTATGTTACTTATATAGCAATTAATATATAAGTAAGATTAGTGCTCTGATGGATCATCCATTAAGAAACAGTATACCCCCATCCTAGGAAAGAGTAAAAACATAGAGGAATGTAACTCTATAAAGTGTCAGTTTGAAATGGAGGAAATATAACAACATGTACTTGGAATTAAAAGGGACGCGGTAACTCAGTGGGTTAGGACGCTGAGCTTGTCAATCGGAAGGTCGGCAGTTTGGCGGGTTGAATCCCGAGTGCCGCATAACAGAGTGAGCGCCTGTTACTCGTCCCAGCTTCTGCCAACCTAGCAGTTCGAAAGCACATAAAAATGCAAGTAGAAAAATAGGGACCACTCCGGTGGGAAGGTAACAGCGTTCCGTGCGCCTTTGGCGTCTAGTCATGCCGGCCACATGACCATGGAGACATCCTCGGACAAGCGCTGGCTCTTTGGCTTTGAAAGGGAGATGAGCACTGGCCCCTAGAGTCGGAAACGACTAGCACGCATGTGCGGGGGAACCTTAACCTTTACCTTTTTACTTGAAATTAGATAAGAAGATTTGGCAATAAAAAGCTAAGCAGCAGAAACTGCAAGTAGGGATGAAGGACACATAGTGCCTAAGCAAAGTATAACTCTAAACATAAGGGCAAAACAACCTGTATGCTCAGTCAGGGTGCAACTCGGTACATAAATGCACATGTAGACTAAAAGCAAGATATAATTCCAGAAAAAGGTAGTAGCTTGGATAAATTTTATTTCCCTGTTTCTGGAAATCAATTACATAAAAGATCATGCTTTGCTGTTGTTCAGGGTCAATAAAGGTTTTGTGAAAGTCATCACTTGTCCAGCTCTTTTCTGCACTAGGTTGACCCATTTTGGGGACAACACTATTAAATATAATTTTATAATTGTTTATTCAAATTATTGTTTAATTAGAGTATTGACTAGCTCCTTCCCTAGTAGGAAGAACATCTATGTGGGTTAGAGAGAAGAACCTCTATGTGGGGCATTATTTATTCTGCAATAATAGGTGTAGAAAAATAACAGGACACTATTTCCCTCCCTCCCCCACCCCATGTGCTATTTTTTTTCTTGAGTTAATAATTGTATGTCTAGTGTGTCTTATTATATAATATAATTGTCAATTGTTGCTATTTTACCCATGACTAGTGAGCTATGGCTAGGAATTCAGAGTGATGGCAACATTCATTTTCCAAATATTATCTTGATAAATAAAGAAAATTAAAGAAACCAACAGCCCAAAGAAAAAAATAACTAGAGAATACACCTTGGTTAAAGATTTAAATGTAATAGTTGTTAAATAGTTTTTAAATGCCTAGTATTTAGTTTTTCTTAAAATATAGAACAGATGTTCTCAGCAGCTCAAATCTGTATGCAGATTTCAATATAACATTAGAACAGTTTCCTTTCCAATCTGCTACTTTCCAGATGTGGCAGGACTACTGTCACTGTGCTAACTTTCAAACCAGTGAGTCTAATGAACTTGGAAATCAGCCTACAGCTTGATAAAACCTATGCACAAAGCAGCCTCTGCTTCTTTCATGCCTGCTTTTCAAACTTCAACGTATCTACAAAGGATATACAGTTAAACATAGCAGTTTTTGTGTGGCAGCACAAACATAAGTCAGATGTTAATCATATGCGAGTGTACACTGTTGCAGCAGTAAAATGTGTAAATTAGTTAGCAAAATAACTAACTACTGCCTTATATTATTTTTTTCCACAAAACTCAGAGAACACCTTCTGCCCAAAATCTAAATTAAAATGGAAAGCACTGGGAAGAATTTTTTTTCTGCCATGGATTTTCAGTTCTGCAAATTTCCTATTTACACTGATATACCCCAGAATGGTGGCCTTTGGGAATAGCATAGTTTTCCCCCATTAATTTTTCAGGAAAAGACACAGTGGCAATATCATCTCCCCTGTGTAAGGTCACTGTTTATTTCTGTGTTTCTATACAGGTAGTTCTTGACTTACAACCATAATTGAGCCCAGAACTACAGTTCACGGTAGTTATTCAACAAGTCACCACATGACCATGCCCAGTTTTACAACCTTTATTTTGTGACAGTCATTAAGCAAATGTGTTGGTCACTAAGCAAACACCATGGTTGATAAATGAACACACTTAAACTCAATGGGAGTTTTTGCCAGAAATCAGAAGTAAACACTGGAAATTGACCAAAAAAATAATAATGCCAAAATTCAGAGTAATGTGACTGCAGGACACTGCAAATGGTCATAAATGAAAACTGATTGCCAAACCCCCAAAATGCAATCCTATGACCATGGGAGGTTGCTGCTGTTGGAACTTTGAAAATGAGTTGGAAGTAGCTCTGGGGAGGCCCATCGTAACTTTGGATTATTATTATTATTATTTATTGCATTTATATACCGCCCTTTCCCTGAGGACTCAGGGCGGTTTACAGGGAGTTAAAAATCAACCATACAAAAGTTAAAAAACCAATTTAAAAAAAGATTAAACCAACCCTGTACAATTAAAAAACCCAATTAAAATAAATTTCTCCTCAGCCTGGTCGCTAAATAATCACTCCCTGTACTGTTCCGCAATTTAATAGCAAACCTGGCCCATGTTTGAACTCTCATGCTGGCCATCGCATTTCTTAATACAGCAAACATCCAGCAGGTTTCCTGGAACCTACTGAAAAACATTGTTTAGATATTACCCTCATCTAAATGACAGCACCAAATCAAAACAGATTTTAAAAATATGAAAAACTCATTTCGTTGGTGTCATTCCCTAAAAAAACAAAAAAAAAAGCCAAGAAAGGAGCTGCCAGAAAATGTAAACTCAATAGAATATATATTTCCAAAATCTCTGAATTGTGATGTTCAATGCTCTCCATGTGAATATGTGGAAATATGAGGTCCTTCATTTTTATCTGTTTAACATTTTTATTTGTTTACATGAACAAAGCTGAGGAAAGTTGGCATGTGGGGAATGGAAAGGAGTGTGACTTATTTCCCTCAAATGTATGAAAATGAAATCATGAATTGTACAAAAAAAATGTAAAGTAGGAGTATATCATAAAATTATCTCTGGTCAGTAATGATAAAATATAAAACAAACATGTTTAGCTGTGGTATTTAACATCTAATTGATCTTTTTAGCTCCTTTTACAGAATATTGCACAAAATCAGGAAGTTAGGAAGGATATGTTCATATTAACAGCAATGTGCAAAGGAGCACATTGAGGTTGCATTTTTAAGAATTCAGCCTTAATTCAGTGTAGAATCTGAATTAGTTTACTCATGTATAGTAGTTCTTCTATGTTTGTATTAATATTAATGTAAAGTTACATAACATCAGAAAATTCTAGGATCTTTCTTCAGTTTAATGAAACTGAATTGCACATACTATATTTCTCAATTGCTCCCAAGTAAGGCTTAGGCATTTCTTATCATATAATGTTCAGCTAGAGAGTTGCATGCCAGGAAGTTGAGGAGAAAAAGGCAAAACTAAATAAAAGTATTTCTATCACCACTCATAAGTATTGCATATATATATATATATATATATATATATATATATATATATATATATATATATATATATATATATATTGTTGTTGTTAGCTGCAAAGTCGTGTCCGACCCATCGTGACCCTATGGACAACATTCCTCCAGGCCTTCCTGTCCTCTACCATCTTCTGGAGTCCATTTAAGCTCACGCCTACTGCTTCAGTGACTCCATCCAGCCACCTCATTCTCTGTCGTCCCCTTCTTCTATTGCCCTCGATCTTTCCCAGCATTAGGCTCTTCTCCAGTGAGTCCTTCCTTCTCATTAGGTGGCCAAAGTATTTGAGTTTTAGCTTCAGGATCTGGCCTTCTAAAGAGCAGTCAGGGTTGATCTCCTCTAGGACTGACTGGTTTGATCGCCTTGCAGTCCAAGGGACTCGCAGGAGTCTTCTCCAGCACCACAGTTCAAAAGCCTCAATTCTTTGGCGCTCAGCCTTTCTTATGGTCCAACTTTCACTGCCATACATTGCAACTGGGAAGACCATAGCCTTGACTATACGCACTTTTGTTGACAGGGTGATGTCTCTGCTTTTTAGTGTGCTGTCTAGATTTGCCATGGCTTTCCTCCCCAGGAGCAAGCGTCTTTTAATTTCTTGGCTACAGTCCCCATCTGCAGTGATCTTGGAGCCCAGGAAAATAAAATCTGTCACTACCTCCATTTCTTCCCCATCTATTTGCCAGGAATTGAGAGGGCCAGATGCCATGATCTTGGTTTTCTTAATGTTAAGTTTCAACCCAAGTTTTGCACTCTCCTTCTTCACCTGCAACAAGAGGTTCTTTAGTTCTTCTTCACTTTCTGCCATTAGAGTGGTATCATCTGCGTATCTTAGGTTGTTGATATTTCTTCCGGCAATCTTAATTCCAACTTTTGATTCATCTAGCCCTGCCTTTCTCATGATGTGCTCTGCATATAAGTTAAATAGGCAGGGCGACAGTATACAGCCTTGCCGGACTCCTTTCCCAATTTTGAACCAATCAGTGGTTCCGTGTCCAGTTCTCACTGTTGCTTCTTGACCCGCATATAGGTTTCTCAAGAGACAAATAAGATGGTCTGGTACTCCCATCTCTTTAAGAACTTTCCACAGTTTGTTATGATCCACACAATCAAAGGCTTTAGCATAGTCAATGAAGCAGAAGTAGATGTTTTTCTGGAACTCCCTAGCTTTCTCCATGATCCAGCGTATGTTGGCAATTTGATCTCTAGTTCCTCTGCCTCTTCGAAATCCTGCCTGTACTTCTGGTAGTTCTCGATCCACATACTGCTGAAGTCTAGCTTGTAGGATTTTAAGCATGACTTTACTAGCATGAGAAATGAGTGCAATGGTGCGATAGTTTGAACATTCTTTGGCACTGCCTTTCTTTGGAATTGGAATGTAAACTGATCTTTTCCAATCCTGTGGCCACTGTTGAGTTTTCCAAATTTGCTGACAAATTGAGTGTAGCACTTTTACTGCATTGTCTTTTAAGATTTTGAATAGCTCAGCTGGAATACTGTCACCTCCACTAGCTTTGTTGTTGCTCAGCTTTTCTAAGGCCCACTTCACTTCACATTCTAGGATGTCTGGCTCGAGGTCAGTGACCACCTCATTGTGATTATCAGGGACGTTAAGCTCATTCTTATATAGTTCTTCTGTGTAATTTTGCCACCTCTTCTTAATCTCTTCTGCTTCTGTTAGGTCCCTGCCATTTTGGTCCTTTATCATGCCCATTTTTGCATTAAACGTTCCCTTCATTTCTCCAATTTTCTTGAAAAGATCTCTGGTCCTCCCTATTCTATTGTTTTCTTCTATTTCTTTGCACTGTTCATTTAAGAAGGCATTCTTATCTCTTCTAGCTATTCTCTGGAATTCTGCATTCAATTGGGCATATCTTTCTTTTTCTCCCTTGCCTTTCGCTTCCCTCCTTTCCTCAGCTATTTGCAAAGCTTCCTCAGACAGCCATTTTGCTTTCTTGCATTTCTTTTTCTTTGGGATGGTTTTGGTTGCTACCTGTTGTACAATGTCGCAAACCTCTGTCCATAGTTCTTCAGGCACTCTGTCTATCAGATCTAATTCCTTAAATCTATTTGTCACCTCTACTGCATATTCGACAGGGATATGATTTAATTCATACCTGAGTGGCCTAGTGCTTTTTTCTACTTTCTTCAGTTTAAGCCTAAACTTTGCAAGGAGAAGCTCATGGTCTGAGCCACAGTCAGCTCCTGGTCTTGTTTTTACTGACTGTATAGAGCTTCTCCATCTTTGGCTGCAGAGCATATAGTCAATCTGATTTCTGTGTTGACCATCTGGTGATGTCCATGTGTAGAGCCGTCTCTTGGGTTGTTGGAAAAGAGTGTTTGCTATGACCATCGTATTCTCTTGACAGAATTCTATCAGCCTGTGCCCTGCTTCATTTTGCACTCCAAGGCCAAACTTGCCTGTTATTCCAGTTATCTTTTGGCTTCCTACTTTAGCATTCCAATCCCCCATGATAATAAGGACATCATTTTTTGGTGTTAGTTCTATAAGGTGCTGTAGGGCTTCATGGAACTGGTCAATTTCATCCTCTTCAGCACTGGTGGTTGGGGCATAGACTTGGACTACTGTGATATTGAATGGTTTGCCTTGGATTCGAACTGAGATCATTCTGTCATTTTGAGGATTGTATCCCAGTATTGCTTTTCCTAATCTTTTATTGACTATGAAGGCTACTCCATTTCTTCTGAGGGATTCTTGCCCGCAGTAGTATACCTGATGGTCATCTGAATTAAATTCACCCATTCCTGTCCATTTTAGTTCACTGATACCTAAGATGTCGATGTTTAGTCTTGTAATCTCTTGTTTGACCACGTCCAGCTTTCCTTGATTCATGGATCTTACATTCCAGGTTCCTATGGAGAAAAAATCTTTACAGCATCGGACTTTCCTTTCACCACCAGACACATCCACAGCTGAGCGTCCTTTCGGCTTTGGCCCAGTCGCTTCATTCTTTCTGGCGCTACTAGTACTAGCCCTCTGCTCTTCCCCAGTAGCATATTGGACACCTTCCGACCTGAGGGGCTCATCTTCCAGCGTCATATCGTTTTGCCTTTTGGTACTGTCCATAGGGTTTTCATGGCAAAGATACTGGAGTGGTTTGCCATTTCCTTCTCCAGTGGATCACGTTTTGTCAGAACTCTCTGCTATGACCTGTCTGTCTTGGGTGGCCCTGCATGTGGCAGAAGCCATGCTGTAAAAAGTGAGTGTTGGGAGAGCAAGATTAACATCAAATTTGATTTTAGTTTTGAAGATGATTATCATTGATACAATGCTTCCCAAACTTTTAATACTACTTCATTTTTCTTTAAAAGCAACTTAAAGAGTGGTTGCAGTAAATTACAGGAAATAGTAAGATTTATTTAGTCCTCTCCCCCTATTGAAACTCAGCCTTGAGATATTCTAGATGCAGAATAGAAACCTTTTGCTTCATTCAGTAAAGTATCATGTGAAGTGTTAATATTACTTTATAATGCCTTGGTAAGGCCATACTTGGAATACTGCATCCAGTTTTGGTCATCACAATGTAAAGAAAGATGTTGAGGCTCTAGAAAGAGTGCGGAGAAGAGCAACAAAGATGATTAGGGGACTGGAGGCTAAAACATATAAAGAACGGTTGCTGGAATTGGGAATGACTAGTTTTAGGAAGAGAAGGATGAGGGGGGGACATGATAGCAGTATTCCAATATCTAAAGGGTTGCCACAGAGAAGAGGGGGTTAGCCTATTCCCCAAAGCACCTGAAGGCAGGACAAAAAGCAATGGATGGAAGCTAATCAAAGAGAGAAGCAACCTAGAACTAAGGAGAAACTTCCTGACAGTTAGAACAATTAACCAGTGGAATAACTTGTTTTCAGAAATTGTGAATGCTCCAACACTTTGGACATTTGTCTGAAATGGTATAGGGTTTCCTGCCTAAGCAGGGGTTGGATTAGAAGACCCCCAAGGTCTCTTCTAACTCTGTTATTCTGTTCTTATTTAATTAATACTATATTTTAAATTACTCATAATGTTGGTCTTCTATGCACGATAATTGTCTTGGCATTTGATTTTTAGGTAGTAATATTATATATTGCTATTTTGCTTCATATACTATTAAGGCTTAATTCCATAGAAATGAGAAGATGTTATATCAAATGAAATTAGAACAGATTTCTAATTGGGAATTCTTCAGTTTTCAAAATTGTTTTCATCTGGAGCAAATTAATTTTTAATATTTTTATGTACAAATGAAGGCCACTAAAATTTCAAAACACTGTTCTCTATGTGTGTGTTATCTAATTATCTAATAAAAGTTCCTATAAAAAGCATTTAAAAACTAAAAAAATGATATTTTTTCAAACCTCAGTGGCATTTTTTAAAAGTTAATAATGAGCAACAGGCAAATAACCTCATTCCCAATCAATTGAAAAGTGAGCCAGTAGAAGAAAATAGAAGCTTTTATAGTACATTTTTTTTTAAAAAAATAATGATCCTGACTATTGTGAAAGTATATTTAAATTGGGGAAGGGGGAAAGGCTCATCTACTTTGTGATATTAGCTTCAGCATTTGGCTCAACTTGTGCTCTTCAGTAACTTTTTTTTGCCTGGTGATATTTCTAGCTTGCACTTAAGTATACTTACAGATGATTTTTCACTATTGGTCTGACATTTGTTTAATTTTTGAAAGGCTTAAAATATATAACCTAAATTTGTCACAAAGAATGCAACTGGCATTCATAGTTTCTGTTTAGATTTTTTTAATCTAACTTCCCTGTTCCCATGGCCACCTACAGGGGGATCCAAATGAGGACATATGTGTGACACATTTATAGCATGTGTCATCATGAAAATGACCCCTTCCCCTAGGACTTCAGAGCAAGATGGTGCAGTTTCTGCAGTTTCACTAACCTGATCAGTTCCTATACTACCAATTAAACAAGTCATTATCAAAGGAGTTGCTTTTGTTATCAGAGAAGATCTGTACTGTGACAGATCTGAGTTATAAGATGAAAGCTTGAAGGTCTCAAAGCAATTCTCCCAGAACCTTGGTTTACACACCTAGATCTATCTCCTAGCTGCTTTGTAGTTTTCAGTGCAACCACGTATCTTCTGGCAGGATGCCGAAATTATTCCCCATTATTCTCTCATGTGAAAGAAATAAAGCTTTCACAATGGATGTGCATACTGGCAAGTAAAAATAGAGAAATGATCAAGACAGAACTAAATTGTATAGAATTATTTATGGCCATGTAAAGTGAAGAACTGAATAGAGAGATTGGCCTCTATTCCTTCATGGGGAGATAGGTATCAAGAGATGAATGCTTTTATAACAACAGATAAATAAAACCAAACATTATTTTTAAGAGAAAATATGGAAAATTCCTTTTTAACTTTAAGGAATGTATAAACAGCAATTGATAGAGAAAATAAAAATGTTGAACTACTGAACTTGTAGACAGCATCTTAAAATAACCCTGAACAGAAAGTATAAATTTCTAAGTCACCCAAAATATTATACTGGTTTGCTCCCATTTAGAAGTAACTTTAAGGTAAAGAAGTTCTGGGCTGCATAAAAATGCACTATAACTGAGCTTGTGTAGAGACAATAGATAATAGAGGTGATAAAGTTTAAATAACAACACTCTTTTTTTAAAAAAAGTAACCCTAGAAAATATTTTAGCTAAAGTTATTACCTACTCCTTAAAACCCCGTTCCTGCTTGCTTCCTTGATCTTCCAGGTTCTTGTGGATACTGTAGTAAATAACAACACTTTGGAACAATGCAATTTCTCTCCTTTTACCTAGCTTTGGTACACAACTTCTGTGTTTGTTTTCTAAAGTAGCAGAGGAGAAGGACTGAGCAGATTTTCCTTTTGCTACATGCTCAAGATTATGCCTGAGAGAAAATGTTGATTAAGAATGTCTGCTTGGAACACAGCTAATAGTCTGAAGTGCTGTAAAAGCAGGCTGGTTTCACAACAGATTAGCTCTTAATTGCTTGGATGGCATTCAAGAAAATTCTCCTACCATCTTCCATCTTTAAGGTAATAGACACCTATATTGAAAAAGACGTGATTTATACAGATCAGTGTTATCAAAATTGCCTCAGATTAAATGAGACTGAAAACAGATTATCTCAGTGGAAGGAGTACAAGAAGTTTGATGCATGTATTACTAATTTAATAAAATCTAATAAGAGCTTTCAGCATAAAGTGAGGTACTTAATACATTAGTGGTTCATTAAATGTGCAGTAGGATTTCCAAAACAAGAGTTGAAGCATCAGCTTGTGCTCTTAATAGAATACTAATAAGTGAAGTACTTATCATGACAAAAGTCTACATGCTGAAAATTCTGTCCGTTTCATTCAGCTGATACATACTGTTTCTTAGTAAAGAAAGCCTCATCTACTGGAGTCATTTAATGGAGAAAGAGTAAGACTCATTCCCCAAGTATGCAAAGAAAACTGGATTTTGAAAAGAGTTTTCAAATTTCATTTTCCACTGAAAGACAGAAAACTTTAACTGTCCACTATCGAGCCTACAGTATGTTAAAATTCAAGTGTCCAACTGATTATTTTCAATTTCTAGCATTTATTTTTTTACATAAATACCCTTGACTAAAACAAAAAGATGATAAACTGTAGAAATTATCTGCTGCTTTCTCTTTTCCTCCTTTTGTTACCTTTTTTCTTGTTTTTTTTCTTTTATTTGTCTTTTTTGAATTATACTAATTTTATTAAGTATAGCTTCTTGGTCTTTTGGCTAAGATAAAATGTATTAAGTCGATAGATTTTCAAAAAGGATGATAGATATTTTTAATCAACAGGGACTCTGCTTCTTTGCTGATATTTGATACAGAAAAAGCCTTTATTAGAATTGTACTATCAAGTGCACTTCTCATAAAAAGAAGCAATGATTATAGTTAAATCCCTACAGAAATTACTAAATCTTTATGTATCCCCTCCATCTCCTGACCAATGTAGAACTTTGGCCTGTTAAATATGAACTCAATAAGAACTCATCATGACAGATTTGTTATTACTTTATACTGAGGAAAGGGAAGGAATAGTCAGTGACTATGATAAAGTTTGGGTCCCAGTTTCAAAGGCTCAGCAGCCTTCTAGAAAACCTAGGTCTCTTTTCTACATATTATGTCCACAATGCAAAGGTCCAGGATGCAGAACAGCTCTATCTGAGGAGCTCAGCCCATCAAGATTTGCATACCAGGAACCAATGTCAACAGACATTACTGATCTGTATGGTAAGATGTACAGTAACTGCATCTCCCTAGGGTTTACTCTGAGCTTATTCTTCCTATTCAAATCTTAATAGCCCCAGACACAGGATCAGGATTTCAATAGCATCTTGGCTTGAAAATGGCAATGTAAAGGTTGGTGACAGACAACCTCTCAATACAGTTTCCTATATAATTTGAATAATATAATTGGTTTGTTTTCACATATCCATATTTAATCATGTCTGTTAAATATCTTCCATTAAAGTAAAATCACAGCTTGTTCTTATGCTGTAAGCCTACGTTTTTATGCATCAACTAAATTTTATATTATGCTATTGTTTAAGCTAAGTGAAATGTTTCATAGTTTTATATATATGTTTTTTTATTGAAAAGTTTTAACATACAATTTTCTTTTAAACCCCCCCTCCCCCTCCCTTCTCCCTCCCCCCCTACCTCTCCCCCCTCCCCCCCTCCCCCCCGACTTCCCAGAGCTAAATACAAGGTATATAAAAAAAACAATCATAAACAACCATATACTAACAACTATAAACTCTAAAATCCATCACTCTCTAGCTTATATAGGATAAAACAAACCTTAGTAATATTGAATATATATAAAAAAAACTAAAAGAAAAAAAGAAAAAAAGAAAGAAGACTCATTCAAATGCTACATAAAACTTCTTAACCCTATACTTGTTCTGGATAAACTCAATCCATTTTCTCCATTCCATAATATAGCGTTCTTGCGAGTGATCTTTCAAATAGGCCGAAATCTTCGCCATTTCTGCCAGGTCGGAAACCTTTAAAGTCCACTCTTCTATGGTCAGCAGTTCCTCTTTCTTCCAATACTGACCTATCAAAAGTCTTGCTGCCGTAATAAAATTCAACATCAACTTAGTGTCCACAACTGTAGCATCTGTAATTATTCCCAACAAAAAAAGTTGCGGACAAAACTTTATCCTCTGTTTAAAAATCTTCTGCATGTTCCACCAGACTTTTATCCAAAAAGCCTTAACCTTTTTACAAGTCCACCATATGTGAAAATATGTTGCGTCTTCATCACCGCACCTCCAACATTTAGGCTGATAATTCGGATACATACTTGCAAGCTTTTTAGGATCTAGATGCCATCTATAAAACATTTTGTAAAAGTTCTCTCTTAGATTTTGAGCTTGTGTGAATTTTACGTTCCTCACCCAAATCTTTTCCCACGTGTCCATTGTGATAACTTCCTGGATGTTTTGGGCCCATTTTATCATACAATCCTTAACAAGTTCTGTTTCCGAATCAATCTCTATCAGCGCAAGATATATCCGTTTAATATGTGCGGGTCCCTGATTTCTAATTTGCTTTATCAAATTTTCATCAGTCATTGTAAAACCATTTTTCTGGTCTTCTTTCCACCTGGCCCGTAACTGAGTATATTGAAACCAGTTTTGAACAACCTTCTCTTCTCGCAAGAGGCTATATGATTTCAAACACCAGACATTTCTTTCCAAACTTAGGATCTCCTTGTACGTAGTCACATCATGTTTGAAACCAGCATGTATATTTTCTATTGCGTGTTTTGGAATTGCCCATAGTGGTATCTTGCAATCTAACTTATGTCTATACTTCTTCCAGACTCTCAGCAATGCCTGTCTTAAAATATGCACTCTAAACACATTGTCTACCTTCTTATCATACAACAAATATGCATGCCAGCCAAACAACAAGTCATGGCCCTCAAGATTTAATAATCTCTCTTGTGTCAAATTAATCCAATCACTTATTCCTACTAATGCAGCAGCTTCATAATATAATTTAAAATAGTTTTATATATTGTCTAAACATAAGTTTTAATTATATTTTACAGATTTTTTAAAACTCCATCATAAATACATTTGTTTTTTGTTTTGTTTTTTAAAAAAATCCATTACACTAATTCTTCACTGATCAGCTAGTTGGAAAAAGGAAACAATATCTTATATTATCATGGTGTCAGTAATAAGATTTAGACAGTCATGAAACTGGCAATCTCAAAAGAACTGACTAATCTATTTATGCCCAATTCTTCGGTTTTCTCCTGTAAAACAATTACCTTATTACTGAAACAGCAAAGCAGTATATCAAGATATGTCCTTCCTTCCTTTGATACCATGCTGAGAAACACTGTGCTTTTTCTGAATATTTTTTTTCTTCATAACCCAATGTGACTGACATTTACCGCCCTGAGTCCCTCGGGAGAAGGGCGGTATAAAAATTTAATAAAACCTAAACCTAAACCTAATTTATTTATTTATTTTATTATTTAAATTTATATACCGCCCTATTCCCATAGGACTCAGGGCGGTTTACAGGGAGAATTAAAATACATAGCATACAAAAATTAAAAGCAGTTAAAAACTATAATTAAATTACAGTCCCTGAAATTAAACTAAAACCCAATTAAATTAAATTAGTTAAAACCCCTCAGTCTGGGCCAAACAGCTCAAAGAACCAGGTTTTCAAGTCCCGGTGAAATGAGCGAAGGTCGGGGGCAGTCCTGAGTTCCGTGGGAAGTTGGTTCCATAGGGCCATCACGCCCACAGAGAACGCCCTTCCCCTGGGAATAACCCGCTGGCATTCCTTAACCGGCGGTACCCTGAGAAGGCCCTCCCTGTGGGAGCGGACCCAAGCCATTTAGAGCTTTATAGGTCATTACCAGCACCTTGAATTTAATGGATAAACTATGACCAACACCAACACCCCCAATAATTATAATTTTGTTGAGGATGTTTTTTTAAAATGCAGACACACAGACACACAGCCATAGTGTCTCAAGAAATGAAGTGAATTAAGAATTTTTTTGGCATTATTTAGATTTCAAATAACTAATTTGTCACTGAAGTGCTGGTTAAAAGCTACAGCCAACCAGTTTAGGATACTTAATTGATATCTCTTTTGGCATCTGTTTAAAAGTCCACTTTGTCTCAATGAATCATGCCCTTCATCCATGCAGTGACATTGACAGACTCTATCTACCAAGGCAAATAGGTGGGCTTGGAATGCTGCAAGTATATCAGATGGTTGAAGAAAAAATGGCTTTGGAAGAATATCTGAAGGACAGTGATGAAGATGCACTGAAATTAGTATACCAGGAAGGCTTACTGACTACTGGAGAGACCAAACTGGCCTACAAGAAAGACCAAATGAAGAAGAGAATAGAGGCATGGGAAGACAAAGCACTACATGGCCAGTACATTAAAAAAATAGCTGGTAAAGCAGATAATAACAAGACCTGGCAATGGCTAAGAGCAGGAAAATTGAAGAAATAGACTGAGGGACTAATTCTGGCTGCACAAGACCAAGCCTTAAGGACAAATGCATACAAAGTCAAATTTGAGAAGACAGCAACAGACAGTAAGTGCCGCCTATGCAAAGAAGCTAAAGAAACAATGGACCCACCTGGTAAGCTGCAGCAAGAAGATCTCACAGACTGACTACAAGCAGCGGCATGACAAAGTAGCAACAATGATGCATTGGAAGATCTGCAAAAAATATCATTTGCCTGTAACCAAGAACTGGTGGGATCATAAAATAGAGAAAGTCATAGAAAATGATAAAGTTAAACTGCTCTGGGACTTCAGAATTCAAACAAACAAGCACCTGCAACATAACACCCCGGACTTAACAATTGTCGATAAAAAAGACAAAAAAGTCTGGATAGTGGACGTGGCAGTGCCTGGAGACAGCAGAATAGACAAGAAAGGACTGGAGAAGATAACAAAATATAAAGACCTACAAATAGAAATAGAAAGACTGTGGCAAAGGCAAGCAAGGGTAATACCAATAGTAATAGGCGCCTTGGGTGCAATCCCAAAACAACTGGAGCACCATTTGAACACCATTGGCATTGACAAATTTGCCATTAGTCAATTGCAAAAGGCGGCCTTACTAGGAACTGCTTCCATTCTGTGACGATATCTGTAATACCATCAAACATCCACATCTGCCTATCCCAGGTCCTTGGTAAGGACTCGATAGGTAGACACAGTGGTTTTTTTGTAAAAGAAAAAGGTGCCGGAACTCATACATGTCATACAACCCACCTTGCCTACCCTACAAGGTTCCATCCAAAAAAGGTGCCGGAACTCCGTTCTGAGTGTTCTATGACAAAAAAAGCCCTGGGTAGACAAAAATGCCAAATCCAGTCTTAATATCTGGCTGTCTGTGCGATGATCAATAATGATAATGATGATGATGATGATGATGATGATGATGATGATGATGATGATGATGATGATGATGATGATGATGATGTCAATAAAATCATTTGCACACTCCTGGGCTTTTTTTTGCTCCACAGCAAAGATGTGACACTTTCAGGAATGAGCATGGTAATCCTAAAATTACAATTCATTGAGTATTCATTATATCACATGTCCTCCCAACTACAAACTAGCAAGATGAAATATTTGAGAGCAATATTTTCCATTGTCCTTAACTTTTGTTTTTGATAAGTCTCTCTCTCTCTCTCTCTCTCTCTCTCTCTCTCTCTCTCTCTCTCTCTCTCTCTCTCTCTCTCTCTCTCTCTCTCCCTCCCTCCCTCCCTCCCTCCCTCCCTCCCTCTCTGTCTCATCTATATCTACAAACACATGCACATACTGCAAATATACACATATATATGTATACATATATAAAGCAGAGCACATGGATGTGATGGAAGCAGTGATGTTTTGCAAAAATTAAATGTTTAGAGATGTGTAATGTTAGAGCAAATAAGTTTTAGCAAATTTAGCAAATGCGTAAGTTGCCAAACTTACAAGTTTGATTATTTTAACATAGATAATAACAGAAAATCAAAAACTGATGAATTTTACAGAGTTGTTTGGCTTCAAAACTCATTTTAATTTTTTAAATGTTGGCAATAAAATTTTAAAATTGAAATGCTGTGTTAAAATTAGAGTTAACCTGCATAGCTTTTAATCCACTAAATTGCTCATTGGACTCTTCCATGATAACAGAAGCATAAATCTAATGTGGCATATTTACACAAACTTAATCAAACATCTTGTCTAATAAACTGTGATAATATATTTACAAAATACCACATTAAAATTACATCTATGCAGCAAAACCTCTACATCTCCCTGAAACTTTTGTTGTTTTATAGCAATAGCTGGATGTATTTTGTTGCTTTCTTGGGAAATTGTATAGAAACCTGAGCACCTGTAAGTCAAAAACATTTGATCAATCAAAGTTCTGCTTGTGATCACAATACAAAAGTAACTGCCAAAAATGTCTATGAATATTGTTTCTGTTTCTAATTAAGAGCTAAAGATTGGAGTTTGGTGGCTAAAACAGAATCGTAAAAGTTTAGCATCTTACAAATTTGTTGCAGGTTTTCTCAGAAGTAAGCATTACAACAGGGGTGTCAAACTCAATTTCATTGAGGGCCGCATCAGCACTGTGGTTGTCCTCAGGAGGCTGGGTGGGTGTGGCCTGGGTGGGCATGGCCTACTGGGTGGGCGTGGCTAGAGTGCATATGGCCTACTGGGTGGGTGTGGCCAGCTATACATCCTTCGCATCAAGGGTGCCTATGGGGGCCTGGGCAGGAGTGGGACAGATCTGAGGGTCTCTGGTAGAAGGAGGGTCTCTGGGCCAGGGCCAAGGCAGTGGGGGCCATTCCCTCACTGTTTCCAGGATGGCTTCGCAGGCCGCATGAAACCACTTCGCGGGCCAGATCTGGCCCCCGGGCCTTGTGTTTGACATGTCTGCATTACAACAAATTTATGTTAATAAGCACATGTTATGTTATGTTCCCAAATACATATATTCTACTTTTAGAAATGAAATATCTAGTTGGAAATACTGGAAAATTACACTTTATATTTCTTTTATTCATCACTTTTCAACAAAGCCACACATTATTTGTTGAAGAATTTAAGGAAGCATTAACAAGCTCTGCCAGTCATGAAGATGTTTTGTATAATTTTAATTTGCTCACTAGTCTTTTGTGAGATTTGATCTGTTCATCTGAGAGTTTAATGAAGGAAGAAACAAATTACCATTCAGTATATGAAAAAGATTATTTGGCAAAAATGGGCTGTTTCATGAATTTTTATTAACAAACATATATTGTGAGCAGTATGTGGATCGAGAACTACCAGAAGTACAGGCAGGATTTCGAAGAGGCAGAGGAACTAGAGACCAAATTTCCAACATACGCTGGATCATGGAGAAAGCTAAGGAGTTCCAGAAAAACATCTACTTCTGCTTCATTGACTATGCTAAAGCCTTTGATTGTGTGGATCACAACAAACTGTGGCAAATTCTTAAAGAGATGGGAGTACCAGACCATCTTATTTGTCTCTTGAGAAACCTATATGCAGGTCAAGAAGCAACAGTGAGAACTGGACACGGAACCACTGATTGGTTCAAAATTGGGAAAGGAGTTCAGCAAGGCTGTATACTGTCGCCCTGCCTATTTAACTTATATGCAGAGCACATCATGAGAAAGGCAGGGCTAGATGAATCAAAAGTTGGAATTAAGATTGCTGGGAGAAATATTAACAACCTAAGATACGCAGATGATACCACTCTAATGGCAGAAAGTGAAGAAGAACTAAAGAGCCTCTTGTTGCAGGTGAAGAAGGAGAGTGCAAAAGTTGGGTTGAAACTTAACATTAAGAAAACCAAGATCATGACATCCGGCCCTCTCAATTCCTGGCAAATAGATGGGGAAGAAATGGAGGTAGTGACAGATTTTATTTTCCTGGGCTCCAAGATCACTGCAGATGGGGACTGTAGCCAAGAAATTAAAAGATGCTTGCTCCTCGGGAGGAAAGCCATGGCAAATCTAGACAGCACACTAAAAAGCAGATACAACACCCTGTCAACAAAAGTGTGTATAGTCAAGGCTATGGTCTTCCCAGTTGCAATGTATGGCAGTGAAATTTGGACCATAAGAAAGGCTAAGTGCCAAAGAATTGAGGCCTTTGAACTATGGTTCTGGAGAAGACTCTTGCAAGTCCCTTGGACTGCAAGGTGATCAAACCAGTCAGTCCTAGAGGAGATCAACCCCAACTGCTCTTTAGAAGGCCAGATCATGAAGTTGAAGCTCAAATACTTTGGCCACCTAATGAGAAGGAAAGAGTCACTGGAGAAGAGCCTAATGCTGGGAAAGGTTGAGGGCAATAGAAGAAGGGGATGACAGAGAATGAGGTGGCTGGATGGAGTCACTGAAGCAGTAGGTGTGAGCTTAAATGGACTCCAGAAGATAGCAGAGGACAGGAAGGCCTGGAGGAACATTGTCCATGGGGTCACGATGGGCAGACACAACTTCGCAGCTAACAACAACAATTGTGAGCTTTCAAAGCCAATGAGTATAGAGTTTTGGCAATTCCATTTAAATTTGGAAGAAACCATCTGAACAAAATATTCTAGCCTTAATTCTGAGCAAATGGAAAAAGAAACAGTAAAAGCCCTACTGAACTGTTGACTTTAGGGCTGGTAGATTGGGTACATATTATGGTCTCAACCATCAAGAAAAATATATTTATGCAGGACTAAATCAAATTGGATTTGTGGAGAGTTAGAAGGCCTTCACACTTGTGGCTCAGTGGTCTAGAGATGAAGATGCTTTCCTCCTACTCAGAAGGTTGAGAGTTCAATCCTAGGTAGCAACAGATGTTTCTCTCTAGGGTGTCAAAAAGGGCATCTGGCTAGTAAATGTGTACTTCCATTGAGCCACCTTGATTCTACTATAAATACAGGGTTCACAGGGTCATTAAAGGGGGGGGCTCACACTCAATTCCTAGGGAATTATTGTTTCATCAGAACTTGATAGCAAAAATAATGATACAATCAAGGTTAGACAGAAAAATCCAATTAATATTTCTTATCATTAGAATTGATATTTAGTTTAAGTATTTATTTTATCTAAGTATCTAGAAAACAGCATGATCGTACATAATAAATGTTGTTGCAAAAAAAGGACATTGACAAAATACAAAGAACGAATGCAATGGTCACATGGAATCAGATAAACATTTAATATTATCTGGCACTAATAGCAGCAGGGGTATATACCAGCTGTTTTTTTTAATGAGCCTAGACCATGCATCAGGTGGCTAAAGTAATTACCCATCTGTTGGCATGCATCAATAATTCTGTTGTTATTGTTAGTGAAATCAAGAAGCAGGTTATGCACTTACGTAGCTGTGTGTACATTACACACTAACTCCTTTATTTTAATGACCATTCTCTTAATTTTGGAACTTAATCATTTTTCCCCCTCTTATATACTTTAACTGATCATGCTTGGGGATTTGTTATATCTGGTTTTCATTGGGAGGGGATATGATGTTATTGTTGCTTTTAATTGTACCATGGATGTTTTACAGTTGTCATATTTTCTACATTCTATGCTATAAAATGTAGGGGGGTATCCATTCTCAATCAAATTGTTATCCAGTACTGCTGGATATTTCAGGCATGGAAATAACAATAATAATGTGCAGTTGAAATTTTTTCTTGCCAATGGTTTCTGATTTCTACTTATTTTTTTGGTTAATAGCACATATTACATCTGAATGAATGGGGGGAGAAGAGAATAAGATATTTTTATCTTCAAAACAAAGTTAACTCTGATTAAACAACTGTGGTTCCCAGGGTTTATTTATGTAGTTAAATTTGTTTGCTGCCCATCTTGTGCAAGGTGACTCTGGGTGGCTTACAACATTAAAAGCAATAAAACCATAAAATATATACGTATGTATAATTAATCACAATAAAAATATAGATTATGATTAAAACATGGTGAAGAAGGGGGAGATGGGATCTCTTATTGGTCCATCAACCAGTTTGATATCCTCCCATTGCAGCCCCAAGACAGAGCTAGATCATCAGGCACTGTGGTGGTGCAGTGCTTAGAATACAGCATTGCAGGCTAATTCTGCTGACTGCCAGCAGCAGTCAGCCAGCTGCAGGGGATGGTGAAAGGGCAGCAGGGCAGGACTAAGGCAGGACTTCTCTCAGAGCCTCCCTCTCCTTCCTTCCTTCCTTCCTTCCTTCCTTCCTTCCTTCCTTCCTTCCTTCCTTCCTTCCTTCCTTCCTTCCTTCCTTCCTTCCTTCCTAAGAACAGAGTGCTGGGAAAATATTTGACATGAGGGAGGGAGAAAAACAGTCAAGAAACACAGCTGGGGAGGCATCACCCTTCGGGGGGGGAATGAAGAAATGCACCATCACCTGGAAATGGCCAGCACATGGCCCTCACCAACTTCACATATCTGGCTTGGTGGGCTCTGGGGGAGGGGACACCATGAGCAGTGTGAGATTCAGCGTTACCTGTGCAATGTCACCCAGCCCCCAGCCTGCCCAGTTTCGGCAGGCAGTGGGGTGGTCTCCTCACAGCGCCAAGAGGCTGAGCCAGCCAGCGCAAAACTGAAAAGAAGCATGATGACACCCAGCCCCCAGCCTGCCAGGTTGTGCGAAGCTCACCAGCTTTGCACCTTGCTGCCTGCTGAAACTGGGCAGGCTGAGGGCTAGGCAGCTTTGCACTTCTCATCAGATTTGCGCCACCTGGCTCAGCTCTCGGCGCTGTGAGGAGAGCGCCCTGCTGCCTGCTGAAACCCTTCCCCCAGAGCCCATCAAGCCAGATATGTGAATTAGGCAAGTGCCATTTGCTGGCCACTTCCAAGCGATGGTGCATTTCTTCATTCCTCACAAAGGGTGACACCTCCCCAGTACGTGCCCAGGGGGCGGGGCTGACATGGCAGGGGCTGGTCCCTCGCTGTTTCCAGACAGCCTTGTGGAGCTAAGACTGAATGCGTTTCAGCATAGATGGCCACCACAAAATTGTACATTGGCTCCTGGCCAGCCTGGGCTGGGGCCAAGGCAGCAGGGGCCATTCCCTCACTGTTTCCGGGATGGCTTCATGGGCCACATGAAACCACTTCGCAGGCCGGATCTGGCCTGTGGGATTTGTGTTTGACATGTCTGACATAAAGGGAAGTCAGGAGAGTGGGAACCAATCTCAGTCAAGTATATGGTATACTGTACCATGGAAAACTGCTGTGCAGTGCTAGGCAGAAATAAATGATTGTTCACAATATTGAAATAGCTAAAACATCTTGGTTTAGAAACATAACAGTAATTTAAGCAATATTTTCATAATATATTTAAATAAAAAACACAAATATTATAAAATACAAGTGTACCAAGACTGATGGAATCAATATTTTCTGTGATGTAAATAACATGAAATATAGTTCATTATTAGAATACATTTATTAGTTAATGTTAATTAGTTAATGCTTAGTTTGATACTGGATGACTTTTCATATCTATCTTAAACTGACTTTGTAGAAATGGGGATTTATGAATGCTGACTTTTGGACATTTCAGAGATAGCACAGAAATATTCAGTTTTTGCTTGGTTGTAAAAATCATAGCCTGAAGATTCGCTTGAAGTGAATCTGAAAACAAAATGTTATTGTTTAAAGGTTCTCTGACTCTTTTTTTTCTGGGTAGCGTCCTCTCGATGGTGCCCTAACACACTGAGTAGTCTGCTTGCTCATGTTTATTGTTTTAGCCAACTTTTGGGATTACTTACCAATGGACTGACTTTTCTTTGAATGTATCTTTCACTCTGCAAGCTTCAGTTGGATACTATTCCCAAATGACATTGGGTGATCTGAAATGATATATAATCCAAGAACTGGGAGAGTCTCTGGGAATTATATCACTTCCCAGAGCCAAGCGGTTCCTTGCTTTTGCCCTTTAAGCATTACAAATACATTCAAGAAGAATTGGAATTGTATATTCTTTTAATAGCCTTACAGAAATGTATTATGTCAATTATTTTATTTTACATGTATAATCCCTCTAATAGTTTCTGTGTTTTGCAGTTGCTAATTTCTTAGGGTTGTTTTCAGGCAGCACTTTGGTGATCTGCAGAAGAGAGATGCCACAGAATTCAAGAATAGACATCTATTATCTTTATTGATCAGTTTTATTTTATCATGCAAGCTGCAAACAGAAATAGTAGTGAAGGAAAGCTAGATAAAATTGTAAAAACATTACAGAGAAACTGTAATGTTCTTGATATAGATTATCCTGCTACCTACATGACCAATCTTATTAGACAACTGAAGATTGCAGATATTGATAAACACAGTGAGAGAAAATTCAGAGAAATATCTAGCATCAGATGAGGATCTGATAAATAATTGATTCTGACATAACCACATAAGTCATTTCTCCTATATTTGGTATTTATTGCTTTTTACATTGTTTTGATCTTGTTTTTAATTCTCTGTTAGCCATCTGAGTCATATGTTTGGGACGGGAAGCCATTTAAATTGAATGAATGAATGAATGAATATCTACTTTATCTTCTTCATCATTCTTGCTTTCTTAACAAGTGAATAAGTTAGTTGTTTAGATCTATGGTCTTTGTATCCAAAGTCTGAACCAATCTCTACCTTTGTTCAAAAGCCTCCATCTTTAAACCTATAAAGCAATGGCAAGTAACAATAAACACTTTGTATTTGATAAATTCATTTACTGTAGCAGTATGGTACAAATGCATAACTGGTTTATGGATATTATCTCTTTTCTCTACTTGGTATGAATAAAATATGGAACAAATGAGATAACAAAAATATTGCAGCCAGAAAAAAAAAATCTTTTTTATCATTCAAGGTCAACAACAGTAACTCCTCTGATGCATTTTTTATCTAGCCCTGGTCTGGATAAATCTCCACAATCCTCTGGGAAGTAAGAATAATTAAATCAGTTTTATCTTCAGTTAATATAATATAAACAAGCTAATCCATGTTTGGATTCAGTTGAAAAAGTATATGGGATAGTTATGTTCACATGTTGTTTAAAGATAGGAGCATATTATTAATCAGATAGGAAGACTATTTGCATGAAAAAAACAGATCTTGTACAAACAGATCTTTTTGGTATTATGAACATAAAAGATTTAAAAGAAATGTGACTGCTAAATGAAAGCATAATGCACAACTGATTTGCATTGAGTATGCCTGTGTGTAACAATAACAAATAACAGCAGACCTAAAGGAAAATCAATGCATGTTCTGTAGTACATGAACATTTGCTGAACTGCTATGATAAAAGAGAGAGTCCCACAGCTAAAATCCAACATGCAAAGGAGAAAATATTATTCTTTGTACCCTGATTGTTCCAATTTTAAGCAAGTTAGCAAAACAGGATGGCTAATGTGTACAAAAGTACTAAACTAATTTGATACATTTTAAAAATATTTTTCAAGATTTATTCCTTCCAAAACCAGTCATATATTATTGCATTAAAGCACTAATAGGATTATGGGAAACAACTATCCAGAGTATGACAAATCATATATTCAGTTTTAATGGCAAGACTGATACATTATAAAAACCTAAATAACATAGATTAGTTTAATATGTTCTTTATTAAGCAGTTTGTTAGTCTACTAGGTATAGTTTCAGATTAAATAACAATTAAAGTGATTCATTTCTTAGTAAATTTTCAAATTTGTGTAGTGTAGAATTCCAGTTTAGTGAGTGGTTTTCATTTGCTGCAAGGACAAATACAGATTGCCACTGCATTATGGGAATAAACACACTAGCTTGGATACAAAGTGATGCATGGTTCTGTTTAAATAAAATTCCTACATGTATTTTTGTAGGGTTCCCTGTACTGATGCAAGGCTTGGAAGGGCCAAAGGCGGTTGGAGAAAAAATAGTAATCAAGGATCTTAATAATAGTTCGATCTCAATCTTGAAACTGCTCTCTCTGTATAAAAAAAAGTCAAGATAACAGCTGAAGCCATGTAATCAAAGCCTCGTTCCTTTTTAGTTCATCAGGCAGGAATTGCAAGGGTGTAGCCAGTACATTCTTTTTTTTTCTGCTTTCCCTCTGGATGTCCCTGAATATGCATGCATTTGTTGAAGATATAAATCCTTATTTATCTAATTCCCGTGAGAATCAGTGATTTTATCCTCCAATAGCTGCAGCGTATCTGAGAAAGAGGACTTTGTTTCTTATTTGTTAGCATGTTAGAGATGGGTGTTAATGATTGACCCTGAATCAGATTCTTCTTTAAAAAGGAAGGCATAAATAATTTCTCTATAAAAAAAATCCCCAGTGAGGCACTACCTTGACCTGCTTGTGGGACTTAATGTACTCCAAGGAGGATGAGAGCTATGTCAGAAATTCACCCATACTGCACAGATCTCAGTAGAGGCCAGCAATGCAGGACTAATGGAAGATACGTTGTTTACCTGTTGCAAATATACAAAGACTGAAAACAAAGAAATAATGATCGGTTGCTACAAAAGATCAATGAGAATGAAGATATCTGAAAACAATGAACCAGTTCTGGAAAGAACAACATCAAGTGTAAGAAATAACAGAATAGAGGCTAGCAGGTCAACACTGATTTATAATATGAAATAAAGTATTCACAAAAGTAGAATTGGAAGAACTGCAAAGGTCTATCTGCAGCATATTATACAAATGACAGCTGTCACAGGCCACTCCACGTGGCCGCACTGACAGCTGTCAAAGAAAAATGCGCACGCACTGTCGCGCTCCCCAAGCTGTCAAACCGCTCCACGCGGCCGCTCTGACAGCTGTCAAAAGCCACGCATGCGCCCCAGCAACTGCGAGCTGTCAAACAGCCAAGCCGCGAACTGTCAAAGCGGCGGCAGCCGCGAAGCTGTCAAAATGACGCATGCGCCTAGACCGCATACTCTGACAGGCGCTAGCTGTCAAAATGCCGGCTGGATTATTCCGGCCCCCGGCTGCCAGGGCAGCCAGCTGACAGGATTCCCCCGGCCCAACGCGCATGCGTTATCACTGGGGAAATGTCAAAAGCTGCCAGCTGATTATTGGTACCGGGTCCCTCGGCGGGAAAACACCCGTCCCTGATTCGTTGTCTTGTTTGACAGTTGCCTATATAAGGCTGTTGTATCGTTCTGTTTCTTGTCCGGGCTAACTCAATAAATTGTTGAACCGAAGGCATCGTCTCTCTCTCGACCTTGCCTCAGATAAACTACTATCCAGGGCAAAGATATCAAAGCCTTGCCAAAAGTAGCTCAAACTGTAGAGGCAAACAAGAGGGAGTTGGTAATATAGAAGTTAGCATTACTATTGAATCGTTTTCAGTCCCAAATTAGGCACCTTCTTCTCTGCCTTCTCCTTTGAAACAACAAAGACCTCTAACTGAAAAATAACATGAATTGGAACAATGAATATCTGAGCATCAAGAACAACACAAAAACAACAGAATAAGGTTCTCTGAATTGAAGCTTGTTACAAAAAAAGCAAGCAGAAGTATTAAAAGATGCCAATATCCTAATATCAAATACAACTAGCATCTCACTGCAAGAAAACAACTAATATACAGCATGGCTGAAGTTGTAGCTGAATACGTTGGTTGAAAAATCAACAAACAAGAAAAAAAGCCAAACAAAATGGAAATAAGGTTGGGAAATAAGATTAGCATGCTAAACTCAGATACAAGCAAGCTAGAACAGATGAAATAAAAGAAGTTGAAAAAGAACACCAAAAATATCTAATCAAGAAGCATCAGTGAAAAACAAGGAAGATCAATAAAGTTTTGGAAATAATAAAGCAACAAATAATGGCTGTAGCCAAGAAAATCAGCCGATGTGTTTAAATTGCACGCTATAGTCAGAATCTCCAATTTCAGTTGAATCAGAAATGTTTATATCACTCCATGAATGGAAAGAACTGCAATGAATCAGTCAATACCTAATAAAGAAAAAAAAACGTTCCGGGGCAGCTATGGAACTACTCAAAGCAATACAACAACAATGCAGCATGGATAGAGATGAATGGGAATAAAAAATCTCTAAAATTAAAAAAATAAATAACAGCAGAAACAGGCAAAGAAAATCAAGAGATTTTGGTTGAAACATCTGTTTGCCAAGCACTTTAGCAACATACAGCTAGGAGATGAAATTTAAGAGTGGTAATTTCTGGTTAATATCACACTAACTGTGAATATTACTGTATATTCAGAAAACTGATACAAGATTTTTTTTTGGATGATATAATCTTCAAGATATGACTGTAATAGAGCCTGCCAATTACAGTTGCATGTCATGACAATAGTTAGGTGAAGCCCTCCCCCCCAATCTTTGTTCTCTCAATGAATTATTAAACAAACACGCAGGTCATTAATCAGTGCCTCAGGAGTGAGAGAGGCTCTTGGAGGCCTTTTGCAGGCCCACCTCCTCCCCTGCGAGACAGCCTGTGTTCCCTTTCCCAGCCCTTGGGTCCACACAAGCCTTTTCCCACTCCCACCAGATCCTTCCAGGCCTTAGGCATGATTTGCACCCCATCAGGCCAAGCATCTTCCTCCTCACTTACCTTTTGAAGACTTTCAAGGCTTTCCAGAGGGCTGGAATAGATTATTACATGACTGCATGCCATAATTCTGGAAGTAGCTGCCATTTTATCCTATTTACAAAATGGTGGCTATATTCAAATCACCGCCACATGGCCGGGGATTTAGTGCTACATTTTAGGGCCTTAACAAGGTACACACAGTGCTGGAGAAGCTTTCTCAACATTCTGAAGGTTCTGCAGTGCTGTGCAAAGGTTGTTAAGCCAGGAAGCAAGCAATTTGTTTCGAGGTTATGCACAAGTGGGGCCCTCCTTTCCAAAATGAGGTCTGGAGAGCTTCTAAGAGCAAGTGGATGGGTGATATGGGGAGCAGGCCCAATGACTTCAGGCTCCTATGTGGTGGGAGGGGAGGGGAGAGAGGCAGAGATGCTGCAATGTCCCTGTTTTAGTTTTAAGGGCAAATGACTGCAGTTTACTGCAGCCATTGTAATGATGAAACAGGGTCATATATAATTTTGGGTCATATATAATTTTGAGGCATCTGTTATAACTTTTAACATTCATTAAGTGACCTGTCATATCTCGAGGACTACCTGAATGTTATTCCAAAGCTGATTGCTAAAATCAGTCCTTCATACTTAACATTTGCTGAAAATGCAATCATCAGGTTGGGCTATCTTTTCATATTTGGTGGCAATGTCAGAAAACTAAAGTCCTATAGAATGAGATAAACCTAATCTATCAACTTTATTCCAGCCAGCTGTTTTTCTGCTAAGTATTATGATAGCTACCAGTATACTTTATGCTTATTAGAAATTACGTACCTCCAATTCCCTCTTTAGAAGAATGGCAGACTAAACATCAATGTCCAAAATAATTTTGTATTTTGAAAACAAAATCAAGTGTGATACAAAGTTTAAATTAACAAAGAAACCATTTATGAATCATAATTCTATACTGCACTACATCTGAAATCTGTGTTTTTCTCAACAAAAGGCTTTAAAATATTAGCTTTGGTCCGATTTATTCAATTATATAAAAATGCTTAAAATAAACTTGGCAACCCTATACTAGTTTGAGAAAGCAGTGGATGGTCCAGATTTTAAAGTACAATGTTCAGTATGTCTGCAGAGTGATGCAAAAGGTTCTAATGGTTGAAAGGGTGCTGGGTTTTTCCCCAGGTGATACAAAACATCTCCTTTAAAAGATGTTACCAGATCCAGTACATAGTACACACAATGTTGACACTTATTACATAACAACAAAAACAGGCTCTAGACATTTTAGCACCTGAGGCAGTCAAATTCTGGTGCTCCCTGGTTTGGCCCATCTTCCAATTTTTTAGGCATTCAAAAAAGACCCCATCTTGCTTCTTTCTTTCTTTTCCTTTGAGTTTTTAAGCTTTACACTTTTGTGCACATTTCTCCCTGTCGATACTATGAAACTAAATTTAACCCTTGACTGGGCACACTGGCTAGAATACATGTTCACAGCTTTTCAATTTTTATCGGGTTTTGGGAAGTCTTTTCAATATTGGTGCTTTCTAAAATTTGGTTTCTCCTAGGCCAGTTACTCTCACTCTTAGCCAGAGCTCGCCCTGAGCAGAAAACTTTGAATGTACAGTGAAGGCACATACAGTAAATATATAACAGATGCTTTAGAAATAGTTTAAAAAAGTATTTTATTTTTGTTTTGATTACAGTTGAGTACAAATCAAGGGAACAAAATGAAACAGAGGAGAGGTTTTATTAGAGGTACAGTGAGGAGCTTACACAACTAGATGAATAGTGAGTCACAAAACATTACAAATAGCCACAAATGTAACTAAAAAACAAAATAAATATTTAGAACATTTCATGAGGTCTTTTAAACTTCAGTATTTATAAAATATATAATACTTTATCTTACATTTGCTCTGCCATTTTCCCCAGTCAGTATTTAAAATTTATGAGATATTACAACATCAAAGCAATGAGAATAAACCTAAATCAGACCATTTTTATATAAGGGGAAACATAGCTAGCATTATTTTAATATTCTTTGCATTGAAATTTGCATCTCCTGCAAAAATAGTCATTTTTCCATATATATATATATATATATATATATATATATATATATATATATATATATATATATATATATATATATGTATATATATATGTATGTATATATATATATATATATATATATATATATATATACATACATATATATACACATACATATATATACATACATATATATATATATATATATATATATATATATATATATATATATATATATATATACATACTTATATATACACATAATTATATCATAAAGTGAGAGTAAAATACACTTAAAACTATAGAAATAAATTTAATCATGTTGTTCAGTAATGTCTGAGAACTTAATATTATAAGAACGATTAAAATGATAACTTTAGAATATTTGAATGGGACAACACTTTAAATCAGGGGTGTCAAACTGCTGGCCCAGAGGCCGGACGCGTCATCCCAAAACCGTGCTCACCCCATTGCTGGCAATGGAGAAAAAGCTCCGATATATTGTGCGACATCATGTGATGTCGCAAGTTTGACATGTCTGCTTTAAATCAAGGATGTTACACATAGATTAATAACTAAATGACAATTTTGTTCATTTCTTGCTCATGTTATTTAGAGACATACTTTGGCTATAATCCTATGCCTAATTAAATTCTATAAGTAAAACTTTTCAGTACTTCAGCTTGCCGCTCTGTCAGTGTCATTCAGTGGCTCTGTTTATATTAAAAGGAAGAAAGCATACATACAAACACTTTACACATATTCCCTCATTCTATGCAGATATACACTAGGGATTTCGTGCTTCGCTGATCTGAGTGCAATCACTGTGACTCTGTGTGCACACTGATTCATGTAACACTTTGTCAACAGGAATGATCTATCTCTGAACTGGAGGCCAATATCTGAATCAAAGTAAATCAAAGCATTTTCTCTTTTGTAACATAAAAATTATAGGTTTCATGAACTTTTCAGCATTTCCATAGGGGTTCATTTTCTAAGGGTGATCAATATTATTAAAGCACTGCAAATTATTTTCATGAAAAAATAGATTAACACATTTGTCTGCAAACTCCAAAAGAAGACTCAATGAACACATTATTTCAGTTAAAATGACCACCCACGTTCTATAATATTCTCTGCCATCAATATTTTTATTTAAATGTTTCCTTGTGCCCTTTGCTCCTATCTTCAATAACACAGAATATCCTAAGTAATGTAGTATAATAGTGGTAGAGAAAATAATGCTCAATTTGTTGAAAAGCATTACTGACTCCATTCCAGTGGTGGATTCAGCCAGTTTGCACCAGTTCAGCAAAACCAGTAGCTAATTTTTGTTGCCCAGGCCCAGAATGGACTTCTGGAAGTGGAATCCACATAGAGAACCAGTTGTTGACATATTTGAATCCCACCATAGGGAGTAGGCCAAAATCAGGATCAAAGAGAAACCTAGAAACTAGAAACGTAACATGTAATAGAATCCAGGGAAAACTTGTAAGAGAGGTCTTATTATACTTTAAGAAGGAGCTAGTAGCCATTAGCAGGGATAAAGTTATATTTGGAACCATAATGTATTTCAAATATGTTGTAATAAGGTACTTGACTTGGATGGTAAAAGTTGTTGAGAGGCTTCTGTTACACAATATCAAATACCATGGGTGTATCATCGCTGTTCCACTCTTATACGAAATGTTAAAAACACTTTATATTTTATTCACCTGAAGAATACATTACATTACGTTACTGTAAGCACCACCAACAGTGGCCTCAGACTGCTTGCTTCTTTATGCCATTAGTTTTATCATCTAAAGTGAAGGAGCCTTCATTGTTTGCACCTGTTTGTATGCAGGCTTCTTTAAGACCAGTACAATAATATACTATAGATTTCAATAAAGTAGAAGATTAATTGCAAACAATTGGCACACAAAAGCTTCATCATATTAAAATCTGGGAATCTGGAGTCACTATAGTCAGAGTATTTGCTTTGCAAGTGCCAGGGTCATAAATACAGTTCTCTAGAAATTGTAATATACTGTGTCTTCTCTTTTTAAAAGGTTTTTTTTAGAGAAAAAATAATAATTTTAAGGAAAAGTAGGGGAGTGCTCCTTTATGACTTTATTAAATAATTAATCCCATTTCTTCCCTTGCTCTCTTCATCTTTTTCAATTAGGAAGTTTAGCATCTTAAATACCATGTTTTTTACATCTGAATAATCTGAGCTACTTTAAACAGTGTGTGTATATACATATGTATGTGTCAGCTTTCAAGATTTCAGGTTGCAAATCAGTTTTTGACTCCTGGTGACTCCCTAGATTACGCCTTGCAGTTTTCTTGTTATTTTTTTTTTGGGGGGGGGGCGAATGGTTTGCCATTGCCTCCTTCCCAGTGCTGAAAGAGAGTAACTGGCCCATGATCACCTAGCTGACTTTGTCCTAAGGAGTGACTGGAACTCACAGTCTCTTAATATCACCACTGCAAATTGTCTGTTAAATAATGCTACCTATGTTACCATGTAGCTTACAGATCCTCCTCATTATCAAAAGCTCTGAAAATTTCAAGAAAAGTTATAGTTCCCATCACCACCTAAACATCAAAAGTGCCTATTGAAACAATCTTAAATCTTCATATTAAAATGAACAATATTGGCTCTATGTGGTGGCTTTTAAAATAGAAAGGTGACATTTCATTTAAATGTAAATGCTCTTTTTTGAAAATAACTCATATTGTAAGCTTAAGCTATCCATGTCTGTTTCTATTATTCTATTACTGGGATTGAAGGTCTTTACATCTGCTATGGGTTTTCTATCTCTTACTTTTCACCCGGTAGCTACTTCGGAGGACTGGAGGCTCCACTGGAACAATGCGATAGATACTTCCTCTCTACTTTGTATAGGTTTTTTAGAACAGTGTTTCTCAAGCTCAATGACTTTAAGAAGTGTGGACTTCAACTCCCAGAATTCTGCAGAGTATGTTGGCTGGGACATTATGGGAGTTGAAGTCCACACTTCTTAAAGTATCTCAATAGAGCTTACAGGATATAAACCTCCATTGCTATTTATGGTTTGAGTTTAAATACATATCTGCAATTTAGAAAGAGTGTACGCCAGGTAAGTGGTAACATTAGAGATCAAACTGAAATTTTAACCCAGCCTTAGGATTGCAGTTTAATTTCCATTTCCATAATGTGATATAAATATTTGTATATGCAACTCTAAAATTTAGCTCAGTTTTACAACTCTTTCTCTGGGTGAATTTCAGAATAATTTTAATATTTTTCTATATAAATGATAATTTTACAAGTGTGTTCAGAGCTTTCATATGACTTCTAAATTACTATTTTTACCTTTATTTATGATAATCTGGGTAGCACACTGTAAACAACATACAAAATCAAAACACTTTTGTAACAGACATGTCATAAGTAGATGTTTTCATAAAATAAGAGTTAGGATTACTATTGAACTGAGCAGGGCTGAGCACAGACCTTCTACATATAATTTCAAATTTAATGCTAATATAATCTATATCCCTGGGAGAAGAAATCTACCAAAAGAACTGTCTGGTGGAAAACAGATACAGTAAGAGCATGGTATTACCTATGTGTAATTCAACTACATATATGAAATTCATTTTTTAATGGTATCATGGCATACAATATGACACCAAATATGTTTTTATTGATTATGGTGTAATGCCTCCTCATTTTATGAAAGTTAATAAAGCACAACCAGTTAAAATAATAATGAAGAGATTTTTTAAAAATTATATAATCATTTTCCTCATCAATGTTTTTAAATATGATAGTTTTAAATGACAATGTCTCATTTTTCAGACATTTTTCATATCAACAAATTATATAATCATTAGATGAATGAATTATGATGACATATAATTAATCCCTTAATTCTATTTGGATATGTCATTCAAATAGATCTATTTGAATGTTATGTTCTTTTATGGCTTTTAACATAATTTCATAATAGCCAATTTGGGACATATGACCAGGTATACTGGTCACAACTGTAAGAAATTAATATATTGCAATTAAACTATAATTGTGCAGCATGTAAAGAGTGGCATTTTTAAGGCACAATCAAGATAATTTCAATTAATGAATATTAATTGTTCCATGAATTACAAGTTCAGTAATAACTGTAACTGTTTTGTATGTAATTGCGCTTTACACATTTACTTGAATTTTCACTGTTTCTATTAAACAAATATTTATTTGTTTCAATTATATATATTTAGATTGGTTTTCCCCAAAGACAGCAGTTGTGAATTTATATAATGAGTCAAAATATTGATTCCTTGATTTAGATATTCCACATAATGATAAGAGCCAATGACTAATAGATCATTCTGTCAGACACTATCATGAATTTCTCTCCGTCCAGTGCACTCCCACAGAGAGGGCCTCCTCAGGGTGCCTCTGATCAGAGAATGTCGACTGGTGGCCCCCAGGGGGAGGGCGTTCTCTGTGGGTGCACCAGACCTGTGGAACTGCTTGCCGGTTGAGCTCCGGATGGCCCCCGACCTTCGCTCCTTCCGGCGGGATCTAAAAACCTATTTATTTGAGCAGTCCGGCCTGGTCTGATGGGTTTGGGGTTGGGTTTTTTAATATGGTTTTAACTATTGTATATATCAGGCATAAATTATTGAATTGTTTTTTTAACTTTTGTACTTTGTTTTTAATATTTATTGCCCTGTACACCGCCCTGAGTCCTTCGGGAGAAGGGCGGTATAAAAATTTAATAAATAAATAAATAAATTTGTAATTGTCAACAATATGGGATAATTTCACTAAATGCTATGATAAATTTTCTACAAATGGCTGTGTTTGCATCAAATGGTAGATACTAGTGAAACTTGGCTTTGTTTTGCTATGTCATAGGCTATCTCTCTTTACGTCAATGTGATACATGTACAAGGAAAATATTTTGATACATCACACATTACATTGCTAAGTAACATCCTGGCAAAATATTACAATATTCCTATTTAACAGAATTTGTATTTTACTGTACAGCATATATAAGAATCATGATACAGTTTCCTGACTATAAAATATATTATTTTATTTAGTTAATACCAATACCTCTATAAATCTTTAAACTTTAAAGTATTTTCTTTGAAGATTTTGCCTTGTTTTGATATATTTCATAGAGCAAGATAGGACATTCACCTTGGAAATCTTTCTTGTTGGCTTTACAAAATGTACTGTAACTTTCATGATATGTGGAAATTGTGTAAATCTTGTACATCAGGGTCACTGCTAAATAATCTTCCCAATTTTTGAAAAGCAGGCAGATGAGAGCAATTGTGCAAGTAACATTACACAATGTAAACTGAAGCATAAAAAAGTTTTCTTTTTACTTTTTAAATGGGGAGACATGGGGTATGAAATTTACTGCTAAAAATTTCAAATCAAGATATGCTAGTCTAGCTATAATATGAAATGTTGGTGATTTTTCACTAGGAGTTAAAATATATTCCTTCCAAATTAATTTAATGATAGCTAGAAATAATTAGACTATAAGTAACTAAAAATAGCATAAACATTTTTTAAAAAAAAATAGGCTACTAGTTTACATTATGTTTGTGCTATGTCTTTACATTTGATCAAAATTCAGATAAGCAATTTTCTAGGTAGCCAATTTTGTAAAGTGAATATATTTAAATGGTTTCCTGGATCATGGACTGCATTTCCTATGCGAAGGACTCTTGGCAAGGGATGGGCTGCACCTCACAAAAACAGGCAAAAATATACTCGGAAAAAGACTGGCCCAACTCATCAGGAGGACTTTAAACTAAAATTGAGGGGGAAGGGTGACCAATCTCTAGAATCTCTAGAACCCAAAACCAATCACAAATCCCAAGAAAACAAATCAAACAATGAGGTACAAAGAAAAACTCAAGCAACAATCAGGAGATGCAGGAAACATACCCACAGGCAGGCATAAAAGTCTTAAAATGCTTATATACAAATGCTCAAGGCTTGGGGAACAAACAGGGCAAACTAGAAGCAATAGTAAATGAGGGAAGGTATGACATAGTTGGCATTCATGGGACGAAACCCATGAATGGAATGGACTGATGGATGGATACAAATTGTTCAAAAGAAACAGGTCTACAAAAAGAGGAGGGGAGTTGCACTATATGTATGAGAACACTACATATCTACAGAAATGCACATGATCAAAGATAAAATCTCTCCAAAAATTATATGGGTTAATATAAAAGGGGGAAAAAGTGACATTGCCATAGGTGTATATTACAGCCCATCCAACCAATCAGAAGAAATAGATGAACTCTTTGCCAATCAGTTAACAAACGTCTGTAGGAAGTATACCACAGTAGTAATAGGAAGACTTCAACTCTCCAGATATCAACTAAGAGACAAACTCTGCAGCAAGTGGGAGATCAAACAGATTCCTAACCAACCTAGCCAATAACTTTGTCACCCAAAAGGTGTAGGAGGTAACTAGATGTAAAGCTATACCGGATTTAATCCTTACTAATAGAGAAGAAGTGATAGAGGGAATTGAAATTGCCAGAACCTTGGGTGAAAGTGACCATGTCATACTGGAATTTAATATAATGCAAACACTAGCAATAGAATACAAAATATAAAAAATGGAAAAAGGGGCACGTAACTAAGGCCGATTATCAGCAGACAGCCAAAATATACAAAGATGAAGTCAGTAAAGCAAAGGCTCAGAATGAACAAAGACTTGCAACAAAAATCAGGGATAATAAAAAAAAAGTTTCTTCCAACATATTAACAAAAGAAAAAAGTCAAGGAAACTGTAGGCCCGCTAAAGAGAGAAGATGGCAAGAAAATACCGGGCAACAGGGAGAAAGCAGAGCTGTTTAACTCATATTTTACATCAGTCTTCACACAGAAAGAAACTATAGTCCAACATACCAAAAAAACCACTGCAAAAGACAAACTAGAAACAAAAATTAAAATAAGCAATAAAAGAGAACATCTATCCGACCATGACAAATATAAATCACTGGGACCCGACAGATTACATCCCAGATTTCTGAAGGAGCTGGCAGATGTTATCTCAGAACCATTGCACCACATCTTTCATAAATCCTGGAGCACCGGGAAAGTACCTGAGGATTGGAAAAGGGCTGATGTAGTTTCCATCTTTAAGAAAGGGGGGGGGGGAAATGGACCCAGGAAACTATGGACCAATCAGTTTAACATCAATACCTGGGAAGATCTTAGAAAAGATAAACAAAAAACAGATCTGCAAACAATTAGAAGCAAAGTTATAACTAGTAGCCAGCATGGGTTTGTTAAAAACAAATCATGCCAAACCAATCTTATTTCATTCTTTGATAAAATGACTAAATTAGTACACCAGCAACACGCTGTGGATGAAGTATACTTAGATTTCAGTAAGGCATTTGATAAAGTAGAACACTACCTACTCCTTGGTAAGCTAGAAAAAGGTGGAATAGACAACATCACCACCAGATGGATCTGTAGCTGGCTGGCAAACTGTACTCAATGAGTAGTCCTCAATGGCACTATATCCACATGGAGAGAAGTAAGCAGTAAGGTACCACAAGGTTCCGTCTTAGTCTCAGTACTCTTCAATATCTTCATAAATGACTTAGATGAGGAAATTGAAGGGGAACTCATCAAATTTGCAGATGATACCATACTGGCAGGAGTAGCCAACACCCCACAAAAAAACTCAGGATCCAAAAAGATCTTGACAAACTTGAACAATGGGCCCTATCCAACAAAATGAGTTTCATTGTGTAGAAAAGCAAAGTTTTACATTTAGACAGGAAAAATCAAAGGTACAAGTCCAGTTTGGGCAAGACCTGGCTTAAAAACAGTAACTGTGAGAGGGACTTTGGAGTCCTATTGGACAATCACTTGACTATGAGCCAGCATGGGTTGTATAAAAAGAGGCATAGAATCAAAATCACACGAAGCATTAGTACTGCTTTATAAAACCCTAGTAAGATCATACCCGGACTACTGCAGCCAATTTTGGTCACCATATCACAAAAAAGATATTGAGAGTTTGGAAAAAATTCAGAGAAGAGCAACTAAGATGGTCAAAGGCCTGGAGACTAAAACATACAAAGAACAGCTGCAGGACTTGGGTTTGGCTAGTCTAAAAAAAAAAGAAGAAACAGGGGTGACAAGATAGCAGTACTCCAATATTTGAGGGGCTGCCACAAGGAAGAGGGGGTCATGTTATTCTCCAAAGCATCAGAGGGCAGGACAAGAAACAATGGTTGGAAACTGAACAGAGAAAAGCAACCTAGAACTAAGGAGAAACTTCCTGACAGTTAGAACAACTAACCAGTGGAACAACCTGCCTCCAGAAGTGGTGAATGCTCCAACACTGGAAGTTTTTAAGAAGAGACTGGACAGCCATTTGTCTGAGATGTTATAGGTTCTCCTGCTTGAGCAGGGGGCTGGACTAGAACAACTCCAAGGTCCCTTCCAGCTCTATTCTATTCTATTCTAAACTGTTTTTGTCCATGCATACAAATACATGTATTAATCTAAAGAACTACTGTAGCTTTGTGCAGAAGTTGGCACACAGATTGTGGAAAATCGCATCCCATTTTTTGTATTAAATTATGATTGGGCAAAAGAAGTAGGAGATGAACCACCTTTGGTGGAAATTAAAATAATTTAAAAAATGGAATGCTCTGGAGAGAACTGAATTTTTCCTGTGCATTTTTTGATTAATGGCAATAGGGAATTGTACATTCAATTTGGTTACACTGAGTTAAACTTTGTTTATGCATCCTAAATTTGTGCATGATGAATAACTAAGCTTATTTAATGAAAAGTAAACCATAATTCTTTGCTAGAACCCTAGCGTATTATTGACTCATATAATCGTTCAGAATTTATAATTTCATCTCAACATTCACCATAAAATAATTTAAAAGGCATGTATATAACTTTCAAATATTTTGTGTATGTGCACATAGTACACAGAAAATGTTATATCACAGTGGCTGGCTCTTCTAATGTATTTAGAACGATCACTTTATTGTCAGAGAGGAACACTCTTCTTACTCAGATTATGCAAATGTGTTGAAATACTGTAAGCACTTTCAAATATGAGTTGAAGGAAAATCTCTCTCTCTCTCTCTTTCTCTCTCTCTCTCTCTCTCTCTCTCTCACACACACACACACACACACACACACAAAACACACACCTATTAAAGCAGTCATGTCTTTTTTTTTCAGATTGACATGGCTGCTCCCTGCTTTCAGCTACCCCTGAATGTATGAACAGCCATTTGCCCATGCCTTTTCCTACCATGGGTTATGAACCACTTCTTTTGAAGGATCTGCTCAACCCTTAAATTATAAGCAAAGGGTTCTTATTTGCATACTCAGAAACATGCTTTTCCAAACACTTGATATTTCTCATATAAGGAGTATATTATAAGCAGTCTATAAATATTATAGTTGAACACATCTGAAAAGGTATTATTATATGCTTTGGATTGGAATGATAAAAATTCCAGTCTTAGTTTTTTTAAGAACTTCTCAATTCTTTTGGTAACTACTATGAGAATAAAAACTTGTTCATTGTGGGGTCATTTTTAACAATTGTTAGCTAAGCTACAAAGTGTAAATAAAGTCCCTTATAAGAAATAAGAAACTTATTTCTTAGGGGTTTTTTTTGGCAGGCAATATGAAAATTGCATTTAAAAAGTAAAATTTGTACAAGACTTTATTGTTAATCAGTGTGTTTGGGAATTGAGAACCAAATCTGGCAGATTATAAGAAATTTCTTTATAAAATGTAATAACAGGAGACATAATTTAACATTATCTTCTAATTAAGCCATATTAAAGCCACTCTGATTACTAGATTTCCTCAAGAAATCAAATCTATATCTAGAAATACAATACTTTGTGATTTTAAGGCAATCTTCCCTAAACTAATGAACCCAAATGTACTGAGATAGAAACTTTTTTCTACAGAATGCTGTTGGAAGGAGGTGTGCATACAGGAAGGCAAGAGAAAGCACAGGTTTTATGATGTTGTTATGCAAGTGACATTCATTATGTAATTTGCATCAGTATAATTCATGTCCTTGGCACAATAATGCATATGATGTCAGCGTGCCTTAGAGTAGACACCTGCATCTGGAAGCTGCTGTCCTTGTATATTAAGAGTTGCCAGGTAAAAGCAATCTGATTTAAAGCTAATAATTTTAAGTCACTACTGTTTCATTCTAATACTTCAGTTTCAATATCGTACTCCAGAATAAAATTTTAAGTTTCAGAAAAGGTAGATGTTGTAATTGCCCATATTTTTTAGATTGACTGAAAGGGGACACCATAGCTTATTATAGCAGGAAAATAGTTCCCATACAGCAGAATTTGCAAATAGTTAGCCCTGAGCTCTTCCAGTTGTGATCACTAAAAACAGGCAATAGGAAACACTTAAAATGAAACCAAAAAGAAGAAAAGTCTAACCACTATGAATCCAGGGGAAAAACAGAGAATGACAACTCCCCACATTGTTCAATTGTTTGTAAACCAACATTTTATACAGACAAAAATAAAGTATATTGGGGCATTCTGACAAATGCTACAAGCATTCACACATTTTGTTTTTTTATGCAACAACTGTGTAGGAGGAACACACAATTATGTAAGTTCCCTCTATCCCCCCCCCCACATAAATCCTTTCCTGCTCTCTGTGAACACAAAGTCTAACTGGCTTATATTGTAGATTTCAACTGTAAATGGCTTCAATATTTAATTTTAAAACTGTTAGCCTAATATGGCTATATGTTGAGCATCACGATAATGGCTTGAAAGCAAAATAAAAATGACCATGAATTTAGTTCCAAATGACACAAAATTGTAATGGTATTTAAGGTGCTTTCTTTTTCTTTGTTAAGGAGTTATCACTTTCCATGGTCAGTTCATTGTTCTTACACGCTCTGTGCCTTTTGCTTGTCATTCTTTCATATATAGTCTATTAAGAAAATGTTACTTCAAATACAGAGCTGAGTAAATTGTCATAGAAAAACATTTGGAAACCCAGGAAATGATACTGCTCTGTTATTGAGTTTTGAAAATTGTATTAAATGCTTAAGCATAGTGATGTATCAGTTATTTTTGTTGGTTTTTCTTTGAATGCTGTCAAAGCACAATGAAATTATAGTAAAAAGATATTGGTCCACAATGGGATTTTCAACTTCATTGTGTACTGTTGCTTTGTAAAACTGAGATTTAATTTATGATCCCATGTGACCATATTCTGCAGAAAGCTGCCACATTTTCTTGAGTTGGTTGTAATGCTTGCTGTACTCCAAGGAATAAGTTGATAAATATTTATACAGCAGTTGTACATACTTGTGGAAGAATACAAGTGCAGGACTGGGAGTTATCAAGTCATATATTTTAATTTGCAACTGCCAGATGAGGTGGCAGTAGTAGTAGCAGAAGAAGAAGAAGATGAAGCAACAGAAGCAGAAGTAGTGGCAGTTGTGGCTTGACTACCAACATAGAGTGGGTCCAAACATGCCACTTTAGCTGCAAAGAATGAGTGGATGCAATGCAGAACTGCAAATAAATTTGAAAATTCCAATTCCTGAAAGTGAAAGCAAAATGATCAGATATGAGAGACGAACCAATTTATTTATCATGTATTGTGATAAAATGACCAAGTAGCAGTTGCAGTCATAAACACAAAGGCTTAGGAAAATCAAATATACTCATAATACACACAGTTCTATTATTCTCTCTGAAAGCTAAACTTTTTTTGTTTTACTACAAAATTACTTTCTTTATATCCAGTTTACTAAACTCACAGTTTTTATAATTTTAGAATATAAATTTTTAACTATAATTATTTTACATTTCCAAATAATTGGGGAAAGAGTGTTAAATAAAAAAGGTACTATGTGATGGGTATAGTCCTTAAATAGTCCAAAATAAATTTTAGTTCACATACTTTTGTATTTCATTTTTATCAATCTTTTAGAAATAGAACATTTCTGATCATAAAATTGTAACAAATGTTAAAATCTCTGTGTTCAAGACTTTGTGTGTCGGAAGTACAAAATATCAGAATATTGTATATAAAGAGCTTTTTTCTGCATTTCTTAGCCAGACTATTCCTCAAGCACATCCCTATTTTGGTCATTACAAATCAAAACAGGAGCTCCTACAACAGGGGTCTTCAAACTTGGCCCTTTTATGACTTGTGGACTTCAACTCCCAGAATTCCTCAGCCAACCAGGGGTTTGAAGACCTTTGCCTTACAACATAACCCGCTGAGACATTTCTCAGTATTACAAACTGCAAATTACTCATTTTTGAAATATAGATTTTATCCTATGTATCTCTACTGAATAGGAAAAATGAGGAAAAAATAAAATTGAACTTTAGGGATTCTTCCTCCAAGCCTCCAATCTCCCACTTTACAGCAGCAGCAGTTACTACCTCTATGATGTGATGACACAATGCATGTACCATCATTGGCCCCTATCAGTCCGATATTTTAAAAGAGAAACAAGTGATTTTTCTACTTTTCTACTTTTTTTGGACTGCTATTCCTACTTTACTCTGTGGTTCGCTAACTCAAAGCTAACCTTTGAGTTAGCTTTCACTCCCAGTGACAGTATGGTCAAGTCCCTGCAGTTTTCTTGGAAACATTTTTGAAAGTGGTTGCCCCTGCCTCCTTCCTAGGGCTGAGAGAGTGATTACCCAAAGTCATGCAGCAGGCTTCAGGCTGAATATAGGATAGAACTCACGGTTCACTAGTTACTAGCCTGATGCTTTAACCACTACACCAAGCTGTTTTACTTCTCTTAGTTAGCCACAGTCAAACTGCTGTGCCAGTTCTGAACTCGGCACACAATGCTCTGGCTGTGCCAATTCTGAATTCAGACAAATTGGTACATCCTGCTATTTGGTTACCAATAATTTCATAATGGAAAAGGAATTGTGTTCTTGTCTTTACCTTTGCCTCAATCTGCTTAGTGTCGGGATTTTGAAATAAAAATTTAATTTTGCTCTTGCCATCATCTGAAGACCCCTTAAGCTGGGAAAACTTGTACCGCCATAGTACAGCCTAAAGGAAACAAACAACAAAAACACATATATACATTAATGTTCAAAACTGCTACAGAGGAAAATGTATATCTGGGAAATTTTCAATCTACCAATGATATCGATATTAGCAAATACATTTTTCTCTTATCTGAAGTGAAATTTTTAACTTCAGTGATCCTATTTAATAACAGAAGAGAGATATCAGGAAGAAAAAATGAGTTATTTATTTACATTTTGTTAAATGAATGGTCAGTGTAGTAATCTGGCTCTGTTTTCTGGTCATCTCTCCTGCCCCCCCATATATTCTATTGATTTTTTTAAAATATAAATCACTTAATAGTTGGTAAGCAGTGTGTTTTCTGGGTTTACATTTGTAAAGAAAAATCATTAACAATTGGTTTCTATAATCCATAATCCACATAGTACATTTAGTTGATTTCCCCTTTTCCCCAAAATGTCTTCTTTGCAAACCTTGAATTAATACAGTTCTTATTATTTCAAAAAATAACAGTTACATATATGATTTTACCCAATATTCCTAGAAATAATGATCACATCAATATAATATTTCTTTCTATCTAATCATTCTGGTTGCCTCATCTTATAGCCTGTTATAGTCCTTATTTACATTTGTTTCTCCCATAAAGTTCAAAATATTCTTGCTGGTTAAGATCTTCTCAACATTTAAAAAATTAAATCCATTTTTCCCATATAAACCATCTCAACACTTTTACATTTCTTAAAAAGAATAGGTAAAAACAATAAACAAAAGTAAAGAAACATAAAAAGTAAAATAGCACTTAAAATATATATTCCTCCTAAGCTAATATATATTCATTCCCAAAATTTCTTATTCTTTTTAACCATAATTAAAAATATATTTAATCTTTAAATATTCCATTCAATGTGTCTAGTCATCTAATCCATTAACTCTTATTCAAAACATTTTTATACATTGTAATTTCCCTAAATTCAAACACATTTAATTATCTAAAACATTTCCTTCATCTAAGCCATTTCAACAATATTATATTACTTATATCAAGAAATAAACTAAAAAAGGGAGGAAAAGCATATAGTATTATTTAAGGAATTCATCCCTCTGACATATGTATTCAAAATCCTTTCTATTTCTTTAACCATATTGAAGCAAATGTTTCTTTTTAAAATATTCTCTCTGGTTGATCCCATCATCTATTTTCTTAATTTTCACTTTAATCTTTTTCCTTTGACCAGTATCTTTCTTGATCAATGTGTTTTGCTGAATCAAAAAGTTTTTCTATATATTCATGACTATTACTGTAGTTATAAGAAATAAATCAAATAGAGTGCATTTGTATGAGACTTTTGCCTTTCCATGTTTCTTGAAAATCTTTTGCTTTTTCTTCTCTGCTTCTCTTATCACTTCCTTTCTCTCTGATGTTTTCAACAACTCTACACTCCATTTTATCCAATCTGGTTTTTTCTCTTCAGATTTATTTTGTAGTCTTAAGGGATGAGGTGTTTTTTTTCCATTTCTTGTGAATTTTTCCCCACTAGGATTAGATTTAGATTTAGATTTATTGAATTTATATGCCGCCCTTCTCCCTAAGGACTCAGGGCGGCTCACAACAAAAAATTTAAGAAACATGGAATACAAAATTTAAAAAAGAATTAAACAATAAATTTTTAATACATGACAATTTAACTCAATAAAAGACAAATTTAAAAAACATAGTCAGTCCAGACCCGCTTGTTGGAATAATCAAGTCTTCAGGTCATGGCAGAAAGACCGAAGGTCAGGGGCCATCCGCAGCTCCGGAGGCAGTTCATTCCAGAGGGTCAGCGCGCCCACAGAGAAGGCTCTCCCCCTGGGGGTTGCCAGAGGGCATTGCCTGGCCGATGGCACCCTGAGGAGGCCAACTCTGTGGGAGCGAACCGGGGGATTGGAGGTTGATAATGGCAGCAGGTGGTCTCGCAAGTACCCTGGGCCTAAGCCATATAGGGCTTTAAAGGTTATTACCAGCACCTTGAATCGCACCCGGAGGGTAACTGGAAGCCAATGCAGCTCACAGAGGAGTGGTGTAACATGGGAGTATCGAGATACTCCCATAAACACCCGTGCGGCCGCATTTTGCACCAGCTGAAGCCTCCGGGTGCACTTCAAGGGCAGCCCCATGTAAAGAGCATTGCAGTAATCCAGGCGAGAAGTGACGAGGGCATGGGTAACCGTGCATAGGGCATCTCAGTCCACAAAAGGGCACAACTGGCGTACTAGGTGAACCTGTGCAAAGGTCCCCCTGGTCACGGCTGTTAGATGATCTTCCAAATTAAGCCATGAATCCAGGAGGACACCCAAGTTGCGGGCCCTTTCTGAGGGGGGCAGTGCCTCCCCCCCATCAAAAGAGATGGAACTTGTTGAACCATACGAGATGCCGGTATCCACAGCCACTTGGTCTTGGAGGGGTTAGTCCTGAGCCTGTTTCTTCCCATCCAGACCCTCACCACCTCCAGGCACCAGGATATCACGTCAAGGGCATCATTGGGTTGGCTAGGGGTGGAGGTGAACAGCTGGGTATCATCTGCATATTAGTGATACCTCACCCCAAAGCCACGGATGATGTCATCCAGCAGCTTCATACAGATGTTAAACAGGAGGGGGGAGAGAACTGACCCCTGAGGCACCCTACAAGAGAGGGGCCTTGGGGTAGATCTCTGTTCCCCTGCCGATACAAACTGTGAACGGCCCGAGAGGTAGGAGGAAAACCACCATAAAACAGTGCCTCACACTCCCAACCCCTCGAGCCGTTGCAGCAAGATACCATGGTCGATGGTATCAAAAGCTGCTGAGAGGTCAGGTAGGACCAGGACAGAGGAACAGCCCCTGTCCTGGGCCCACCAGAGATCATCAACCAGTGCGACCAATGTCGTTTCCGTGCTGTGGCCAGGCCTGAAACTGGACTATTATGGGTCCAGATAGTCCACTTCATCCAGGAATTGTGGGAACTGACGCGCTACAACACTCTCAATAACATTCGCTACAAAGCAAATGTTGGAGACAGGACAATAGTTATTCAATGAGGCCAGGTCCAGAGCAGGCTTCTTGAGGAGGTGCCTCACCACCACTTCTTTTAAGGCGGAAGGGAAGACACCCTCTATCAATGAAGTGTTGACAACTGCCTGGAGCCAGCCCCCTGTCACCTCCCCGGCAGCTGAAACCAGCCAGGAGGGACATGGGTCTAGTAAACAGGTTGTAGTGCTCAGTTTATGCATAATCCTGTCCACATCATCCTGCAGATACTGTACAGATTCCTCAGCCCTACCCTGCAAGGGGTCATCCCTCGGTCCCTGGTTAAGCAGTGAGCGGGTCACTCTAAACAGGGCAGCTGGGCGGTTATCTGCGGATGCAATGAGAGCGGAAAAGTAAGCACGCTTTGCTGCTTCCATCGCCACTAGGTAAGACTTAAGATACGTTCTTAGCAGTGTTCGATCAGATTTGGATCTGCTGGACCTCCAACAGCTCTCTAGGCGTCTTTTCCGGCGCTTCATCTCCCGGAGTCCCTCGGTAAACCAGGGGGCTACCCGGGATCTACATTGGGTCAGAGGCCGCAAAGGCACAACTCGATCCAAGGCCCCAGCAGCAGCCCTCTCCCAGGCTGCCACCAGGGCCTCAGCAGAGTCGTGGGCAAGGGAAGCAGGAGATGTCCCAAGCTCCGTCTGGAACCTCTCAGGGTCCATCAGGCGCCTGGGGCAGAACCACCTGGTCATGTTTTCTTAAATTCCATCTTTGAGTCTTTATTTTCAATTTTATGTCAACTTGTTTTGTCTGCTCCTTCTCTGTTGTTGTTTCCTGGAAGTTTTTTTGTTGTAGAGTTAACTTAGAAATTGATTGATTTATATTTTCAAATTTATTTTGGATTTCTTCATGATTTGAACTCATTATTGTTTGAATTAATTGCAGTAAACTATATATCTCCTCCTGAGAGGTATTTATGTTTTCTTGGTGTGTTCTATCTACATGTCTCTGATCCATGATGGCCAAAAGTTGAAGTTTTCCTTCTTTTCTGCAAATACATTTAGAATCCTGGTTAAATAGATATTTGTAATCCAAAGAGTTAAAAAAAGATTTTTTTCCCCTAAAGTTTATAATTCTCTCTCTGTCTGCAGCCCAGATTGTTGTCTTTTTTTTGTCACAGCTGTTCTTTGTTATTAAAGCTTTGCAGGTCACAAACATAGACTAGCTTTTCCCAGGTTTTGTCAAGTTCTCTATGGAGAGCATAACTGTCATACTCTTTGTTAAGTAATTTGTTGTGCAGAGGTCTCCTTGTGCTACCAAAGAGTTGCACAGACAAGGAAGAGGTACTGAGAGCAGCAAGAGTCACACAAGAGTACACTGAGTTGTAAAAACAAAAAGGAGTTTACTTTAAGGTGGTGTAAAAACAAAAATGCACAGTCAAAAATAAACAGTCCAAGTAGCTATCCAAAATACAAAGTCTTCTTACCAGTCCAGATGTCAATACACAGTTCACAGTAACAGAGCAAAAACAGTAACAGTAGAGAGCAGTGAATTTAGAGAGAGAAAGAAGCTACGTTACTAGCTCCCTCTTATGGCCATGAGAACACTTACACACCCATTGGCCAATTAGCATCTTAAAGACATAACATCATGGTTAATATATTTTCAACCCAACATTGTAGGCTAACACCATATGCCTAACATTCTCCCCTTTGGGTAGAATAATATATAACCCTTACAATCTTATGCACATTTTTTCACAATTAGCATTGTGTTTTACAGCACTTTGTACCTTCGTAAAATGGTCTGCAACATTTACATCAGATGAACAATACTCTAGCTGTATTAATTTATCTTTGACACATTGTCTGACATTCAAATAACGAAGATCAGTATGTTTAAATCTTGTTCTTACTGCAGCATTATTAGCCATTTTTATCGCAGCTTGATTGTCCTCATATACAATGAATGGATCTTTTACAGTTAAACCCATATCTAACAATAATTGTTTGTACACTAGCAGTTCTGTACATAACACTGATAGACATGAAAATTCAGCCTCCATTGTAGATAAGCTTATGTGTTTTTGCCTAATGGACTTCCATCCAATCAAAGAATCACCCAACATTATAGCCAATCCTGAAGTAGATTTACGAGTGCTTGTATCAGAGGCAAAACTCGCATCTGCATATGCAGTAAGGATTAACTCACGATTTGGCTCTAAATATAACGAGTAGTGAATAGTCTGCTTCAAATACCTTAATACTCGTTTAGCTGATTGCCAGTGTCTAACAGTAGGTTCATTGTTGTACCTAGCCAATTGGTTTACACAGTAAGAAATATCAGGTCTAGTCCAATTACTCAGATACATAAGACTTCCTATCAAAGATTGGTACATAGTCTTATCAAATACAGGACTCTCAACATTAGTGTCTTTAAAATCCATAGCCATCAGAGTTTTTGCTGGTTTACACATTTCCATATTGTATCTCTTTAATAACTGAGATATTTTACTGGCTTGCGACACCTTAAAACCCCTATTCGAAGCTACGTTACTAGCTCCCTCTTATGGCCATGAGAACACTTACACACCCATTGGCCAATTAGCATCTTAAAGACATAACATCATGGTTAATATATTTTCAACCCAACATTGTAGGCTAACACCATATGCCTAACATTCTTCATCCACCACTAGGTGTCAGCATCTATTTAGTTTTCAATATGAACAATGGTCTTTAGAATGAGAGTCTTAACCATTCAACAATTTTAAACTTGTCCAAAATTAAATTTTAGCTTACAAGTTTATAAATTTATTTCACTACCACATATTTTGATTCTCCATGGAAATTTTAATTCGCCACTTCCGTTAGTATAAGGGTGGGCAGAAGTCCTTCTCCTTCACTTTTGGAGGTATTTTGCTTCTTGGGGATCTTTTCCAGGAAATTAAATATGGAATGGAAAAGGGAAAATCAGATTCCTTACCCAGTTTCAAGCATGCTGTTTACTGTTGTGCTGGTTAGTTCTTTTGGACTTCGGTTGCAAGTAGCTTGGGCTGATCAGTGAAATACAGCCTTTCTCCTGTCAGGTTAGAAGGCTTTCCCCAAGATGAACAGAATGACCACTGTCATTCCAGAGTCTCCGAGGCACCTTTCTTTCTTCGCTGCCTCTCCAGAGTGGCTTGGACTTAGGGTCTCCAGGCAGGACGAAAATTAGCCAAGGAGGTAGGGTGGTCTGCAAGCCCGCAACCTGTCGCTACCATGCAGGACCAGAAGTCTCTCTATTTTCTGGTCATCTTTATCACTAAAACATTGTGCAGTCAGTGATTTAGTAACTACTGTCATTTGTAACTGTTGGCAATATAAACTGGGATTACAGGAATGCCATCTAGAGGCAATTTGAAGATATACTAAGAAAACTTCAAGAGATGCTGCTTGTTACTAACCAACAGAAATTCTGAATGAGCACTAAGATGTATAGATCATTTGAAACTAAAATATCATCTATAATGGAAATCTGCACCATGGAACAATTCATCCTTTCTTTTAAACCAAGAATGATGAAGTACTATAAGTTCCACTTAACAAACACGTCTTGGATATCCCCAGATATTTACAACTAGACATGCACATAGTTCTCAATATGCAAAAGTCAGAGTGGGACTTATCATGTGATCCTGTTTCATAGTGCATGTGAATTCAATGTATGTGGGTTGAATATCTTTCTCATATGACATAGCTTTGGAATCCTTCATGTATTATCATACATTAAACATAGTTTTAGCTTAGTACTGCATTTTTTAATTGGGGGTATATTTTGGAAGTGTTCTGTATCTCTGTTCAATTTGGTTGATGTCATACAATCACAAAGTAGTGAATCTCCTTAAGGGACACAACGTAAGAGAAACCATTGATTGACAGGGCTTGTTCCTGTTTTGGAAAACTACAGATTAAGAACCTTAAAAACAGAGAAAACTCTCCTGTTAACTAGACATATAATCTTTTATGTAGTATACCAGCATGTTACACCAGGTGTGGGAATTGGTTCTAAGATTTTTGGAATATAATTACCAAAGTTACAGTTTCCTTTACATAAGATTAGCTTCCAAGAAAATAAATTAGAAAACTATTTTGTTTTGAGATTAAAAAGTGAGGAGGTGAAATAGTTTGTTCGGGGGGGTGGTGGTGTTAAACAATGCTTACTATTGTTCTAATTAGGGTCTATGGTTGATTATAGCACATAAAGAATATATCTGCTTCTGAAGAAAGGTGAAACAAAATTTAGCATAAAACAAAAGTTAAACAGGTATTGTATGTAGATTAATATGGGAAAATAGTAATCAAAATGGTATTGTTTTCTTCATAGGTAATGACAGATATCAAAAATGGAAAATCTAACTCAGCTATAAAAATACATGCTGATACAATCTATTTTGGCCCATATTCTGCCTGTAGTAATATAAAAATGAAACCTTAGAGGCAGGATAAGATACAGATATCTATCTGCTGGTGTTAATCCTTGAGCTAATGTCCTATTTCTTCTCTTCCTCTCATCTCCCCTACCTTCCTCCTTCGCTCCCTCCCTCTCCCCTAATCTATCTATCTATCTATCTATCTATCTATCTATCTATCTATCTATCTATCTATCTATCTATCTATCTATCTATCTATCTATCTATCTACCTACCTACCTATCTATCCCCCCAAGCATATCAAGAAAACAATTAAATGAAGAATTAATACAAAGAAAAGGTAATTATGTACATATTCGTACATAAACATATATATGGACAAATTTTATGGTATAGAAACTCTCTCCATATGCAAGGACAAATTCTATGCTATAGAAAAGAATTCCAACCTTTCTGGCTTTGCAGACCAGCGGGAAGGGAGAGGAGATGGTTCTGCCTGCTGCTCACACAAGTAGAGCATGTGTGCCCACACTCGCCTGCTACTCATGTGAGTGGGGATGTATGTATGCACACTCCAGCCACTGCTCCAGTCTTCCAAGTAAATTCTTGGAAATGAACATGTCATTTCAATCAAACCAGCAGAATATGTGAATTATATAAATGTTTGCATGTATTAGATTTCTAAAAGTTTTAAAATAATTAGTTGTCTTTAAATATAATTATAAATCAACATTAATTAGGTGGTATTAAATCAGTGATGTTTCAGAAGGGTTTTCAGAGACAGAACACTGATGCCCTCTCTATAGTTTAATATTCCTTTATTAAACCTAAGGAGCAATATTGCTCCGTTAAACTGAAAAGGGAGAGACAGAAATAACTTGAAGAGCAAATGTCAAAAGATCGGATGGTGAAAAGTACATCCATTAAAGAATGTTTCTTGCTCCAGTGATCCTATGGAAATTACAGCTTTCATTTCCAGTTTAGCACCACCTGACTTGCTGATATTATGTTTTCTGCTGCTGTTTTTTGCTGTGAGGTAGAGATGGGAAATGTGTCTGGTTATGTACAACTTCCAACAAACCTTACTATTGATTCTGGTGGCTAGTGATTAAAGCAGCTTGTAGGCTTGTATTAGATTTTCAAAGTACGTGTATGACTAAGAATGCTGAGAATGCTGCTCAACAGCATTCACTTGCCTTGGACAACCTTTTGGTAACTGTTCTGTTGCAACCAAAAGTCCATGAATGTATAAAAGGGGTAAAAATGGCCAAGATGGGCAGAGGATCCAAATAAGGAGAAGGAATGTACATACACAATGCTGGTCACAAAATGTTTATATAGACTTTTAGCAAACATGGAGCTGGACTAGAGTGGCAGCAAGGATGCAATTTGACTAACTTCCCCAGCGTTTAGGAATAAGATGCTGGCAAGTTATACTTTTCTGTGCATGCTGGTCGATATTCTTATGCATTGTTTATACATATAAGAAACATGGAAACCAGAAGATGATACTAACATAAAGCACATTCTAAATCTAAAAGGATCTGCAACTATTCAGATTTTAAGATCTTCACAAAAGGTATTTCAGTGTGGTTCATTATGGAGATTGTAAAATCTTTGCTCCAAAAAACTTCACTTACTGCTTATTCTGATATCTTTATGACACCAATTGACAATTTCTTTCTTTTTTTAAAGAAAGAGCTTTAAATTTGAATGTTTCAAACAGCAGATTATGCATTTTCACAACTTTAAAAAATGTCTTTGTTTTATAAATTGCTTACATAAGATGCATAGGAACCATACTTGAAGAATATAGTGACTTGAAATAAATAAAGTAAACCCACAACATTCATGAATAAATGCAGACTGCCTGAAGAAGACAAAATAAATAAACAAAACACAAAAGTGCTATAATTGCACAACTGTGCAAGATTGGCTAACTTGACTCTATAATAGCATGTAGAGACTGTGCTTATTAATTTATTTGATTTACAGTATATCCTATCTTTACTTTGTACAGCTCCAGGCAGTATATAACACTTCCTCCTATTCTTTCCCCCACATTAACCCATGAGGTGGGTTGGGTTGAGAGAGAATAGCTGGCCCAAAGTCATTTAGTGGCTTCTGTGCCTAAGGGACGCACATAATTCTTGGTCTCCAGACTTCTACTCTAGCACCTTAATCACTACTCCATGTGACTCCACATATAAATGCAGCCTAACAAACTCTCCAGTCTTTCTATTATCAGACTGATTTAATGTATCAAGTGTGGCAAATGTTAAGTATGGTAGCAGATAAAACTTCTCTTCTAAACAAATTACATTGTAAGAGGAGCTATCATTCAGGAGGCCAGAACCCACTGAATGAAGTAGAAACAAGTTTGTCCACTGTGGTGTAGAGAAAGAATGAACAATAGAAATGGCTTCTTCTGAGTCCTGTTTAATCAGGTAAGATGCTACCGTGCTTGTAAGGCATTTTTTTCTATTTTGTGTGTTTTTTATTTTTACTGCAAGAATTCCCATGACAAGTTCCAAAAGAACCCTATTCTTATTCTTTTTACTCTATCAAATGGGTTTTCTCACTGTGAAAACATTTAAAAAGAAAAAAATTAGTTTCAATCATTTTAGCTGTGCCTTGAATTACCATCCTTGCATCAGCCACACTTCCTGCAATTTTATACTCATCCTGAATAAAAATAGCCTGCAGTTTGCTGGGTGCTGGGTTTGGCATGGCGAGAAGCTGTAATTATTTATAGGGCCCTTTCCCTTGCTTGGCACACATATTATTTAATTTTAATTGGAAGCTGCACAATTAGCTTCAATGCCTATTAAATAAGACCCAATTTCAGAAAATATGGAAGCGCTAAAGTTATTTGAATTCTAGAGGCAACAACACTGAGAAAATAAGACCCATTTAGACCAGTAATATTTTAGCTGTGGACAGCCAAATGTCTTGCGGAGTCCAAAAAATACAATATGAAGACAAGTGTCTAAGTTTGTTTACTGCAAAACAAGTGCTATTCAGAAGCAGGCTGGTTCTGAATTAAAATAAATTTTGTGACCTGTGGGTGCCTCTTTTCCATATTCAGGATGAAACTATCTCTATTTTACTAAATCTGTCTGGATGTACTAAAATATTGTCTTTCTAATTGGACATAGGAAGGATAGAGTTAAAGATTTATTGCTTCATCATAAACTCATTGATTACGAAGTGATCTAATTAAACCTTTATGTTTCATTAGGGCAAATTACCTTGGCTCAAATCTTAATTATATCTTAATGTTAATATGTAATGGAACATTACCCTTGAGGAGTTATATTTGTCTAAAAAAATATTAACTAGAAGCAAAATTTAAAAGTTCATGAATATTAGAAATACTATCTTTCTTCTGGATTAAAAATTATTTCAGTAAAATATTTAAAAAGAAAAAAATGTTGTTCCACACTGGAATCAACTAAATATTCTCCCCTATTAAATCTATCTCTATGTAAAGATCATACACAGAAAATTTGGTTAAAGTCATATGTATCATTCCCTGAATTACAAAATTGCTATCTGCCCTCTTGGAGAGTGGAAGGATGAGGAGGGGGAGATGCAGAGTAGATTGCAGTACATGTGAGGCTGCATTGTCCAGCAATTGAATATTTTTGGTCTGCAATTTTGCAGATTATGCAAAATATTATATGAAAATATTCTACTTTGTGGAATATTGCTTTTATTTTTTACCTTTGATGGGAATAAAAAATATTTTATGAAATACATAATTTATTATCTTTGTCTAATAATGTGTGGAAATGTTGAACACTGGAGCTATGGAATTCATTAGGTAGCTCGGACCAAGTCATGATCTAGTCAGCTCAGCCCATCTTATGTTAGGAAGTGAGAAATATAATTGAGAAGCCCATGTATGCCAACTTGAGCTCACAAAGAAGAATTCTGTAAATATCCTCTTCCACCTGGTAGTAGTCGACCTCACCTTTGCCACACTAAAAACTATTGATAAAATGTAAAAGTTGCTTCTGTGTGATTATTAGAATAAAAATTGTATTTTCAAATATGAGACAGTGTATATTAAGAGCAAAAGAGAGGAAATATTTACTCTATTAGGTTGAGATTACTACTAAAAGTTGTATGTAATTGAATTATTGTAATTCAGTCGCCACGTTGCTTTTTGATTATGTAGTTGTGATATTAGAAAAACCAATAAAATTTATAATAAAAAATAATTAAAAAAATAAAACGTAGATGAGCTTCTACTTCTATAGAACAGGCTATGAGGTACTTTAAAATCTTGCTGCTTAGTCTCCCCCAAATATTAATGTTCTTAAATTGAGGCTTGATCTTATACTTATCTCCTAATTTATTTATTATCTTTCTTGTATTAGTCAGAGGACCAGCTGATTATGATCAATTAAAGCTTTATTTGACAATAATATTATCAGAACAGATAATATAGGGCAGAGATCCTCAATCTTTTGGGCACCAGGGACCGGTTCCGTGGAGAGAGGTTTTTCTACAGACTGGAGAGTGCATAGTGTGCTTCCTGCATTCCATGGATGGTGCTTTGCTTGTTTGTGCGGACCAGTTGCTGGCATGCCATACCCTGGTACCACTCCACGGCCTGGTATAGGGTATAGGACCCCTGGTATAGGGTATAAATTGTTTCTTTTAATATAATTAGGGCTTTTTTGTCATAGAACACCCAGAACGGAGTTCCGGCACCTTTTTTGGATGGAACCTTGTAGGGTACGCAAGGTGGGTTGTATGACATGTGTGAGTTCCGGCACCTTTTTCTTTTACAAAAAAAGCACTGAATATAGTACATAAACAAAATTTCTTATTGATTAGTTACAAATTACCATTTAGTTCCTTGCAAATAGTTTAGGTAGTCCTCAGCTAACAAAGAGTGCAGAGAAGAGCAACAAAGATGATTAGAAAACTGGAGGCCAAAACATATGAAGAACAGTTGCAGGAATTGGATAGTTTGGTTTAATGAGTATAATTACTAGGGGTGACATGATAGTAGTGTTCCAATAGCTAAAGGGCTGCCACAAAGAAGAGGGGAACGAACCTATTCTCCAAAGCACCTGAAGACAAAACAAGAAGGTAATCAAGGGTGGAAACTAATCAAGGAGAGAACCAACCTAGAACTAAGGAGAAATTCCCTGACAGAACAATTAATCAGTGGAACAACTTGCCTCCAGAAGTTGTGGGTGCTACAACATTTGAGATTTTTAAGAGATTGGATAACCATTTGTCTGAAATGGTATAGGGTTTCCTGCCTGAGCAGTGAGTTGGATTAGAAGACCCCAAGTTTCTTTTCAGATCTGTTATCCTGTTATTCTGGTCATGGAACCACTGATTGGTTCAAAATTGGGAAAGGAGTCCTGCAAGGCTGTATACTGTCACCCTGCCTATTTAACTTATATGCAGAGCACATCATGAGAAAGGCAGGGCTAGATGAATCAAAAGCTGAAATTAAGATTGCCAGAAGAAATATCAACAACCTAAGATATGCAGATGATACCACTCTAATGGCAGAAAGTGAAGAAGAACTAAAGAGCCTCGTTTTGCGGGTGAAGGAGAATGCAAACCTTGGGTTGAAACTTAACATTAAGAAAACCAAGATCATGGCATATGGCCCTCTCAATTCCTGGCAAATAGATGGGGAAGAAATGGAGGTAGTGACAGATTTTATTTTCCTGGGCTCCAAGATCACTGCAAATGGGGACTGTAGCCAAGAAATTAAAAGACGCCTGTTCCTCGGGAGGAAAGCCATGGCAAATCTAGACAGCACACTAAAAAGCAGAGACATCACCCTGTCAACAAAAGTGCGTATAGTCAAGGCTATGGTCTTCCCAGTTGCAAAGTATGGCAGTGAAAGGCTGAGCACCAAAGAATTGATGCCTTTGAACTATGGTGCTGGAGAAGACTCCTGCGAGTCCCTTGGACTGCAAGGCGATCAAACCGGTCAGTCCCAGAGGAGATCAACCCTGACTGCTCTTTAGAAGGCCAGATCCTGAAGCTAAAACTCAAATACTTTGGCCACCTAATGAGAAGGAAGGACTCACTGGAGAAGAGCCTAATGCTGGGAAAGATTGAGGGCAATAGAAGAAGGGGACGACAGAGAATGAGGTGGCTGGATGGAGTCACTGAAGCAGTAGGCGTGAGCTTAAATGGACTCCAGAAGATGGTAGAGGACAGGAAGGCCTGGAGGAACGTTGTCCATAGGATCACGATGGGTCGGACACGACTTTGCAGCTAACAACAACAACTATATATCAACTATATATATATATGTAAATTATTCAAATTGCTAATAAAGAATTTTTTAAGGGAGGCTGAAATGATCATTTCGAACTTCTTATGTTCTCATCAGTCAGTCATACCCTTTTTCTGAGATTCGAACCTGGGCTCATTATATATTAGGCAGTTGCTTTAACTTCCTGAGCCACAGGTTCTTTCTCTATTTTGTTTTTTTAATTTTATTTATATACCGCCCTTCTCCCGAAGGACTCAGGGTGGTGAACAGGGCAAGTATATAAAAATACAAAAATACAAAAGTTAAAAAAGAATTAAATACAATGCCCAAACTAAAACAGTAAATACATATATTAAAAAACAACAATAAAATCCCAAACCCATCCCCCCATCAGGCCAGGCCGGCTTGTTCGAATAAGTGCATCTTCAGATCGCGTCGGAAGGAGCGAAGGTCGGGCGCCATCCAGAGCTCGACCAGCAACCAATTCCATAAATCCGGGGCGCCCACAGAGAAGGACCTCCCCCTGGGGGCCACCAGACGACATTCTCTGACCGGTGGCACCCTGAGGAGGCCCTCTCTGTGGGAACGCACAGGGCAGAGGGAAGTTGATGCTGGCAGCAGGTGATCCCTGAGGTACTCTGGACCCATGCCATGTAGGGCCTTGAACACCATTACCAGTACCTTGAATCTCACTCGGAAAACAACTGGGAGCCAATGCAGCTCACGGAGCAGAGATGTAACATGGGAGTATCGGGAAACTCCCAACACAACTCTCGCGGCTGCATTCTGTACCAGTTGGAGCCTCCGAGTGGTCTTCAAGGGCAGCCCCATGTAGAGAGCGTTGCAGTAGTCTAAATGAGAGGTCACGAGCGCATGAGTGACCGTACGCAGGGCATCCCAGTCTAGATAGGGCCGCAACTGGCACACCAGGCAAACCTGGGCGAACGCCCCCCTAGTCACGGCCACTATGTGATCTTCCAAAGTAAGCCGTGAATCTAGGAGGACTCCCAAGTTGCGAGCCCTATCTACGGGGGGTAATAGCTCACCCCCCATAGAAAGAGATGGAATGTTCTGAATATCCCTAAATATAAGGAAGACAACATATTGGGCTGTGACAGTAGACTAATGAATATAGATCGATATTCCTCCTACGCAATTATAGTATTAGATATATGGAATGGGAGATAGAAGTTTCATGAGTTTGTAAGCTGTAAACTATTTACATTTGAACATGACCTTTAATTAGCTTTTTTATCCTTGAAATATAATAATTTAACCAAAGTGTCTGGAAATTGATTAAAGCTCACTAATAATTAGTATGTTGAAACCCATTAAATAGCTAGTTGCAAATTAACTGAAAGACAATTTTTAAATAATTTGTTGAGCTACTTGTAAGTAATTATGAGATAAATGAAATGATTTGTAAGTAATTGACTTAATTTGATTTAGCATATAATATGTTAACAGTGAATAATTTTTTTCTTCTAATGACTAGGGAAAATATGTAGGAATACAAATATTAAGAAAAATGATGGGTTTAATGTCAAATACATTTACAAGGGGAATAAAGCCATGTTTATTACTGTTGATTGTGTTCTGTTCTTACTCAGCTGCAAATAGCACACTTAGCTCTGTTTATGAAGTTTAAATGTTACTAAAATTTTAGATCACACTAGCCATTTTTTCTAGGCTGACTGGTTAGGTAGTATTTCATAGTCTGGTAGATAGTACTTAGGCCTATTTCTGGTACTTGTTTCAAGTGGTCCATTATCCCCTGGGAGAGAAGAATTTAAATGTTTTAAGCTTTATTCCTTTAGAAAAATGTTCAACGTTGAGTGAAAAATACTTCGCTGAGTGATTTGACAGAAGCACTTACCAAATATGCAGTTTCAGTATGGAAACTGAAATTCTTAAAACTCAGCTCTAAACAAACTTAATCTGACATGAATACACACAATCTGTTGAAATGGAATAGAGTGTGCCCCAAACTAAATTTAGTCTTCAGGTCAGGTAAGTACTTTAGAAGAATTAGTAGTATTGCCTGACAAGACCTGAAGCATGTTTCTGGAGAGGCAAAATCAGCGGAAAAGAACTGATCAAGCTTGCAGTAATCATGGTAATGCAAGAGTGGAGGGTATGTCATGGACTTGTCAAAACAAATTACTTGCTTCAGGTGGGTAAGCAAAGTATGTTGCCACAAGGTTAGAAAAAGTATTTCAAGGACTGAGTTTGAATCTAATGGTTACAGTCTGCTAGGGCCGCTGGTATTTCTCTTTAATCAATACATTGTGCCAGTGGGGCATTTTGATTAATGCAGTTGTGTTAAGTTTTCTCTGCTACAAAGATATAATTATGAACCCAAAATTACATTAATATTCTCTGTTCATGCAGTTTCACATCAGCTGGATTATATCAGAGAAAACAGCTTCTCTAGGTGGTTATTGGTTTTGATTTTATAGGAAAGAAGCACAAGGAGACACAAAATATAAGCTACAGGATCCTCTTTGGGTCAGTCACTGGGACCAGAAATTTAGTCTTCTTAGCTTTTGGACTCATGCTGGAATCCATCCTCAGGGAAACTTTTCTCTTACCATAATGTGTCATTTTGTGAGAAAGAAGTTCCCTGACGATAGGCACTGCATATATACACTTGGCAGCACAATTGCACAAGTCTCTCATCAAGGATGGCTGGCTCTTATACCTGAAGAGAGTGGAGGTGGTACAGACCCACCTGAAAGATGGTCCTTGGGAAGGAAGAGGGTTGCCAAAGGGGAGAAGAATTGTGCTGTGTGTGAACAGAAACTTGGGAGAGTCAGCTTGTGGAGTCTGTGATTAATAATAATAATAATAATAATAATAATAATAATAATAATAATAATAATAATAATAATAATAATAATAATAATAATAATAATAATAATAATAATAATAATAATTTTATTTATATACTGCCCTTCTCCCGAAGGACTCAGGGCGGTGAACAGGGCAAATATATAAAAAATACAAAAATACAAAAGTTAAAAGAAAATTAAACATATGCCCGACTAAAAACAGTAAATACAAATATTAAGAATGACCATAAAACCCAACCCATGCCCCATCAGGCCAGGCCGGCTTGTTCAAATAAGAGTGTCTTCAGATCGCGACGGAAGGAGCGAAGGTCGGGCGCCATCCGGAGCTCAACCGGCAGCCGATTCCATAGCTCCGGGGCGCCCACAGAGAAGGACCTCCCCCTGGGGGCCACCAATTGACATTCTCTGATCGGTGGCACCCTGAGGAGGCCCTCTCTGTGGGAACGCACAGGGCGGAGGGAAGTTGATGCCGGCAGCAGGTGCTCCCTGAGGTACTCCGGACCCATGCCATGTAGGGCCTTAAACACCATTACCAGTACCTTGAATCTCACCCGGAAGACAACTGGTAACCAATGCAGCTCACGGAGCAGAGGTGTGACATGGGAGTATCGGGAAACTCCCAACACAACTCTCGCGGCTGCATTCTGTACCAGTTGGAGCCTCCGAGTGGTCCTCAAGGGCAGCCCCATGTAGAGAGCGTTGCAGTAGTCCAGACGAGAGGTCACGAGCGCATGAGTGACCGTACATAAAGCATCCCGGTCTAGATAGGGCCGCAACTGGCGCACCAGGCGAACCTGGGCAAAGGCCCCCCTAGTCACAGCTACTATATGGTCTTCCAAAGTGAGCCGTGAATCTAGAAGGACTCCCAAGTTGCGAACCCTATCTACGGGGGGTAATAGCTCACCTCCCATGGAAAGAGATGGAATGTTCTGAATATCCCGGGATGCCGGTATGCAAAGCCACTCAGTCTTGTCGGGGTTGAGTTGAAGTCTGTTCCTCCCCATCCAGACCCGAACCGCCTCCAGGCAACGGGACATCACGTCGAGGGCATCACTGGGGTGGTTTGGGGTCAAAATGAAAAGCTGGGTATCATTGGCGTACTGATGATACCCAACTCCAAAACCACGAATGATCTCACCCAGCGGTTTCATGTAGATGTTGAACAGGAGAGGCGAGAGGACCAACCCCTGAGGAACTCCACAAACGAGAGACCTCGAGGTCGACCTCTGCCCCCCTGCCAACACCGACTGCGAGCGTCCCAGGAGATAGGAGGAGAACCACTGAAAAACCGTGCCTCCCACTCCCAATACTCTGAGACGCCGCAGCAGGATACCATGGTCGATGGTATCGAACACTGCTGAGAGGTCTAATAGGACTAGGACAGAGGAATGTCCCCTGTCCCGAGCCCTCCAGAGATCATTCAACAGAGCGACCAATGCCGTCTCCGTGCTGTGCCCGGGCCTGAAACCCGATTGGTACGGGTCTAGATAATCCGCTTCATCCAGAACCAGAGGGAGCTGATGCGCCACCACACTCTCAACAACTTTCGCAAGAAAGCGAAGGTTGGAGACCGGACGAAAGTTATTCAACACAGCTGGGTCCAAGGCAGGCTTCTTGAGGAGAGGTCTCACCACCGCCTCTTTCAAGACGGCGGGAAAACTACCCTCACTCAAAGAAGCAGATATAACCACCTGGAACCAGCCTCGTGTCCCCTCCCGGGCACCATAAACCAGCCAGGAAGGGCACGGGTCCAATAAACATGTGGTGGAGCTCAGCCACCCCATAATCCTGTCCACTTCCTCTGGAGTCACAGAATCAAACTCCTCCCAGATAATATCGACAAGACCACCCGTGTCCTGATCGTCAGACTCTGCCCAGTCAGAGTCCAGACCGGTCCGAATCCGAGCGATTTGTCCGACAGATGTTGGTTAAACTCCTCGGCACGACCCTGCAAGGGTTCCTCCCTCACCTCCTGATTAAGGAGGGAGCGGGTCACCCTAAACAGGGCGGCCGGGCGATTATCTACAGACGCGATAAGGGTAGCGAAGTGATTAGACCTCGCCACCCTTATCGCAGCGAGATAAGACCTAATGTAGGTTCTTAGTTGCAATCGGTTGGATTCGGATTGGCTGGATCTCCAACAGCTCTCTAGGCCCCGTCTCCGACGCTTCATCTCCCGAAGCTCCACGGAAAACCATGGAGCTCGATGGGATCTGCACCGGGTCAGGGGCCGCAATGGTACAACTCGGTTGAGAGCCTCCGTGGCTGCCCTTTCCCAGGCTTCCACTAAGGCATCCGCCGAGTTGTGAGCGAAGGAGGCAGGTGGGGATCCCAGCGCTGCCTGGAACCTCTCAGGGTCCATTAAGCGCCTGGGGCGGTACCATCTAGTTGGTTCCACCCACCCACGGTGGGGAGTGGCAAAACGGAAGACCAGCCGCAGGAGATGATGATCGGTCCATGACAGGGGCATAACAATTGGGGAGCCCCCACCAAGATCTAACCACCGTCCAGATAAGAAAATCAGGTCAAAGGTGTGGCCTCCCACATGAGTCGGTCCAGAAATTACTTGCGTCAGGTCCATGGCCGTCATGGAAGCCATGAACTCCCGAGCTAACTCAGATGATCCTCCCAGGGATGGTAGATTGAAGTCACCCAAAACTATAAGTTTCGGGAACTCAATCACCAACCCAGAGAGGATATCGAGAAGCTCAGGCAGGGCTGCTGCTGTGTGACTAGGCGAAAGGTACACCAGCAGCAAGCCCAACTGCGCGCTAGGACCACATCTCAAAAAGAGAGACTCACACCCGACTATCTGAAGAACGGTGGTCTCCCGCGGACACAAGGTCTCCCTCATGACAACTGCCACTCCCCCACCCCTACCCTGAGCCCGAGGCTGGTGCAGCACCCGGAAACCTGGTGGGCAAAGATAGACCAGAGGAATACTGCCCTCTGGGCCCAACCAAGTCTCCGTGATGCAAGCCAGGTCCGCATGCTCACCCTCGACCAGATCCCGGACGAGACGAGCCTTATTAACAACAGACCTGGTGTTCAAGTACACCAACCGAAGCTCAGGTGGCTGCACAACCTCGCTCCCGGGACCTCAGGGCAGAAACAGAGGGTCGGAGTGCCTCACTGCTTGTAAGCAGCAGAGAGGCCTTCCCAAAGGTCGATACGGCCCTCTGTTCATGCGCCTGCTGCCATTCCCTAATGTCGTGGGAATAGGTAATCCCATGACCCGCTCTGGAGCACCGGAGGCAACCGACCCCCGCTCCCCCCCGGCGATCAATTCCGGACCTGGCCTGAACAATGGTTGTTGGACTACCCCCCATTTCCAAACAACCAAAAGAAATTCCCGCCCCCCTCCCTAACCCCACAAAAAATTTAGCTAAGAAATTTACTAGGGGCCTCTTATTAAATTTATATCGGAGGCCCCTACCTGTGCCCAGCCATCTCTCAGGGTCCCAACAATTGGGCCGTTCCTCAAGATTATAAGTGGCTAGAAAGGCAGGTCGCACCCAGGAAGGGGGGGCACCCCTGAGGGCGAGCAAGTCCGTGCAAGTATAACAGAAACGAGGCATAAGGAGCAAATCCAGGAGAAGGTAGTCCCATATTAGTTGATTAGGAGGGTCCAAACAGAGGGTAGATGGGTGTCCAGACCATCCACCCAGCTTCACTGCCACTCAGCTGGGCGAACCCCCAGAACAGGCCACCACCATCCTCTCACGACGGTCGCGGAACCTGTTCCCGGGGGTGGTCTGGAACACACACTCTAGGTAAGGCATACCCCATAGAGCTCTCACCTCTAGGGGTAGCAGATGTAAGTTCAAGCCACCCTCTCACGGTGGCCTATACCTAGAACCCTCTGAGTCCTTTGGGGATGAAATGCAGGTAAATAGATGAATGTTCGTACATGGCACAGATGTAATAGACCATGATAGTTCTGTAATTAATTGGATGGAGATGGAAAAAAGTTGAGTCACAGCACCTAAGACCATCCAGAAGGATGTTCCAAACCCACATTTACCCTGAACACCCCAGAAAGACTCACAGTGGGAAAATGGGGCAGAATGGCCAAAAGGGCTGGAGCCATGGGTCTCGTGCTACTGGGAAGCCCCCACCATATTCAATCCCACTTATCCCCATGGAGAATAGTGTGGGGCTGCCCACCATTGCTCACAGGTCACAATTGACCAGCATGCACCTCACCCCTCTGCCTGTGAGTTGTGTTGGGTGGTGGCACCTTATCGTCTTGCTGGCAATCCTTAGTAAGAGTTCCAATGGCCTGTGAGATGACTAGTCCACTCTGGTGCCATTGACCAAAGCTGTAGTGGATCAATGCTAGAGAGGTCTTCCAGACTTGAAGCCAGACTCTCCCACTGCTGAGAGAACATCAACCTAGAGCATCCCCTAAAAGTCAGGAGTAAGAAGAAGTTGAGGTGCTAACTGCTTTTTTTCTTTTTAAAAAAATGTTGGTTGGACTTATGAAGAAAATGGACTTACAAATAGCCTCCTGGAACGTAACCTGTTTGTAAGTAGAACACCGAAAATCAAAAATGTTAGCTTTGCATGCTAATAGTTTTCATCCCATTGCTGTATTACAATTTTATAGCAAAGAGTAAACATAACTGTATGATAGATTTGCAACTGATCTTGGTAAATTGAAATAATCAGCAAGATGAGAAATGTAGCTCACTTTAGTTTGACCAAATTGTAAACTGAAACTGGTCCAGACTCCTGGTGATTCATATTTATTTATTTATTTATTTAATTATATTTGTATACCACCCTTTTCCCGAAGGACTCAGGGCGGTGAACAGGGCACATATAAAAAATACAAAATACAAAAATTAAAAAATCAATGCAATCTTCTATGTTTTTCCTCTTAAGTTCATCTTCTGGCTAGAAAACTAGCCAGAAAAGTCAAAGTTTTCCTTTCTCTGCAGATGATTCTTAAACTTGAATATCACAGCTCAGTAAGTGTTTATAATCCAAAAAAGTCAGCAGTTTTCATAACAATTGTATTTCTCATTCTTCAATAGATAGCCTAGTATTTTCTTTCCTCTATTCCCAGCTATTCTCTAAGAATCACTGAGGATGAAAGGGATAAATTGTGCTTCTTGTGGATCTTTTCCAGGAAATCAGTTTCAAAATAGAGAAGAGAAGATCAGTTTTCTCACCCAGCTCCAACACGCTATTCAGTTATTCTTAGTTGGTGCTTTTGAACTTTGGATGCCAGTAGCTTGGGCTAGTTACCAGAATGCAGCTAGCCTTTCTCCTGTCGGGTTGGAGGGCTTCCCCTGGATCAATGGGATTGGCTGCCATCTTTCTGTGATCAATGGGGGGCCCTCCTTCTTCATCACCTCTCCAGGGGGACTTTACACCCATTTAGGGTCCCCAGGCAGGGAGAAACCAGCCATGGGGTGCGGAGCTCCGCAATCCATTGGCTGTGTCACTATGACCCAAAACTGGAAGTCCCAGAAGGCCTATTTTTACTAGAACAAGTTAGATGTTGAGGTTACAGAAACATAAATCCACAATTGTATTGTTTTTTTGTTTTTTTTTTTTTTAAATATCTGCATATTATAATCTTTTTTGTGGTGCAATTTCTTGAACTTTTTCTCCTCGACATATCTCTCACCAGAAGAAGTATTTTCACCAACATTTTTCACCTTGATACCTTTTGGTAATAATCTTCTTCAAGTACAAATTATCCTAGCATCACATATTGGTTAGTCACCATTTTCTCATTTATTTTCATTCATCAATCAGTGAAATAACTCCACCATGTGATTCTTGGAATTGGATACAATTCTCTTGTCCTTACCTTTGTTGCAGCATCAAAGCATACAAAGCCCATGCCAAAGTCTATGGTAAGCCCCATAAGATGACTCTCCAAAACACAGGCATATGTTTTACACTGGAAAAAAAATCAAAACAATGCAACATATTAAATGGCATTTTACTGGCTATGTTCAATTTGTAAAATTATAGCTAAAAAGGAAAATCTGAACATTTGAATATACATTCTACAAATGAGTCCAATAAAATGCTTGCAGCCATATGAAGCAATCTCGTTTCTTTCTCCAGAAAGGTTAAGGAGTTCATCTCCTTTTTGGCAACTTGTTCTTATCTGTAATCATTGGCTTTGCAAAATGTGAAGCCATCTTTAATCCGCTATTTCATCCCAACCAACACTGAGCAAATCTGAGGGACTTTGACTGCCGGATAGCATGAACATTTCTGCAGGATCCAATCTGGGTTAGTCACCAGGACCAGAGGTTTAGTCTTCTGAGCTTTTGGACTCGTGCTGGAGCCCTATCCTCAGGGTATTTATTGCACTCATTCTGGTAGAGTGAAGCTCCCTGGGAATGGGCTCCAGATTGGATTCTGCAACATTATCCTGGGACACATATATTCGCCTTCATTCATAACATTCCTTACTATGGCCAGGAAGATAATCCTGTGCCTTCTCCCCAATAAGCAGGTCATTCTATAGAATGGGTCATACAGTTTTTTTGACAACAATATGGAAGTATTTTCCATTATTGTATTCTGTAATTTTTGTTGTTTTGTCTTATTTTTTACTTTCCAATCATACTTATCTTCTGAGTCAAGAAAGAAGTTTGAGAGAAATGCAGAGAATGTCATTCATTTTTTATAACAACTCTCTTGACCGATGCATGGGATGGGATTATTTCCTAGCTAACATCACAATAATTGCTTGAAAAGAATCTTCCATGATGCATACCCTCTATCCACTACTGAGCAAGATAAAGAAAAGGATTTAACTCAGATGTTAAGGACTGTGTACAATTCAGTATTCTATGAATGGTGCCCATAGGATTTGGATTTTTTAAAAAAGTATGCCTCATTTTTTCATTCCAGGCCCTTGTGTATCTCCAAAAGTGAAGCCTTGTTGTTTGCAGTCCTGATTCTTTGTAATAGTTTATTTCTGAGTACTGGGCTTTTTAAGAAAGTCCTGGAAGTGAATTGGGTATAAGAAAGCACCTTCTCTTGCACTGGAGTTATATGTGGAAAAACATATGCCTTTTACTAAAAGATAACTTAGAACATCCTAAACTAATATCAAAAAGATTACAAATTTACAAGGCATAGCATTCACAACATCAAATTACTAGCATATTTCTACACTGAGCCTACAAGTCTATATAAAATATCAAGTTGCTAATCAAGTCTATATAAAACATAATAAGTTGCTTAAGAGGAAAAACTGAAGCTTCCTTCTCAGGGAGTTGAAATTGCTTCCACATGAATTCTCTTTTATTCTTCCTAATCAAATTGATTACTTATTGATTTATGTCTTAGTTTGACAGATATTTGTAGAACAAATAGATAATCTGAGACAACCCTATAGTCTTTCTCAAATCGTAAAATATTTTTTTGGCATGCACCTTTTCAATATGTGTTTTCCTATGGTAAATTATATAACCAAGTAATACATTTAATATCAGGAATATCTTCACTTTGCAACCTACCATTATTTTCAAAAGTTTGCTTATCTAAGAAACAGGCAATGGATTTATCACTTGAATTCTCAATTTTTATGGCTCCTCCTAATCCTGATTTAAATGCCACAGATGCCAGAAAAAAAATAAGTTTTTTTTCAGTCAAAACAGTTGTCATCTTATATTCCCAGAATTCTTCTTTAATTTGACAAATGCCTTTTTCCTTGGAGATTTTGTATAGGTGGTACTTATATATTCTCAACTAAATTACATAACAAAGGTGATGCTTCTTCTATCCTATCCTTAATACATCAGAAAGTTCTTTTCTAAACATATTGGCTACCTACCTCAATTAAGCAATACAGTATTTCTGTCAGTACGTTTTCACCTACAAGACTGTCAGTGCCAAGTACAATTCCTACCAAGAAACATTGAAAGGTTAAATAATATGATGGTTTGAGCAATTATCATAAATTGGTGGAAAAATTTTAATGTAGATTATAACTCAAATGGTGAAAGGACAGTTTTCAGCATCTTATTTTATGGCTTTTAATCTTAGGCTACCGGTATATTTCAACTACAGTTCCTTTGCTTATGTTAATTAATCTTTTGCAAAATTAAAATAAGAACGCTGCCAAGACAGTACATAATACCGGAGGTCTTTTCAATACGAGAGCGCAATTCAAGGTAATGGCTACCCACTTTAAGCCCTTATATGGCATGGGGCCAGATTATTTAATGGACCACCTCTCCTGAAAGTATCTGCCCATCACACCAGAATGGATAGAGTAGGTAGGTCCCTTCCCTTAAACACTGCTACCTTTTAGGTCCTCAGATGTGAGCCTTTTGTAGCCCCTGATCTATGGAAAAGATCTCCACACTTTTAATCTTCCAGAGAGAACTTGCTCTTTCCTCATGCCTTCTAGATAAGCAGGGAAGGGTGAGAATGTAATTGGCTACATCAGTGAAGTGTAGTTGCAGCACCAGGTTGTTCTGTTTTGGGTTTTGTTTTTGTTTTAGCTGTATATATTGCTTTTGTTCCTGGGCTATACATAGAGTTTGGTTTTAAGACAGGGCTAAAAAATGTAATTATTAATTAATTAATTAATTAATTAATTAATTAATTAATTAATTTACAATATACCTTCTGCCCTACAGAATGAATTTTTTGCTTTTAATTACTACTTCATATACTGCAAAAACATAAAAAATCAACAGTGATTTTCTATATAAGAGGTAACATATTTCTGTCGTACTCATTAGCAAAATATAGAATCTTAAAATTGAGTCTGTGAATTGTTCCACTTGAAGAGCAGAGCCTGAAACATGATTTTTGATTGTCAAGATTTGCAGTTTCAATTGTTTAGTAAGAGATGTGAAAATTTAGAAATAATAAACTATAAGGTTCAATGGACCTCTTTTCTGAAAAAAAAATGTAGAGAAACTATTAAAAAGCAATCAATGTCAATTAAAAGAAACTCATGTAATTGTTATTCAGATAAACATGTACAGGATAAATGAAATCAAGTTTTTAAACGTTCTTAGTAAGAATGCAAAATAGGGAGTCGTAACAGGAATGTATTATGGATTAGAATGATATATTATTTTAAAAATGTTATACTATGCACTGTATTGGTTTCATTGTATGATGGTCTTTGACCATAATAGCAATTTGATTTGATGGTTTCATTGCCTTTTTGCTATAAATCAAACTATAATGATTTAGCTAGAAGAATGTTGAAGTATTTTTTCATATTTGAGAAGCACAGAACTATTATAGCTATTTATGTCTGAATTCATACAAAAATATTCTTACTTTGCACTTTGTCTAAGATTCTTTCTTTCTTTCTTTCTTTCTTTCTTTACACACACACACACACACACTTTTTTGCACCACCACTTGCAAATTGTAATGTGGAGAGAAAAAAGGTAATATATTTTACTAATCAAACAATTCTTTTCTTCATTCTGTTTATGTAACCCAGTAGGATTGTATCCATGGAAACCATCCTTCAGTTACTCATGGTTATTTATGGCTTTAATGATCTGCCAGATGCATAGTTTACCAAGAAGAATCAGATCAGTGGGAGCCATACCCCTCCCCACTGCTCAAAACAAGAAAAGCAAATCCACATATATAGCCAAAATTAAACACACATACCATAAAAAATAATCCATCTAATGCAGGTGAGGCATGTATGACATAACATTGGCTGAATGCATATTAAAAAAATGGCTATGGAATATATTGATTAGGTTGGGCAAAATTTTAGTGATGTTTCCAGATGTGACTTGACAATACTCTTATGTAGAGTGTTTACCACACAAATACATCCTCTCTCTTTAGAGCATATGCTATACTTCTCAAAAGTTTAGGTAAAGAAGAGGGCATTATTCTGTAACAAAAGAGATTTTTTTGTTTTCTTTTAAAAGAGGTTTCTGTGAGCCCCAGTAGGCTTTTTTACTTTCCATTTAAAAAAAACAGGCTCTTTAAGTTTACTCACCCCCTTGCACTAAAATCAATTCAATTCAGTGACTTTTGTTTCCCAGAAGTCTGCTGTTTTTATTCATTTTTACTGTCTTGAGTTTTATCTGTTACATTATGAATTCAGAGCAATTACTGTGTTGAAGAACAATCTTGTGAGGTAAGTTATCCTTATAATATCTTGCTCAAGGTCATTCAGTAAGTTTTCAGTTAGTTTCCAAGATTTAAATCTATCACATAATAGTTTCCAAAAAATAAAAAAAAATGTTGCTGAACAGTCTATTTTTCCATTCTCAATAAAATCTAATAAAAGTAGCACAACTTGTCCTTTGGTTTGTTTGAAAGTATCAAAGAGCCAACACTGTCATTCATCATCTGAAGTCTTGGGATGCAAGAACTAGCTAATACATATTTGATTTAAATCTTTTTTTAACACAAAGGTCATTACTATAACATTAACAACTTAGAGATTTGAAAGGTTTTAAGGTTTTAAGAGATTTTAAAGATTTTAAGTCATCAAGCCCAATTCCCTTACTTAGTGCGGTAACCCAAATTAAAACAGCCGTGCTCACTTTCTGCCTGAATATAACCAGAGAAGGGGAAACTCACCACTTTCCTTTTAATTTTTCCCCTATAGATTTATTACATTTAAGAATGTTTTTGCAAGTTAATAATTGCCTTGCAGTAACCTAAATAATTATGCTATATCTGGCACTCTGAGATAAAAAGGTACTTTCTTCTATGTATTTTTCCTTTCAGGGTATTTGAAAAGTATTATCATCTCCTGCTTTGTTATCTCTTTTCGAGAGTAAACATTTCTAATTCCCTCAGTGTCTCCTTATTGAATTTATCGAACCTTGAACCTACATTGCCTTTTTCGGTACCAACACTGTGTTCTGAGTACCTGAGGTGGGGTCTGACCAATGCGAATGAAATCTGTGTTGATTTCTGTTTTTCCCCTAATTCCCCAGTCTAATATTACAGCCCTGGAATTTGCTTAGCTGCTTAGTTTTCTGAGATCAGCTAAGGTCAAACTAGATGTGGAATGAGTATTCCCTATTATTTAGACTTTTGGATTGTTTCAATCTATTTTTTTCCCCTTTCTGTTTCATCTTATCTGATTCCCAGAGACTGCTTGAACAAGTCTCTGTCGTTTTTTTGGCAGGAATTTGCAGAAGTAGCTTGCCATTGCTGTCTTTCTAGTCTGAAAAACAGTGGCTGGCCCAAGGTCCAGCTGGTTTTGTGCCTAAGGCAGGACTAGAATTAACAATTTCCCAGTTTCTAGCCTAATAACTTAATCACTACACCATTTTAGAATGGCTCTCAATCTAAAATTGCATTTGTCTTTTTAACAGCCATGTCACAGTGTTAATTTTTATTCAATTTGTGATTCCTACAAACTTTTGTGTGCCCTTGCTGCCTCTCCTGTGGAGACGCGTTTGTATCTCTCTGCAGCTCAATCCTTGAAGCGGTTTTAATCAGCCCCTTCATTGCCAAACATCCCAATGGAAGTCAATGGAGGTCCGCGGAGCCTCCAAAGGCCAGCCACGGTGCCTCCAAGTCTGTTCATTGCCAAGGTTTCTTCCCAGTAAGGAGGGTCCGCTAGAAAGAAAGGATTTAGCAGCTTGGTTGGTCAGCCCACAAGCTTTCTCTTACCAGTTTTGCTGGATGAGGAAAGATACAATCCCCTTTCCTGATCTGTACCCTCCCTAATGCCCATTGGGCACCACTGTGTACGTTAGAAGGAAAGAAACCACAAGCCACCCCTTTCACGTTCCTCCTTCCAAGGGAACCTTTTGGGGGAGGAAAGGGTGAAGGAAACACACCCCTCCCCCAATCATTCCTTGCAGAAGAAACTAAGACTGATCAGCTGCATTTATTAGGAAGCGGCCCCTCCTGGTACTTGGAGGGATGGGAGCTGCCAGCACATCACCCACGCCCGCTTGCCAAGTACTGCCTGCCAGGCATGGTGAGAGCACTAGGCCACTCCAACAGCAGCCACCACCGCCTTCCTATTGCTACTGCCCGGCAGGCAGGTGATGCTGCCCAGACACACTGCTGTTTCTGCCACCACAGCCGCCAAAGACGGCAAGCACGGCAGCTCCCACACTGGGCCTGGAAGACTTCCAGCATCTCTCGGCGAGGGCACCATGGCTGCATAGAAGCCTATGCTTCTGGGATAGCCTTGCAGAGAGAAGCCAAGAAATTACATGATGGTAAGTAAGGTGCCGTCCTGTTATTTATGCCCAGGTTCACTAGTAGGATGTGCATAAGTGTAAGCAGCAGCCGCTGCCACTTTCCTATTGCTACTGCCTGGCAGGCAGGGAGTGCTCCCCGGACACACCTCTGCTGCTGCTGCCACAGCTACCAAAGATGGCAAGTGCGGTGGCTCCCAGGCCATGCCTGGAGGACCTCCAGCGTCTCTTGGCAAGGGCACTAGACCACCCCAACAGCAGGCACTGCCGCCTTCCTGTTGCTGTTGTCTGGGAGCTGCAGCTGCCAGAACGATTGCCCAGCCCTTGGGGCCCACTGCTGCCATGGGGGCTGGCACGAGAATTTGGTTCTGTGGGGGAGGTGGAGGCTGGTGGAGATGCAGTGGACCTCCAGCATCTCTCTCGCCACCGCCTCCACCCCTACTGTCATTGGCCTTCACTACGGCCAAACCTGGGCAGCCTCCTCCACCCCCAGCAGTGGCATCTGGGGGTTCTCTGGTTTCATCGGAACCAAGGAGCAAGTGGAAAAGTGCTAGTACTAGCAGCACTACCAGGAGTGGTTTCAATCAGCCCCTTCATTGCCAAGCGTCCCCATGTAAGTCAATGGAGGCACTGCGACTGGCCTTTCAAGTTGGTGAATGAATGAGAGCGAGAGAAAAGCATTTTCAAGAAAAGTGTGAGTGAATAGAGAGGGAAGCTTTTTCAAACAAAATGTGAGTGAATGAGAGTGACAGAGAAGCTTTTCCAAGCAAAGGCGAGTAAATGAGAGCAGAGGCAGGGCTGGTGCATGTCTCGCCTTAGGCTCCACTCTTCAATCAAGCCCCCTGTTCCGCACATGCATGTGTGCATGCGCATGTGCGCATGCTTTTTGCAGCTCCCAGTTTTTTCTTTTGTGAGGGAACCGGTTCTGAGTGGCTCTTTCAATGTTTCAGGTTGCCAACCCCTGATCTAACTTATGAAGTTCTTTTTAATTTGTTCTGTCTTCTAGAGTTTTATCTAATTCACCTAGTTTCGTATAATCTGCAAGTTTTATAAGCTCCCCATCTACCTCATATGTCATGAATGAAAATGTTGACAAGTACAAGACCAAGAGCTAATTCAAAAGGTATCCCTTTTAATTACTTATTTCAGTTGATGATTAAACTGTCAATGGACACTCTTTGAATACAAATCCATCTAACAGATATGTGGATCCACCAACAAACATTTCATCCAGCTCATATTTAACTACCTTGCTAATTAGAAGGCCTGCTTATTAAAAGGTTTATGATTACAATATTCCAAAGCTAGCTTTAAGAACAAAACAAAACCCCATCACAATTGTACTAGCACTGTCACCAATCACATTAAATGATACAGTTAAAAAAAATTCTAAATTGAACATCTCATATTTTTTACCTGTATTCTCTCCACTTCTAAAAAAGTTGCTGATTGGAAGGCCTTTTCCCATAGTATGAGATCACATTCTAATTCCACAGAGAAGTAGAGATCCTCTCCCATTTCAGATTGTACTCCAAAGCAGTGTTTTCGCCGATCCAGTATATCACTGTCCTGATGAAAACCTGGAGTTATATAATCTTGCATACATCAATTAAAATTTCTTCTAGTATTGATGCACATGATAGATGCAGAACAAAGTACCTACACAGAGTCACATACCATGTAAATTTTATGCCTTTATTTTAATTATCTGTTTGTATATAAATTAAATTAAGAATATTAAACTGACTAAAATATATATTTTATTATCAATGGTTCTCCTTTACAGCTGAAATTATACTAATAAAATTATAAAATCCATACTTAAAGGCAAGTTGTGAGATGCAACTAAAGAATTGTTTCCCAGTCCAAAACAATGTAGTATGAGATGTCACTCCTGTCACTCCGGTCAGAGAATGTCGATTGGTGGCCCCCAGGGGGAGATCCTTCTCTGTGGGCGCCCCGGAGCTATGGAACCAGCTACCGGTTGAGCTCCGGACGGCGCCCGACCTTCGCTCCTTTCGCCGCGAGCTAAAAACATACTTTTTTGAACAAGCTGGCCTGGCCTGATGAGGGGATTGGGGGGGGGGGTTGCTACTGTTTTTTATTAGGTTTTAATGATGTATTTTAGTATGTGGGCATTTATTTAATCTTGTTTTAACTTTTGTAATTTGTATTTTTATTCTTGCCCTGTTCACCGCCCTGAGTCCTTCGGGAGAAGGGCGGTATAGAAATAGTATTAAATAAATAAATAAATAAATAAAATTCAGTATCAATGCATGCTCTTCAGGGTCATTACACGCTCTCTCCTAAAAATATGAAGGCTCATTTCTTTAGTCAAGATGACTTCTTCCTTAGATAAAGTTCCACATATAGATTTCTTACATTAGATTCTTGCCTCAAGATAATTTTATACTACTTCCTCTTACTCTATCCTAATATTACCACATTTAGTTCGGGTTTGTATTTCTTGTTGTTTTGGCCTTTTATTTTGGATTAGCACTTTGGAATATAAAAATCTCATAGGTACCCAGGTATCTGTAAGAATTCATTTACACAGGCAACCTTGTTATGATTCTTTATTAAGTCAAAGTATTATAAATTGTAGTCTGGAAAAACAAAAATGAAAAATATCCTCCCTTAAAAAAGGGATGTTGTTAATTAACAATTCTTTGGCTAAAAGCTGTCACCTGGAAATTAACAAAGTAGAAAGAAAGAGATTAGATTTAGTAGATTAGGTTAGATTAGATACCTGTACTGGTAAATTCATGTCCTAAACAGAAAAAAAATGCAACTTTCTTTTGCCTTGGCTGATTGGAGATAATCATAGCCATATTTGAACACATATTATAATAATCAGCCTGTGAATCAAATTAGAAATCAGGAGGAGTTAAAAACAGAAAAAGTCTCAGCTTGTTCAACAGAAATTACTACTGAACCTCAGCCTGTGATCTGTAAATGTTACTGAGTTGCACTTCCAAATAAAACAGATACATACTGTACATAAAACGTCTATTAAAACATTATAAAAAACTTTAATCACAAAAGCAGCAATGGTTAAGTACTGCCTCTGATGCTGGAGAATATGGAAATAACAATCCACATTTATTCACACACAAGGCATTCTCAGTACAAATTTAAAGGTATAGCTGCATTGTTACCCAGGTATAACATATCTATTATATTTGTTAATATTCATAAAAAAGGAAACTTTATTCTTTAGCTTTTGTCTAAATTATTTTCATTGCTTAGCAGGTTATTCTTTTACAAAAATATGTCACAGAATGTGACCTCAAAAGTCAGTGAGTCCAACCCTCTGCTTGATGTAGGATTAACTGAAGCATTTTGGGCAGATATAAAATATTGTATTGTTATCCAGCCCATGTGAAGATCTTTAGTGATGGGGAACTTATCTTTTAGGAAGCAACCTATCCCACTGACCAACATCAGTTATTATGAAGAATTTTTTCTTAACATCTAACCTGAATCTATTTCCCTGTAGTTTCAACTCATTAGCATTTCTCTCCAGGCAATAAAGTCTATTCCTTTCTCTCTCTGACAACGCTTTACATAACCAAAGACTGCTTCCTATTTCTCTTCAGTCTTCCCTTTTGCAAACTACACATATACAATTCTTTGCAATGTTCCCCAGAGGACTTGGTTTCCAATCCCGCCACCATCTTGACAGCCATACTTGACAACATCATATTCAATAGTGTTAGCCTGTGCATTGCAGCACAACATACTGAGACAGAAAACCTTCCCACAATTGAATTGAGGTGCTCTTTATTCTTTATCCAATGTTGGGTCAGAATAAAACTATCCACTTCCCTTCACTGCTGATTCCTAACTTGCTTTTCTTTGAAGTCACAGCAGTACTCAGATTTTCTTCTATGGTAAAGGTTGACAAAAGCTAACCATTTTTATGTACCTTGAGACTGTCTTTGGATCACATCAGAATAAAGGCAAAAAATGCAATTTTAATATCAAAACAGCTAAGAATGATGCAAGCCTGCCATTCATGGATGACAAAAATCATGATAAAAATGATACGAAACCACTTTTATGCGATAAATAAGACCAACTCTAATCATTTTGACACCCTAAGCAGTCATATTTTGATGCTCCATTATCCCTTTTCTGGATATAAATTTGAAAAGCTGATAATCATAAACTGACTTCCTATCAGCCTTCATCTTGCTTTAATAATATTATCAGCTTGTTGAGGTCCATAGCTGCAATAATATTTTTTTCATGACTTGCAAATCCTGTTTGCTATGCTGTTCACATTCATTCAACTGATTTGGTGGACAGGTGTTTTGAAAAGCATAGAAATAAAAAGTTCTAAAGCAACAAGGAAAGTTTATCAAATTTTATAGTCAAGTTGTACATTTCAGAAATTTTTATTGATGTACCCCTTAAAACAAAAACTTTTATTGTTTTTGTCCAGAATCTTTTTTCTACCTCTGGCTAGATGCATATGAACAACACAACAAAAAACACAGTGCAACAAGATTCTTCATCTGAATTTATATTATATACAACTCAACTGGGCTTTTTATTCAATTTTTTCATCTCTGGGTTGAGCTGTAATTCTAAGTAAATTAACTTTCACTATCACTGTGTAGCCTTGGCTGTTAACTACTTATCCCACCAAAGATAATTTAATGGTTGAAATTCCTTTAAAAAGGGCAGAGTATAAATGTGAGGAAAAAGCCAAAATTCCATGATTAATTTAAGTACCCAAACTCCTCATACTAGCAAAAGAATGAGTGACAGAACCTGGGGATAGAATCAAAAGAAATAAGCCTAGAGTCTCTACATAGCCACAGACATACCAAGTCCAACACCTCTTGAATTCCATTGACCCTTATCTAATGCCAAGATAAGTGAGATTCAAGGTGCTGGTTATGACCTATAGAGCCCTAAATGGCATGGGTCCGGACTGTCTTCGGGAGCACCTGCTGCCAGCATCAACTTCCCATCGTCCTGTGTGCTCCCACAGGGAGGGCCTCCTCAGGGTGCCACTGGTCAGGGAGTGCCAGCTGGCGGCCCCCAGGGGGAAAGCGTTCTTGGTGGGCGTGCCTGCCCTTTGGAATCAGCTGCCTGTGGAACTCCGGATGGCCCCCGACCTTTGCTCGTTTCACCAGGACCTAAAAACTTGGCTATTCGAGCTTGCCGGCCTGGACTGAGGGTTTTGGGTTAAGGTTTTAATTTTTAATTATTTTGGGGCTATTTAATTTAATTTAAATTTAACCTGTATATATTGTATTGTTTTAATTTGCCCTGTAAACCGCCCTGAGCCCCTCGGGAAAAGGGCGGTATATAAATCTAAATAAATAAATAAATAAATAAATAAATAAATAAATAAATAAATAAATAAATAAATAAATAAATAAAATAATAGTAACTGTTAGTTCAGTAGATTCTTCTGCATAGGCATGATTAGTAATAAATCAGTTTAATTAGAATTTCATGAGTAGTCCAGATTTTTCATACCTGACAAGTAGATATGAGATATTTATGTTAATACTGTAATGCTTGTACTTGTAATATTCTATTGTAATAATACTAATACTTGTAATATTCTAAGAACCTTTTGTCAATCTCACATTTGTGAAAGATAGATTGAACAGATTGTGAATGGGAAGGCATAAAGCTTCAAGAATGTTTCTAAACAAAATAACTAAAACGAGGCAATGTCAAAGCATGATTTCTAGATAGGTTTTAATTCAACCAGTTAAGATTGCCCACATTTCAAGGCAATGTTTCATTGGTTCCAAAGACTGCAGCTTTATAATAAAAAGACAATTGATTCACTCTGACTAGTGTGGTGTCTTTCCAGCTCTTCCAGCAGATAGTAGTTACACAACTAATTAATATGTGTGCATTAACACTAAATCTTTTCTGTAACATCATCCCCATAGTAGAAAAAGCTAAAAGCTATATAAGTCAGTTGTAATTTTTTACACAGAGAGGTTTTAAGCACAAATGGATAGTCATAATAAAATGAAGCTTAGAAAAATAATATATTAAGAGCAATTAAAATTGATAGCTTCATACTACCTTGTTTGTTCATTCTACATTTACTACTACTTTTAATTTAACAAAGAAAATGTTGCTGTGTGGGTGATTAGAAATAAATTTATATGATCACAGAGTATACAAGTACACAAATAAAAACAGCTTTATTTTAAGAAAATTAACTATTCTCTAGAAGATATTAGGTCTACATTGGCTTCTCAATCCCAAAACCAATATGCATTTTCTCATTTTCATTAAAAACAAGCTTCATTTTTCAAGTTGACATAGAATCCTAAAAAACATGCTTATATTGTGAAGGAATATAAACTTGGCCTGGGAATGGGGAAAGAATGAGTGAATTGTTAAAGGATGTGCGTGGGGGACAGAAATGATTGCTTAGCCCCTGGGGTAGGGTAAAATACTGTAGAAGGTAAAGGTAAAGGTTTCCCCTGTCCAGGCATTTCCAACTCTAGTGGGCCATGCTTATATCTCCATTTTTTTAACCAAGGGAGCCAGTATTGCCCAAAGACATTTCCATGATCATGTGGCTAGCATGACTATACACTGTTACCTTCCCACTGAAATGGTACCTATTTATCTACTTGCATTTGCATACTTTCAAACTGCTAGGTGGGTAAGACCTGGGGCAAATAATGGGAGCTCATCTCATCACATAGTACTTGGGTCTCGAAACCAGACTGTCAGCTTTCTAGCTGACAAGCTTAGCATCTTTAACCGCTAAGCTATTGTGCCCCTACTGTAGAAGATAAGTCAAAATATCCTAACTTAATGCTGTCTGGTATAAGAACCATAAAAGGACCCAGATTGTTGGGGGCAGTTAAGCTGACTTTGTAATAATGCCGCTTGGGGTGTGTGTGAAAGCCCTAATAAGCAGGCATATACATAGAATGAAGGCTACTGCTAAGCTTGTAAGCCGCCCTGAGTCTTCGGAGAAGGGCGGGATATAAATGGAATTAAAATAAAAATAAAAATAAAAATAAAATCCAAAATTTAACCCAGCATTTTTTTCCCCTGTTCCAAATCAAGAGCAACATTCATTGAATGCTTTTTCTGTATTAAATTTGTATCTGTACCTCTGTATCTCTTACATCTGTTCTAAACTAAAAATGGCCTAATTTAGTTTAGTATTTTAAATTAAGTAATCAATATTCTGGCCTTTAATTATTTGGGTTAGTTTTTCACAACCCTGTGAAAATGTGACAATTGAGATTTAACAATATTCAAAACATTTTCAACAGCATACTTTTGTACAGTTAACTGAAGTTATCATGATCTTGAGCTAATGACAGAGAATGGCCCCAGATTTGTACAAAATTTCTTCTATGGATTTATTTCATTGATCAAGATCACTGGATAGGTAGAACCAAGGGCTGATAGAATTCCATCGGTTGACTGAATTATTTTATATTCTTCATTGTATGAATAGTTTTGTATAGTAATCATTCTTTGAAAAGAGATAACATCAGTTTGATAATTTTCAGATATAACTTGCATTCTACTTTTCTATATTGGTAGTTACAGGCAAACTCCAAAACAGAATTGGAATATTTTCATATCCACCAATATAAAATTTGCCTTGACAGCAGTTACAATGTTCAGTTAAGCAGAGAAATAATGCCATCAGTATAGTTGACTGTGGATCAAATGGCTATTGCCAAGAGGCATCATTAGGGAGGCAAAGACAGATTGTCAAAAAAGAAAGGACTTGGAAAGGAAAAGACTATGGTTGAAAAGTATGCTAGGGCATACAACAAGAAAGCCAAATGGAGAAACAAAGGAACAGATTTAGGATATAAGGGTGCTTATGTCTTCTCCAATAAATTGACATAATTCAAAGGGACTGGATTGTTACTAATTATAGCCTTCATGCAACATTTTATGTGAAAAATATTCTAATGCACACAGTATACTCAGGATCATATCTCATGCTTAAATGACACTGACTAGACACTATTTATAAGATTGGAAAGAATATTAAATTAAGCTTAAAGAAATATGTTGCTGACAAGTAACTTCAGAGCTGAATGACCAATTACTAGGTTCCAATTACTTGCAAAGATATCTAGCACTTCCTGTAAAGATATCATAACTTTTTGATAAATATGAATTTATTTTTCTAGCACAAGATATCATGAAGTGGCATTTAGCAAAAGATTATTCTAAATTCAGCTTTTAGTAAAAGACATTAGCCAAACAGCAGTTTCTTCGTATATAATTCCAGGGATAATATATTGTGAAGCACAGTTATACTTCAGCATAAATAATTCCTGAAATGGTGTATATGGAAGCACTTTTGCATACATACACATAGACACTGGCTAATAGTTTAATGTCTTCCTAATACTTTACTACTATTTATTTGCTTGATTTGGCAGGGACGCGGTGGCTCAGTGGGTTAGGACGCTGAGCTTGTCGATCAGAAGGTCGGCAGTTGAATCAACTCAGGTTGAATCCCGAGTGCCGCATAACAGAGTGAGCGCCTGTTACTCGTCCCAGCTTCTGCCAACCTAGCAGTTCGAAAGCACATAAAAATGCAAGTAGAAAAATAGGGACCACTACGGTGGGAAGGTAACAGCGTTCCGTGCGCCTTTGGCGTCTAGTTATGCCGGCCACATGACCATGGAGACGTCCTCGGACAAGCGCTGGGTCTTCGGCTTTGAAACGGAGATGAGCACCGGCCCCTAGAGTTGGAAACGACTAGCACACATGTGCGGGGGAACCTTTACCTTTACCTATTTGCTTGATTTAAGTCTATATATTTAACAATGTAGTTAAATCCTAGTTTAGTATGTTTTCACAAAATGCAAAAGCCCAGATGGAAAAAGAAAATACACATCTACCAAATAAGAATAGTTGAACTTCTCAGTTGATACTATTAAAACTTATTTGACTAACACTATAAGTAGTCCTCAGCTTACATTCATTTAGCTGAACTGGTCAAAGTTACAACGGCACAGAAAAAGCTACTTATGACCATTTTCACACTTACAACCATTGCAGAACACACACACCCAGTCACATAATCAAAATTTGGGAACTTGACAACTGGCATTTATTTATGATAGTTGCAGTGTCCCTGGATCATGTGATCATCTTTTGTGAACTTCTGACAAAAAAGTGAATGGGGAAGCCAGATTCACTTAAAAACAGTCCTACTAACTTAAAAACTGCAACGATTTACTTAACAACTGTGACAAGAAAGGCCATGCAATGGGATAAAACTAGTGTTTTTTTTTGTAAAAAAAAAAAGTGCTGGAGCTCACACATGTCATACAACCCGCCTTGCCTACCCTACAAGGTTCCATCAAAAAAAGGTGCCAGAACTCCGTTCTGGGCATTCTATGGAAAAAAAAGCTCTGGATAAAACTCACTTAATTGTCTTGCTTAGCAATGGAAATTTTTGGCTTAATTGGGGTCAAGGACTACCTGTGTAGTACTTTTGAATATTATTAATATGAAAAGCCATCTCTGACCATATACTTAAAAAACTGCTGCTTTGATGGCCTTGGGAAGCAAAAGGATTGGATGGTATGTAGATATGAGCTAAAAACTGCAACGATTTACTTAACAACTGTGACAAGAAAGGCCATGCAATGGGATAAAACTAGTGCTTTTTTTGTAAAAAAAAAAAGTGCTGGAGCTCACACATGTCATACAACCCGCCTTGCCTACCCTACAAGGTTCCATCAAAAAAAGGTGCCAGAACTCCGTTCTGGGCATTCTATGGAAAAAAAAGCTCTGGATAAAACTCACTTAATTGTCTTGCTTAGCAATGGAAATTTTTGGCTTAATTGGGGTCAAGGACTACCTGTGTAGTACTTTTGAATATTATTAATATGAAAAGCCATCTCTGACCATATACTTAAAAAACTGCTGCTTTGATGGCCTTGGGAAGCAAAAGGATTGGATGGTATGTAGATATGAGCTACCTACTACCCTGACTTTTATAACCTTAGGATAAAAACAAAGGAGTAAAAGACTTGCTTTGATTTCTCATTATTCCTCATGGCTGTTAGCCTTTCAAAGCAGTCTAGACAAGAAGCACAACTATGAATACTAGCTCTGTCTTTATTGTAAGGTTACATTAATAGGATTTTGCAAGTCTGGAAATTTTCTCCTCTTCTTTTTACTCTCCAGAAAACCAGGGGGGGGTCACTTCTGAAATGCCTCCCAGATCCCCTTGCTTTTGTGGGCTGGATTAGCTCTTGCATGATGATTGTCTGGTATCTGATTCTTCCTCTGGTCTCCCAAAGTCATTCCCACAAAGCATTACAATGGCAGAGTGCTCAGAATAGTTTTAGGGCCCTCCTTCTCTTTGAACTAAGGCTATTTTGCCGTGACCTTAAAGAAATTATGGTTGCATATTACACTATGCAATCCTAATTTCTACCCAGTGCTCGCCTATGTGGAAATTCAGCTATGCTTTATATCTATGTTACTCTTCTTTTTTACTATTTAAATGAAATTTAGTTTTAGTCTTCGTACCTTGAATATTTTGTACATGATTTCATATACAGAAAATGTTCTTTCAGCTCGGGTCCAGTCCCATGTCGTGACCTTGAGTAAAAATATACACAAAAACTAATTACACTTATTTTTCCATACAATTTTGAAAAGCAATTCCGCAAACCCTCTTACACCTGCATAAGCAATGAGATGGCGAGAAGGCATGCTATGATTTATAGAAAAAACAGTGATATTTTTTTAGCTATCTGGTATGAATTATTTCTGGCTTTCAGTGTACCATTCTTGGAAATTGGTACATAGAAAGGGAGCTATTTTTAAGGTGCTCCTGATGAAAATGGAAGAAGTGCAAAAGGAGGAAGATTTTCTTTAATATATGAATATAAATTAAATGAGCAGAATTTATTTTCAGATCAGTTTTCCATTAAAGTTGTATTTATAAATCATTTATTATTTCTACCATTATTGATTTTTCACCATTATTACCTTCTCTCTGTCATCCTTTTATATATTTTTCTGATACAATATTGAATGAAAAAACATGAATTAACATAAAACCTCCAAATCAATATAAACTCCTCCCCCCATCTGTACATTTAATTATGAAGCAAGATACAGAATGATACTTACTGGAGGTGCTAAAAATTTATAAAGTGAAGAACCCCTCAGTGCAAGAAACTTTGGTGTGTACACTCGGTCCTGAAGAGAATCTTGTTCCCGTTCCTCTGTCCAGCCCATGTAGACTATCTGGCATTAAAAACAACATATTTTTACTTTTTACAGATTATCATTTATATAAAAGACACACACATTGAATATTCAAGACTATAATCCTAACAGATGATTTATATAATCGTAAGGAAACTGGAAATTCACTGGATAAAATCCCCAACTATGCATACAATATATGATGAATGTACAGACTCATTCTATATCAGTAAATAATCACATTCTGAATTTGCATCAGCTTTGTTTGTAACTATGCAGATTAGTAGATATTTTTACCAGAAGAAAAGAAAGAAAAAAGAAAAGAAATAAGTATGCTTGTTTATCTGGGATAATGCCATGAGGATGAACTGCAATAAATATGCTCAGGTGGGGTTTAAATTACCATGTATATGATTCTTGCAAAGGTGACAACTTTGTTATAGGAAACTATTATTGACTAGTTTATATTTGTCATTCATTAAATTGTTAAATGATAATAACCCTTTACGTACCTATTAAAACTGAATGAAAACTGAATCTGCTTCTCAATCTTGAGAGGCATTTTAGGTCAGTAACCCAGTACATACAAGTAAAATTAACAATGAACAATTAAAAACAGAGGCTATTTAATATGGTAGTAAGAAATGTTGTTCATTTAATTAGGTTTTCTCCTTGAAACAGCTTATGATACTTGATAAAGTTTCTACTACTGTCAGTCATCAAAGAGAACAAAGCACTTTATTCTGTTTAAATTCAATATTTCGTACAGGACTTTCCCCCAGTACTAAAGCATTCATGAAACTTAACAGCCATTTCGGTTGAAACATTATCCCCTCGTCTGTCTATATCATGAGATTAGAGCAATTTTACACACAACTCATTCTTTAGTTAAAGATTCATAAACATCAAAAGGCACTTCTGATTCAAACTGCATAACCACAGTCAAATTATTAATGCAAAATACCAGAAACATTATTCATTTGCTTCCTTCTAAAGCAAGAATTCAAATGAGGAATTTAATCCTATACATTTCATTTAGCTTCTGCTACTATTCCATAATAAAATTCATATTGTGGCCACTCAATGCAAAGTTTCTATAAAATAGCTTCAAAATAATTGTAATACAATTTTTAAAAATCAGCAGGATGATTTTACAATACTAAAATATAATCTGAGAGGATTATACACCAGATTGTGAAATGAATGTGGAATACTGAACACAGGCATAGTTACTACTCCATCAATACTATTAAGGTTCCGGTGGTCACTAACTTCCACCCTTCCATCAAAATCATCCAAAAAGTTTCTTATGCTGGAAACTTCCATCATAGAATAATTCCATCTCTAAATGTATACATTACAGTTCAAAAAACAATCTTGTGAAACTTCTGATTTGATGTTTTGATCCTTGTATTTGTGATTCCCATTAATTTTGCCTATTATTAAAATGATGAATTTCAATTACTCAGTGATCCATTGTGTCATACCAAGGATTTAATATTAGTATTGAACAGAATTTGTTGGTCAATGACCAAAATAAATAATGATGAGACCTAGGTATATGGATTGCTTTGGTTGGTCACACAGTCAACCAAATGTTTAGACTGGCTTTGATATTTTTATCCATTTATCAAGTCCTTCCCAAGGACCTGGGTTAAGCAGACGTTGTTGCTTAATAATATTGAAGGTACCACCACCGGATATAAAGAGTTCCAAATAAGGCTGCCTTTTGCAATTAACTGATGGTGATTTTGTCAATACCAATGGTGTTTGAGTGGTGCTCCAGATGTTTTTGAATTACAATCAAGGTGCTTTTTACTGTTGGTACTATCTTTGCTTTTTTTTTTTTTGCTATAATCATTCTATTTCTATTTACAGATCTTTATATTTTGTGATTTTTCTCCAGTTTTTTCTCTTCCATTCTGTTGTCTAAAAATGCCACCATGTCCACTATCCAGACTTTTTTGTCTTATCAACATTTATTATGTCTGGAGTGTTGTGTGGCAGATGCTTGTCTGCTTGAATTTTAATGTCACAGAGTACTTTATCCTCTTCATTTTCTATTACTTTCTCTGTTTTGTGGGTCCCACCAGTTTTTGTTTGCAGGCAAATAGTATTTCTTTCAGCTATTCCAATGCACCACTGTTGCTATTTTGTCATGCCACTGTTTGTAGTCACTCTCTTGCAGCTGCTAATAAGGTGGTCCAACTAGGTGTTTCTTCAGCTTCTTTGAAGTGAAGGCATTTCCTGTCTCTGTCTTCACAAAGCCAGCAAAGCCAGTATGCATTTGTTTGTAAAAACTCTTTTAATGTATAAAGAACTGTCTTTTTCTTGCTTTTCTGCTATTAGCCATTGTCAGGTCTTGTAGTTATCTGCATGACCTGCTAGTTTTTTTTAGTTACTTGCCACGTAATACTTTGCCTTGCAATGTCTCTCTTCTATTCTTCATTTGGTCTTTCTTATAGGCCAGAGTAGTCTCTTTAGTATTCAGTAACCCATTGTGGCATAGTAGCTTTAGTGTCTCTTCTTCTTCCAATGCCTTTTTTTCTTCTGTTTGGTGTTCTTGCAAAAATCCTATGCCCATCTATGGCCTTTGGCTGCGTGGATGAAGTGCAATGATTCTCTATCATTATTCTTCTGTTCTTCCTATCCAGGGCTTTTATTTCTGCTTGAGTCCAATCCACTTTTCAGCTGAATATTTAATGACTGGGTTTGCTCAGAAGTTAATCAACTTGATGGTATTTCTACCACTGAGTTTGGACTTTTAAGAATTCATTTTTCTATGTATCCACTACTAACCTTTTCTGTGATTTCAATGTGCTTGATTTTCTTTGATCTTCAGTCCACACAACATTTGTACATACTTTAAACCCAATAATACAGTAAGGCAGAAGCTTGTCCACCCCAAGGATAAAACACCCAGACAAAAGCTAAGCAACGTGGTATATGCAGTACAATGCAGTGAGACATGTGCAGATCTGTAGATTGGGGGGGGGGGAAACCGTTTTATAAATACATGGCATAGGAGAAAAAAGCTATCAGGACAAGATTCAGCAGTCCATCTGCATTTAGAAGACAGACTCTTTTGTAGACAGCAAAGTCCATATTTTGGACAGAGAGGACTGCTGATTTGAAAGAGGGGTCAAAGAAGCCATTTATGTCAAAACTGAACAGCTCTCTCTTAATAGAAGGGGAAGGATATGACTTCATCTATATCCAGTCTACAAAACAGTCCTTTCAGCAGTTTCAAGAAGGCTCCACACCCATTTGCACCATTCGGCTGATCTTGAGGACACAGATAAACCTCCAAGTAGCCTCAGTGACTCTCTAAAAGAATGCAAATGACCAGCTGTCTACAAGGATTATAAATCCTTCCATTCCCCACCATCCAGTCAGAGCTGAAAAAGCTTCTTGGATGAGAAGCGAAATGTCCTCAAAGAAAAACAAGAAAGTCCTGTCGCCTCTTGAAAAAGTCATGGTTGTCGCCTTTGAGACAACCATGACTAAGAATCTACATAGACTCTTTATCAGGTGTTGACTGGTTCCCTGCAGTCTCTATCTTGATGGATTAGTCAAAATATTTCTGATTTCATTGAAATTGGGAGATTCTGCCTTTGGTATGCAATTCAAGTTTCATAACTGCTCATTTTTGTGGCTATCTATTATTTGCTTGTTTATCATTTCCAGTGCTTTTATAAATTTGTACACAATACTTTTTCCCTATCTGATATCTATTGCATGACGTATCCCTCAATTTATCTATTTTCTTGTCACAGACTTTTTCCTTATGAGTCATGATTAGCCACTGCTTTAAAGTACGGTACATACCTGGAATGCCATCCTAGCCAATGTATTAACACAATCTTTGTGTTAAAGGATTTCACCAGCTACCTCTTATGAGGCAGGAATAGAATTGAGCATGAGTGCTTTCTGTTACTCCCACTAAAGATCCTTGAGCTTCAGAATTACTGGATGGCATTCTCACCCCACTAGCTATGGTTGGTGGCAGGAAAACTTTTATGCTATTCTGGCTGCACAGTTATTTTCTCCAATAATTTGCTGTAGATGAGGGAGGGAGGGGGAGAGAGAGATGAAGAGCCTGTACTGAAAAACAGTATCTCCCTTTCGATTCTTTTCTTTCTTTCCCATTCTTCCTGTATTTCTTCCTTGTATATGAAATAAAACCCAGAGAGGCAGAGAGGAAGGTGCTCTCAACTTTTGTCAGTGATGATACCTTCACAACAATAAACTATTTTTTATCACATTCCTATAGCAGTCATGCTAACAATATTTTTTTCCAAATGATTTGATATACCAGTAGTTCCAAAAGACCAGAAATTCTATCCATTTAAAAAAAGAAAAAAGCCTAAGTGGATTTTGGAAATTTTAAACTTGTATTCATCCAGGAGTACATCTATCTGTGTATCAGTAAGAATTGAATGTGACTTGATGGTATATAATAAAAACCAAACCAAACCCCCGACTTTCTAATATAAGAAAAAAATATGCTTATCCTCTATGGAATTATAAAGTAGGTCAAATATTATGGCAATGTACCTGATTTTCACATTTTATTGTATTTATTTATTTTTACATATATAGGCACTCATCTTACACAAGCGAATCTTACAATCTTATACCACCCAAACAATATAACAGTATTCAATATTTATATTTAAACAATATTCTTATGATGTACTCATTATCTTCATAAGTTAATATACATCTACTTTTAAGTATCTAACTTTTTCGAATGTGAAATATTTCTCAATTACCTAACACATAATTTATTTCTAATTATAAATGTTATCATTCATTTACCACTAGTAGAAGCTCATTGTGTTTCTTTCAAATTAATTCTATATTTTGTTCAAGCATATAAAACATTATTTTTCAATCTCAAAAGAGTTGTTTTACAAGGTCTTTGCTTTGTATTTCTTTAGTCTTTATTGCAGGATTTAACATATATTAGAATTTTGTACACTCCTCTCATTCTCCTCTAAAATCAATAGCAGAAGGTTTTCCATTGTAAAAATCATAGCTGCAAACTATAAATTAAACCAGGAATACACAGAAGCTTGGAAGATTTACTGAGCTTGAAATAATTTATTAGTGTTAAGCACTGGATATATAGCTAGCTTTGGATGTGGGTCCTGGGTGTTTAATTTCCTGCAGAACTCACTTAAAGCCATAGCCAATGTCTGCATAGCTAAATAATACTGCATCACCTTTTGTAGTTACCAACAATAGCTTGCTACCGTATTTTCTGGCGTATAAGATGACTTTTTAACCCATGAAAATCTTCTCAAAAGTCAGGGGTCGTCTTATACGCCGGGTGCTGAAACTTTAGGGACAGGGCTGGCTGGAAAACCTGGAGCGGATCTCCCATTTGGTCTGCACAGGGAAAGTGGGACCAATTGGAGAAGAAGCTGCAGTCTGTGACTTTTTACAGGCTGGGGTCTGGGCGTCTTTCCTTCTAAAGTTGAAGAGCAGCTGCAGTCTATCGCAACTTGAAAGGCAGGTGGGGAATGCAGCAGTCAGAGCAGCTGCTTAGCTCTAAGGACACATTTGACTCAGGAACTGGGCGTACTGACTGGAAAACCTGGAGCGGATCTCCCATTTGGTCTGCGCAGGGAAAGCTTTAGAGTGAATTAGGAAAAGTTTAATCCACTTGCACTGTTTTATGTTTACATGTTTGATGACAAACAGCCTTATGTTTATAAGTGACAGTTTTCCTACTAAGTACCTGCATGTCATAAGCATTTGAATTAAAATTACCATATTAAAATCAAATCTGATGTTTTTTTAATTTTTATTTGGTGTGCGTTGGAAGAGGGGTAGTCTTATACAGCGAGTATAGCCCAAACCCTATAATTTAACAGGAAATGTAGGGGGTTGTCTTATACACCCAGTCGTCTTATACGCCAGAAAATATGGTATTTAGTCATGAATATTACAAAGCAGTTGAGATCTATGAAGACCTATTTATTCCTCTTAACTTTTTGTTTATGCACAAGTCATTCAGCCACTGCTTGTACTATGAAAACTAATCACTGTGACCTATTCGACTTTAACATTCACAATAACTTGTTTCAATTTTTTTCAGAAGTTACAAATCTTCACAGTGTGTCCACCTAATCTATCTAAATATCCTTTCTCTCATGCTTTTGCTATACCTATTAACATAGTGCATTATTCCAGTTAAGCTTAAAATCAAGTTTAAAATCATTTTTATTAATGTTTGAGAGAAGGTGTGTTTTTTGTTATGAAATTACAACTCTCAGAAATTCCAGCTAAATGTTCTCAAGTTTAAGTCTAATTAATGCTTAGTTGGAGTATGTTCTGGAAATCTCAGTTTTCCTTTCTTGCATTCTGAAATAGACAAAAGATGCTATACACTAATTAATTTGTTTATGATCTCAGATAAATCTGCCTCAAGGGAATATAAACATATTGCCAGTGATTAGTAACACTGCAAAAATCTACTGGTTTTGCATCTTATAATATCCCTCTTCAAATATTTTAAAATTCAAATTTGTGTAAAAGAGAACTAGGTACAAAAACATCAAAGTTAATTGAATCTGACAATAACGATATAAGATAAAAATGACAACATAATTATGCAGCAGAAAAGATATCATTTATCTTATAAAGAAAAACCAGCACTTCTAGCTGAAAGATGATAAAATAATTAAGAAATATAATTCAATTTTCAAACTTTAGATTATACAGAGACAAATTTAAGTATAATTAGCAGCTATTATGAGAAATATATACTCTCATTTTACTGTTTTATATAAACAGCTTAATGACCTATGAGTGTCAGCCCACCAAAATAAAATAGAAAACACAATTAGATGAGCTAATACTACTTTATTGTAAGGCTACATCAATGTCCTCTAAGAAAACCTAGATGTAAACTGTGACCAATTCGTTGCTATGAGGTTTTGATAAGGGGCAGAAATAAAACCACAAAACCAAACCACTGTCAGTTAATGTTCTTATTTTGCAGAGTGCTGATGCCAAAATGAATACTGAGCAAGTATTTCTTTAAAATTGCAAGCAGTAGTACTATCTCTTATACCAGAGGCAGGCAACCTCGGCTCTTTTATGACTCATGGACTTCAACTTCCAGAATTCTTGAGTCAGCTAGAATTTGGATGTATTATTGACATCACATTAATCATTATTTCTTTTGATAATGCATGTTCATAAATAAACCAACACTTTTTATATTTCATATACATACATACATACATACATTTCCTCTTGCTTACACCTGAAAATGTCTTTTTTAAATTAAAGAAGCTTATTGTAACTAGCACATCAAAACTCTGAAAACATGTTTTCTCAACCATTTAATTGTTCCTTATTTAAATTATGCACACTGACTCCTAATTGCTTACAGTGTGTCTCCTAATTGTAATTAGGAGAGCTCTGACTTGTAAATCCCTAATTTACACTTACACTTTTCTATGTATTCTTTAAAAATTATGCTAGTTTCTGAACCAGCTCCACCCAGATGTACGTACATACATACATACATACATACATACATACATACATACATACATACATAAATTTGGGTGGGGGGTTAGAATGCTACAAAAGAAAATATTTTGAAGATATTTGAAGAGTAAACCTCTGGTCCCACTGACCAATTGGATTTTGCAGCATTATCCCAGGACATCTATATTTGCCGTTATTCATGAAAGAAAATACAATTCTAATATTTGAGCTAAATTCTCCCCCCTCAAAACATTATTTTCATTTCTTATTGAACCTTTCTCCCATGTTCCTGACAATAACAGGCAGCTGAACATTTGATAATATCTTTCTTCCTCAGAATCAACAATATATTTCAAATTTATATTTGAAAGATAGAGCCTGACATACAGTGAGGGTAAACTAAATTAGTATTAATGTTAAGGGTAAAGCATAAGGGCAGTTGTACATTCAGAAAGGAAACTACTATAAGACTTTGGATGGGTTAATATATATTTCCTCTTAGATTTTTTTTATTAATCTTATAATAGAACACCATATTTCCTCTTATGACAGAAGCCCATCACCTGAAGCCTGATAAATAACCAATGACATAGTTGTGAGATTCTTTTTAATAAAATCAAAGATAAATTAAACTAAATCCTATCTCTTTCCCCCCCCCCCAGATAACTAATATATTCCTTTTTCTATTAGATAAAGCATATTTTTCTCCCAAAGAAAAATGAAGATTTAGATATTAATGCTTCAGTTTTTTAGTACTACTTAAGTAGGCTGGCTTGGTCGCTCAACAGTGAGAAACTGGTGAAGCGGGCACAGCAGTGCCTGCACTTTCTGTGTCCTCAGGTGTATTTTGGAGAAAAGAGTAAGGGTTTTTTTGTATTTAGATTGTTATGCAATATTTTATTTTTATATGGCACTCTATATTTCCCTTCTTCTATCTCCTCCATCTCTAGGTCCATTTCTTCTGCTTCATCCTCTGTTTTCTGGTTTATTTGTTTAGTTTATTTTTATTTTTTTTATTTTATTTTAATTCCATTTATATCCCGCCCTTCTCTGAAGACTCAGGGCGGCTTACAAGCTTAGCAGTAGCCTTCATTCTATGTATATGCCTGCTTATTAGGGCTTTCACACACACCCCAAGCGGCATTATTACAAAGTCAGCTTAATTGCCCCCAACAATCTGGGTCCTCATCATCATACTTTGTAGTCATTATCTGGGAACCTTCCAGTTGTAGCTTCAATTTGGAGATTTGGTCATTTATATCATCTAGGTTATTTTAGTCTCATTATGGTTTCTTTTTGTGTCCTCTGTTTAGTATACCTGTTTAAACATGATTTAAAAAATGGATGATCCTTAGATATAACTAGATTTTTATAATGGAAGATAAGATTTAGAATTAAAATAGTATTTTTTTCTTCTTTTGATATGGGAAATTTGAAAATAAGAGGATTGGTATGAATATTTTTTTAGCTACGGTATATAAATGTAAATAATATTGAGAAAATCATAAATGACAAAGATACTTTAAATATTGATGGAAAATCAAACTTTTATAAGAGTGTGAAAAACAGGATATTGACTTATGAATTGATATTACTGTTATTTGTATAATATTAGTAAAATATGATGCAGATGTCTATATCTAATTCTGTATACATCAATGGTACCAAGAATTATAATTGTCTCATGAGGGGAAAATGGAAAAAATATGGGGAAGAAAGGATGATCAAGAAAAAAATACTGGATTTTGCAGTACTGAACAGATTTATGTTGAAGAAGTTAATGTTAAATATGTAAACCCAGACAACATGTTGTTTACTAAGCTCTAAAGATTGTAATTTTAAAAAAATAATAATAAAACTTATAAAAAAACACCAATGATATTTTTATGGCCACACCTGGAATACTGCATCCAGTTTTGGTCACCACGATGTAAAAAAGATGTCGAGACTCTAGAAAGGGTACAGAGAAGAGCAACCAAGATGATTAGGGGGCTGGAGGCTAAAACATATAGGGAACGGTTGCTGGAATTGGGTATGTGTAGTTTAATGAAGAGAAGGGTGAGGGGTGACATGATAGCAGTGTTCCAATATCTCAGGGGCTACCACAAAGAAGAGGGAGTCAAGCTATTCTCCAAAGCACCTGAAAGCAGGACAAGAAGCAACGGATGGAAACTAGTCAAGGAGAGAAGCAACCTAGAACTAAGGAGAAACTTCCTGACAGTTAGAACAATTAACCAGTGGAACAACCTGCCTCCAGAGGTGGTGAATGCTCCAACACTGGAAATTTTTAAGAAGAGACTGGACAGCCATTTGCCTGAAATGGTATAGGGTTTCCTGCCTGAGCAGGGGGTTGGACTAGATGACCTCCAAGGTCCCTTCCAACTTTTTTTTATTTTTATTATTATTATTATTATTATTATTATTATTATTATTATTATTATTATTATTATTATTATTATTATTATTATTATTATTAAATGGACAAAATATAACCTCTATAAAAAGTCAATTGAAGCCTTTAAGCAGAGCAAGAGGAATTGATTTGGAAGGAGAGAAAATCAGCAGCAATCCTACACTGTTAAACTTGAGCAAAATAGCCTACCTTGGGTTCTATAAAGATTATATACCATGGAGGTTTTGTTGAAGCAAAGAGGGAATGCAACTTGCCTTGGCAAAACATGCCTCGGAACACATGAGGTGTAGTGCAAGGAATCTATTTTCACTAGGAACAAATGCATAGACTACTTTCTGTTCCATTGCACAAACAAAAGCTAAAGAAGGTCATTTACCCTAGACATACTGCAAGGAATAAACTCTGAATAACATTTCTCTTGATCAATATTTTCCTTAAGTAGAAAATATTTCTCTCCAGTTTCAGAAAAATCAAGGAGTTGTATTATGAACATTTTGGATCAACAAATAATATTTATTGTACCTTTCCTTCCCAGGCAAATAAGAGATGCACAGGATTATTAAGTTATTTACATAAAAAGAATGTTTGTTTGTTTGTTTTTTAAAAAAGCCTTGCCCTCCTCTGTTTCTCCCCAAATTTATTTTTGAGTGGATACTCAAAATCATCTGTTACAAGCTTGGTTTCTCTATCTTGTTAACGTCACCATATTTTAGCAAAATATAAAACAGATCTCACCTGAGTGGGGAAAGTTTGATAATCTCTGTTCTCCTTTCTAATTTTATTTTTGGTCAGCCCTTCTAAAGAAGGGGGTGTTTAAATGGAAGACTGATCTTTAAAATAGTACTTTTCTATTGTCCTGGTGTTCGTGCTGTTCCTCTTGTGAGGAGATAGCCAGCCTTCTCCATCATTACAGTCCTTTAACTTTCAGCAAATGCTATAAGGAGAATTCTCACCTTTTCCACCAGCACAAACATTGGAAGAGACCTATGTACAAGTGCTACACATATATAGAAGTCTCTTCCACTCTTGGAATGCCACAGTATGCCGATGAGGGTTGCAAACAGCCCAAAGTAAAACAACTTGGTTGACTGTCTTTGCCAGACTGAACCAAGAAAATCACATTACTTCAGAAATCAGCTGTTAGAGCATGCTTCTTTGATTATTTGCTGAAGTGAAGAAACTCTTTAAAGATTTGCATTGCCTAATTGTGCATTTCTAGCAAAGTTCTTAAAATACATAGATATAGCAGTCTGCAATATTTAACTATATTTATGAAAATAATTATTGTTGATTCTTTAATCGTAAGTATATCTCATTTCTACTGTCAGATTAAAAAACCAGCCTCAGCAGAAATATGGACCAAATATAAAGATCAAGAAATTTAAAGTCCATAATTCCTGTAAGATAGATGAAACTATAAGATGCATGTATACCATATTTCACAGACTGGTCAATAAGTAAGACTTTAAATTGGTTTGACTCAAGGCAGTGATAGTTTTTCTATCCTGCAGGTCTTACAATAAACAGCACAGCTATTATATATTTGGAGGTTTGTGGCACTGGGTTGAATGTATTCATCATTATTTGACAGCATTTCAATACTCTAATATAAAGAGAAAGTAAAATAATGCCAGATTGCTTTCAAACTATATTAAGAATGTCAAAATTATTTTTCTTCATTAATGCATTCTAAAAGCTTACCTATACAGCAATAACATTATCTCCAAAATAACTTTTTTTACTGGAACTTACCCTTCAATATCAAAATTTCAAATAAAAATAACATTTCACCATATAAGACAGATGCCTTACAAAGGACAACAATTCAAAGGAAAAAATTCAGTTAGTTTTGCCTGACATGTAATTCTAGCCCAATATTTTAAAAAGTCATCTTAAAGAATAAATAAGAGTCTGATATTTGGTTTCATAGATAAATTCAGTGTCTACTGAATAATCAAAGATGACCAATAAGCAGATGTTTCTGAAAATCTTTTATTTTTTTATTTTTTGGTTACTAACTATAAGATATATTCTCCTGAAAAACAATGCTGGGAAAACAAGTTAATAATATTTGAAACTTGTAAGTATAAATACCTATAATACTTTCAGTAACCTAAAATTAGTTCTACAGCTCTCATTGCAGCTCCTACAACATTTTTATGTTCCAGTACTGAAATCTGCAGTTGGGGAGAACCTATTTCCCAAGTATGTTTATAAATGTCCAATTAAGAAACTATCAATGTTAATAAGAATAAAGGAGACAGCAATGTGCAGAAATGCCTAAAGGATACTAGTCTAGAAAAGCAAGAATATAGGTAACCATTCTCCAGAGAAATCCCACAGACTGAAGGCATATGGCTTCTCAAAAGAATCTAAACTGGTAATGATTTTTCCCATTTTTCCCCTCCCAAATCTCTTTCAGGAATCCTACTGTTTCATAAATAAAACCTTTATAACAAATGCAGTCCAAGCTCTGATCTATGCAAAACAATCAATGTTTAGTTGCAGACAGCTGACAATGCAATATGCAGGAATTATCACTGCATAATTGACACACTGGTGTGCACTTCTGCTTAATTTAATAGCAAGAATCCAACTCCCCTATGTGTTTTTATACATACTTAGCATTGTTGTTTCAGCTTTGTGCCTTCCTCTTCATAATGAGGCTGATCACTGTGTTCTTTGATAACAGATGGTTGCAGGACAAATGTATTTTTAGATGGAGATGTTCAATACATGTCAGTCTGGGAATGCAGAATTTGAATTTTGAACATCAACATTTACAAAAAATTTGAACGTGTCCTCTGTTTTTTCAGTCTATTCTCTTTTGAAACATCCCCCTCTCCACCCCAACACTTCTGGATGCTGCAGGCCTAATTAATTAATTGACTTGTAGTGTTTGATACCAGCTTCATTAGCTTCAAAAAAGGGTTGAACCAATTCATGAAGTCAGAGTGATCAATAGCCTTGATGGCTCCTTCTCAGACTCATCTTTTGGGAGACTAGTGCAGTTGGTTGGCCACTGCGAATAAGCTTTTAGTGTGTTTGCTTGTTCAGTTTTCCTGTTGCTTTCCAGTGTACCTGTTTTTCCTTTCATAAATAAATACCAGGAAAATGAAAGCGCTATTATAGTTGTTATAATTAAGGTAAAGGTAAAGGTAAAAGTTCCCCCGCACATGCGTGCTAGTCGTTTCCGACTCTAGGGGCTGGTGCTCATCTCCGTTTCAAAGCCGAAGAGCCAGCGCTTGTCCGAGGACGTCTCCGTGGTCATGTGGCCGGCATGACTAGACGCCAAAGGCGCATGGAGCGCTGTTACGTTCCCACCGTAGTTATAATTAAGCCACTGCTTTATTCTAAAGACAAACCGTTTCTTAAACATGTTTTGAGATTATCAGCATAAACCTTCTGATAGTGAGGATGTGAAAACCTATAAAAACAAAATTTTCAGTTCAGAAAAGATATTCGGAAGTTCTATTTTCTTTCTCTCTTTTTAAGAGCAAGAAATGAAGTTAGGAAAGAGAACAGACACTTTTCATTCAGATCTCAGACACTGAAATTTAAATGATGGAAACACATTGACTGGCTTTTGATCAGGGTTAAAGTTAAAACTTTATCATCAATTTCAAGATGGTGGATGAGTAATAAACATTATTTGAAGCTCTACTTAGTGCAAAAAAGAACTTTAGCCAGAGATAATTTGAAGCCTAGGCTTGATACTGTTGTGAATCTCTCTATTCTGAAGGGCCTGTTACATAAATCTGGGCAATTTTTCAAATGTACTGCCTTTCCAACTACTTCCATTTCTCCCATGTGCTGACCTTTTTAGTTACTGATAAACTAACACACCTGTGCTTTTTGTCCTCACTTGGCAAGCCAAATATAGAAGCCCTCATATGTCACCTTCATGTTGTCTAATAAAGCCTTTTTTCTTCTGAATACAATAGAAATTTCCCTTTTTAACTGGCCTTTCATTTCAGGTTGTGTGTGTGTGTGTGTGTGTGTGTGTGTGTATGTATGTATGTATGTATGTATGTATATATATATCTATATATGTGTGTGTGTGTGTGTGTGTGTGTGTGTGTGTGAAATTTTTGTTAAGCATTCAGAATACACTTGCTTAGTCCCAGACACGGGACAAATCTTATTTCCTATTTCAGCCTAGCCCAAGGCCATCTACAGGCAGTAGCCACAGCAGTGGCAGCTCATATTTGTGTAAATTTTTTGGCTCCCTTTATTCTTTGTTAGCAAGCCAAAAAATTTTTTTTTACACAAATATGAGCTGTCACTGCTGTGGCTACTGCCTGTAGATGGCCTTGGGCTAGGCTGAAACAGGAAATAAGATTTGTCCCGTGTCTGGGACCAAGCAGTATTTCTCACAGAAAAGTATTGCAGGAACACATGTTTTGCTATACACAGGTTTATTCCCTTTCTGTGTATTGGAACACAACAAAAAAGGGAGGAAAAAAAGTAAATTGGACATAATGTCAAACAAAACTCCAAAAATGGGCTGGACAAAAGTATTGGCACCCTTTCAAAATTGTGGGTAAACAAGATTGTTTCAAGCATGTGATGCTCCTTTAAACTCACCTGGGGCAAGTAACAGGTGTGGGCAATATAAAAATCACACCTGAAAGCAGATAAAAAGGAGAGAAGTTCACTTAGTCTTTGCATTGTGTGTCTGTGTGTGCCACACTAAGCATGGACAACAGAAAGAGGAGAAGAGAACTGTGTGAGGACTTGAGAACCAAAATTGTGGACAAATATCAACAATCTCAAGGTTACAAGTTCATCTCCAGAGATCTAGATTTGCCTTTGTCCACAGTGCACAACATTATCAAGATGTTTGCAACCCATGGCACTGTAGCGAATCTCCCTGGTCGTGGACAGAAGAGAAAAATTAATGAAAGGTTGCAACGCAGGATAGTCCGGATGGTGGATAAGCAGCCCCAAACAAGTTCCAAAGAAATGCAAGCTGTCCTGCAGGCTCAGGGAGCATCAGTGTCAGCGCAAACTATCTGTCGACATTGAAATGAAACGCTATGGCAGGAGACCCAGGAGGACCCCACTGCTGACACAGAGACATAAAAAAGCAAGATTACAGTTTGCCAAAATGTACTTGAGTAAGCCAAAATCCTTGTGGGAAAACGTCTTGTGGACAGATGAGACCAAGATAGAGCTTTTTGGTAAAGCACATCATTCTACTGTTTACCGAAAACGAAATGAGGCCTACAAAGAAAAGAACACAGTACCTACAGTGAAATATGGTGGAGGTTCAATTATGTTTTGGAGTTGTTTTGCTGCCTCTGGCACTTGGTGCCTTTAATGTGTGCAAGGCATCATGAAATCTGAGGATTACCAAAGGATTTTGGGTCGCACTGTAGAGCCCAGTGTCAGAAAGCTGGGTTTGCGTCCGAGATCTTGGGTCTTCCAGCAGGACAATGACCCCAAACATATGTCAAAAAGCACCCAGAAATGGATGGTAAGAAAGCGCTGGAGAGTTCTGAAGTGGCCAGCAATGAGTCCAGATCTGAATCCCATTGAACACCTGTGGAGAGATCTTAAAATTGCTGTTGGGAAAAGGCGCCCTTCCAATAAGAGAAACCTGGAGCAGTTTGCAAAGGAAGAGTGGTCCAAAATTCCGGGTGAGAGGTGTAAGAAGCTTATTGATGGTTATAGGAAGCGACTGATTTCAGTTATTTTTTCCAAAGGGTGTGCAACCAAATATTAAGTTAAGGGTGCCAATAATTTTGTCCGGCCCATTTTTGGAGTTTTGTTTGACATTATGTCAAATTTGCTTTTTTTCCTCCCTTTTTTTGTTGTGTTCCAATACACACAAAGGGAATATGTATGTGTGTATATATATATATATATATATATATATATATATATATATATATATATATATATATATATATATATATATATATATATATATATCACACAGACACACATATGCACAATCTCATCATTATGACTTTTAGCTGGGTGAAATGGTGCATCATAGGTATTTTATTTTTTTGAACCAAGGTACCTCAAATGGAGTATTTTTAAGAATGTACCCAAAATCTGGGAACCATGACTCCCGAAAGAATGAACTTTGGGAAAGTTGAGGCTACTTCAGTGTTACAGGTTTCACTGCTGGGCCACTGCTGTGATCATGTGATCTTCATTTTCAATGTTCCATGACATCCCAGTCAGTTTTTCAATTTCTCTTTCCACTCTCTACCCAACAGCAGCCACATACCTGCCTGCTGGAAAGGAAAGGAGAGGAGAGGATGGGGAGGGGGAGAGGGGTAGGAGAAAGGAATGGAGAGGGTTCCTTTTCTCCTCCATGCTGCCCTCTAAACACTTTCCTGATTGTTGTTGTTTCCCTGCGAGTCTTCCCTCTTGTTACCCACACACATCCTTACTGATCCACATGTACAATTCCTAACTTGCATCCCAGCACACCCCCTCACTTCCTTCCCTGCCTGGCAGAATCCACTTATCTGCCTTGTATTGTTCAAGTAAATTTCTATTATTGACCTTGAAAATCCATACTTTAGTGCAAGTTACAAAAGTATGTATAAGAAGCAGGTGATAAGCTTTCTAAGGAGTGTGATCATTTTACAATTCTGGAAAAGAATTTTGGGGGTTAAATACTTTTGTTTTTCCAAATCAGATTGCAAAGGTTTAAAAATATGCTTTCAATAATTTCATTACAGTTTCCTGTAAAGAGCTATTTGTGCCATATGCAATTCTTGTTGACATTTTAACTCTCACAACAGCTTCACGAAATAGATTGCAAATGGTGACTGTCTCAGGTTTTCTTGGTAAACTTCACACGTAGCAATGATTTCAGTAGAAATATTTTCATATGTTCAGAAATAAACCTCAGTCTACCAGTTTGGACTTCTTCCTCAGCTTGAAGATCTATGCTTTAGGCTAGTGTGGTTGAAGACCCATCTAAACAGTATGCATAGGTTTTTCATTATAACTTGCTTGTTGCCATCAGTTTACTCTTTTGCTTTTATTGTTATATTTGTTTTATTGTTATTTTTCTGTTTTCTTTACTTTGTAAATCATCCAGCATTGCTAGGAGTCAGGAGGTATACAAATTTAAATCATCATTTATATTTGGCTGTATATATGAACTGAGAACAACAGGTATTGTGATGATGTGTTTGCACAGAAATTCATTGTGCTGCTTTCCTTCATACAATTAATACAAAGGTTACATTTATCAAAACATCTTAAACTGAAAACATTAAATTGTGCTTATGAAGGTTAGACATAAATGATAGTCTGAGTTTAATGATAGCAAATAAGCAGTTTACTCAAATCTATTAATTCATAACAAGAAAATCATGACACTTAGACACTCTCTCACACACAAATCATGCTACTAATCCCAAAATACATTCAGTGATATTACAGGTGGTCCTCAACTTACAACCACAATTCAACCCAAATTTTCTGCTGCTAAATGAGATATTTGTTAAATGAATTTTGCCCCATTTTGCGACCTTGCTTGCCACAGTTGTTAAGTGAATAACTGTAGAGGTTAAGTTAGTAACATGATTGTTAAGTGAATCTGCTTTTCCCATTGACTTTGCTTGTCAGAAGGTCAGAAAAAGTGATCACATGACCCCAGGACACTGTAACCATCATAAGTATGAGTCAGTTGCCAAGCATTTGGATTTGATCACATGACCACGGAGATGCTGCAACAATTGTAAGTCTGAAAAATGGTCACTAGTAACTTTTTTCAGTGCTGTTTTAACTTTGAATGGTCACTAAATAAACTGTTGTAAGTTAAGGTTTACCTGTATTTTACCAGATATAGAATAACTATGAATTAAGTTGTCAAAATATATATTCATCTCTTACTTGCTGGTTTACGGGAAAATTCCTGTTGATTTTTTTAATCTATAAAAGGAAAAGGAAAAACAGATTAAGAAATTAACTGATTCAATTATGATTCAGTCACATGAAAGAAAGTGGCATTATTATATACTTCCTCTGTGAAACTTATACATATTAATAGGTTGTTCATTTTAAAAATAATTTTTAAGGTGTGTAAAGGGCAGGAGGAATAACCTTGGGGAACAGGGGAAAGAACTACATCCAAGACAACAGTGAGATAAAAGATATTTGAGTCTGGTCCAAGACTGAAACCTGAATAAATATCTCAAGACCACCCTCTGTTCTCGTGAAGGCAAGGGGGAAGTTCATCCAGACTTGCAGCACTCCGTTACTATAATCTTTTAATAAAAAATAAGATGCACATGCTTGGTTTCCTACTGTGGTCTATCTTGATGGGCTGATAAAGTGTCATTCTTGAACTTTGTACTTAAATGTTCTCATCAAATGTAACACTGCTATTGTGCAAAGCAGGCTTCTACTAAAATATCATTTCAGTTTATTTTATATAAATTTAATTCTGTAAATGTCTCTTAAATAATCTTTTTCTAAACATCTCATATTCTGTATGGCAATAATCAATTAGAAGAAAAATTACATTTTTATTCAGAGAAAAAATAAAATAGATTGAGAGGTAAATATTGAATAGATGAATGCTAACAAAATACTGTCACATAACAGATGTGACTCAGCTTCACATTTCCAGAAACTATTTAAAAAAGAGAAAATAACAAATCTCCAAAAGATGTTATTCGAGATAAAAAATAGATCTGAACTCATTCTAGGTCAATATGTATTTTCTGATACTGTCTCTGTTAAGCTCCACAATGCAATTCTACTCCACGTTATTCTCTGGTTAAAAATATACTGTCTTCTTGGAGCAAAATGTACTTCTAAGTACTTTCACCTTAGGCACATACAGAGAAAGGCACAATAAGAACAAAACAGAGCTAAGAATACAAAGTAAACAACTCAAATATATAACAAAAAAGTAAAAGACACTAAGCTCCACCTAACTCTACAGATCTTTCGATGATTTCCTGTTTCTAATTATCTAGCTTTTGTACAAAGATGGAAGGGGGTGTGTGTTTCTTACATGGAGCAATCCCAATTGGTAAACCAGGTATCTCTCTGTGATATAGACCAAAAGGACAAAGGCAAAATGTGCCCTAAATAACTTTGGTATCTTCTGCAAATCTTGGAAACCCCTTATTGCATAAAAGATGGAAAACAATTTTTAGGATTGCCTCTAATTTACATACCTTCTTAGTTTACACACACACACAAGTTTACAAGTGTATCATTGATCTGGCAACAATTTATGAATGTACCTTTTAAAAATAGATCATATAACACCAGACAATGATTTTTTCCTAGAAATTTATGATTTTCCTTTGACTTTATATAGTTTCGGATCTTGATAAATGCTAGAGGAAGAATGTTCATGTTCCAAGGACAACTATAAAAATGGTCATTTATTTATTGGTTAGGCATAAACATTTATTTCCACAATTAAAGTTAAGTAACAGTTCTTTCCCAGAAAAAAAGACTGTGCAGTGGCCAGCATGAATATTCCTTTAGGAATGTTATTTCTAAACACCTAAACATTAAAAACAACAAAAACACAGGTTATTCTGTTTAAATGCTTTGTTTATAGGTATGTGTGTGGGGTCTATGACAATTCGCCATGGCCAACTCACTGCAGGAAAACTTACCACAGTCAACTTGCCACGGCCAACTCACCAAAGGACAACTCGCAGCGGGACAAGAGTTACACTAATGTCAAAGAAATGGTGGAACAGAATCATTAAAAAAGGGATGCAAAAACAGGGACATAATGAAATGTGAATGACAAAACTGAAAATATTTTTTAATTTATTTTAAATAGTTAAATTGAATTGTTATATTGTCCTGCAGCAAGTTGTCCCACAGCAAGTGGACCATGGCAAGTTGTCCTGTGATGAGTTGGGTATGGTGAGTTGGCTGTGGAAATTTGGCCCTGGCAAGTTGGCTATAGCAAGTTGGTTGCAGCGAGTTGGCCATGGTGACTTGTCCCATTCCGATAGGTGTGTGCGTGCATGCATATATATTTGTGTTTGTGTATATATAAGTATATGTACACACACATACACACACTGTATATGGTGCAGTGGTTAGAATCAGTATTGCAGGCTAACTCTGCTCATAGCCAGGAGTTCAATCCTGACCGGCTCAAGGTTGACTCAGGCTTACATTTTTCTGAAGTCAATCAAATGAGGACCCAGATTGTTGGGAGCAATATGCTGGCAGTGTAAACAGCCCTGAGGTGCTGCAAAGCATTACAGAGGCTAAGGTATAAAGTATAAGGCTAAGTGATGTTGCTATATATATAAAACAGTGTCCTATTGGATGGAAATAGAAATGGAAACCATTATATTAAATGTTGGTCCTTTGTCAACCATAATGGTGTCTTTCCACAATGTTACAACAATCTACATTCCTTGCTGTGTTGGTAAAGTACAAGTGTACTAGGTCTGAACTTTATCTAAAGTATGATCTATTAATTTCTCAGAATTTCATGTATTTTTACTCATATCTACTTGAATTGAATTAACTATTTAAAAGATCCACTAGTGCATCATTGTGAGAATTCTTTGTTTTCCAAAGACTAGACATATCACACTGTAGCTGGTAACTGTACTCAATGTTTTATTGTGGCACACATCTTTCCCAACATTTGGTTGTTGTTTTGGGCTAACTCAATCTTCCTAATCCTAACCCTTGCAAGTTGATATAGCTACATAAATACTTAGTCCATAGCTTGTGTTCCTGGCAGTTGACTGATACCCTTCTTGCTTTCTATAATACCATGTTTCCCCAAAAGTAAGCCCTAGCTTGATTTTTGGTGGTGGGCCTAATATAAGCCTTACTCCAAAAATAAGCCCTAGTTCTGGGGAAAGGCACACGCCTAAAAATCAAGCTAGGGTGGGGGTAGAGTGTGAAGCTGCCCCATGTGTCCTGCACTCACTTAGCTTACAGGTAGGACCGCCGCAGCCAGGCCTCCCATGCCCTGACACTTGTCAAGCCATGTGGTTCATCATGCCAATGCCACTGCTCCCGGCAGGAGGTTGCACAGCACTTTGGGCTGTTTCCTTTGCTTGCAGCAGGACGCCGCGTGGCTCTTCAGGCCATTTCTGCTGCTCATGGCAGGATGCCACAATACAGAAACAGCCCGAAGAGCCACGCGGTGTCCTGCCATGAGCAGCAGAAACAGCCCAAAGTGCCATGTGGTTTCTTGCCATGAGCAGCAGACACAGCCCAAAGAGCCACCCGGCGTCCTGCTGTGAGTAGCAGAAATGGCCCAAAGCCATGGTGTCCAGACGCAAGTGGCAGCAAGCGGCCGCAGAAGAAGTCAAGCAGCAGTGTGACAGGTGTCAGGTGTGGGAGGCCTGGCTAGTGGTCCTAAGGTAAGACTTAGTGCCTCTTTTGGAGGAAAAATATATATAAGACAAGGTCTTAATTTCAGGGAAACACAGTAGTTGTGCATTCCAGACATTGCTTCCCGATTTCTCATCTTCTTGTTTTGTTCCTCCTTTTCTCTTCTACATACCCACACTTTTGTAGGCTAAGGGCCTGGTTGGGTTGAGATTACCAATGGACATCAGCAGGTTCCCCAAAATGCTGGTATGGCTCCATTAGCCAGACACCTGCAACACCCCCATGCATGCTTGTGACTGAACTGTGAGGTGGGGGAGGGAATGACTGACTGACTGACTGACTGACTGAGCTCATCTTCTCTCAAGTTTCTGAGATTGTAAACTTTTACTGTCATTTGAGGGAAGCGATGAGCTGAAGATATCCTTGGGGAGGAGGGAGTGGGAAGCATTTCTTCCCAGCTGCAGCTGCTTTTCTCAACTGCAAACAGCAACATAGCTTCCTTCCCTCACATGCCTCCACACTTTCAGAAAGGCAACATTATTTTCTGCTTCCCTCTAACATTCCTCTATTTGCACAGGCAACTTTGCAAAGCTTTAGCTAAGTTTCCTACCTTGCCACATTCACAACAGAATCTATTCTCTCTGTGGTTTGTTTGACCTCCCTTGATGGGAGAAATGTTGCCTTTCGTCAGGTACCTCCTTTTTTCTTTCCTTTCTCAATCTCACTGTCTCTGTGTAGTTCTTCCAGGTACATTGATAAATGTAGTGTTGAAGAGCTTGCTGTGAAGAATCCTTTCCTCAGAGCATGGCATTGACAGGAGGTGAGATATCAAAAGAAGGTAGAAATTAATTTAAAATGGCAAGCCTAGGACAGTGGGGCACATCTATCTGCTTCATTCAGCACCACAACGTGCAACTACATTTTGTACCAAAATTGTTTCAAACTGAAAAATCCTTAGACTAATGATTGAGAAACATACAAATGCCTACATTTTAATATCAGATGATATTGATTATATTGCAATAATTGTGAGGGTCATTAAAAGCTTCACTAAAATGTTTGTTCTTCACAAAGAGAAATAATAATTAAGACAAATCTATTAGACTGCATATACAGATGTCTATACATCAGATTAAATGTAATATTTTAAAATAACTTTCATTTTCACTTTAAAACAAGCATTTAATCTTTTACCCATATTAATAACTGATCAAACTTAAAGGTATTTTAGGTTTATATTTTTTAAGGCACTCATTTTAGGTTTATATTTTTAAGGCATTTCATAATTTATATGAATACATTACTGGGCTGCAAGACTAATCGGAGCTAGATTGTAGAGAAACAATTTCCACATACATCATGCTCAACATACTTGCTATGTCTAGTCATAATAATACCTAGTATGTCAGTAGTATCTACATTTGGAAGTCTGCACTGAGATAAACTCATTTGGTTTGCATTCATATCATACTTGCACAGGAATTTGGAAGCTTCTTAGAAATGAGTATGGCCATGAAATAATGCAGAAGACAGAAAATCAGAGATTGACAGCCACCAACCTCCCTCTGACATCACAATCTAATATTTCACTGTTTCTGCTGTCCTTACCCTAAGGTGGCTGAAGTGATTTCTCTCTACTCTACACTTCCTTCAAATTCAGCTGTTCAGATTATTTACCATTCAGTCTAGATGACAGACCACTATGATTTTGTGTTGCTTATTTCTTAAAAATAACAGGAGCTTCTGGAGTCATGCAGCTGAGCAATAAAGAGAGAGAAGAAATTCTGCCCGATATTTGACAAACTTTTCTTATCCTATTATTTTTTGGTCATCGTTACAAATCAAAATGCTATGAAGTAAAACAGCATCAACTGGCATCATCTCACCATGACTCTGTACATCAGCAAGCTAAAATATTCACTGAGTCAAGCTAAGTGGTAATTTATAAACTTTACCCCAGACTGATATGTTGACACGGCTTTTGAGCAACATACTTGCTGAGATTATTCAATCCTACAAAAGCTTGATCTATTTATTCTGAAATTTTCAATGGAACAAGAATCCATAAATTTATGGTGAGTTTATTACTTCTGAGATACTGAAAAATGGCATTATTGCCAACAGCAAATAAAGATGAGATTCAAATATAGTTCATCCTGTTTGGTACCTCAACTTATTTGAATAGCTACAGAAGTACTTCTAAACTGCATATCAAGTGAAACCACAATCAGTGACCTAAACCGAGTTATCTTATACTAACAAAAAATATAAAAATGGTTAACTTGAATAGTGCTAACACTACCGTGTGAAAGTTAGATGAATACCAAATATATCTAATCATATCCAAATTGTTGTTAGGCATTTTCTCTATAATTGTGTGGCTAAATAATTGCTTTTGTCTTTAAATATAATCCATTATTCTATTAGCTCTCTACTTCTACTGCCATCTAATGTTTAAATTGATAAGTAGATTAGAGATCAATTTCTCTTAATTCACCAAAATTAATTAAGATTTTTTTAAATTAATGATTACTTTAATCTGTTTATATGCTAGGTTTTCTTCACTGTAGTAATCCACAATCATTGTTGTGGCTGCAGGTGTTTTGTCTCTCCAGATGTGGGTATGATCCATTTCTGACTTTGGTTGGGTTGCACTTCTCTATTCAAGAGTGCTATGCAGTCTCTAGTATCTTCCTGGGTTCAAAGCTCCTGCTCAATGACAGTTTGCATAGCTTTATCTGATGCACTCTTTCCATGATTGGGTAGCCTTTCAGAAAGTCACTTATCAGAGACCACCCAAAAGCTTCAACTTGTCTGGTATGTAGCAGCATGGACAGTGAGGTGCATGCCTCAGTATCTCCAAGTAACATCTATGTTTCACAAGCTATATTAGGTGCCAGTTGCTTCTAAGGCTAATTAATTGGGCCTGGTTACTTGAGGGACTACTTGTCTCTGGTAGTATCTGCCTGGCCAATTCAATTGGGCAGGTTAATATACTCTGAATTCCCTTGATTAAACAATGCCATCTATAGGAACCCTTAAGATGGAAGTGCACCTTCTCTGTAGCACCATCTGATCTCTGGCATGAAATTCTTCCCAAGATCTAGACAGCCTTTACTCCACTCATGCTTCAAAAGAGCTTGAAGACCTAGCTCTTCTCCAAGGCCTTTAGTGAGGGTGAACTATTTTTGTGGTGCAAATCTGGTAATCCTGCACCAAGGCTGACCAAAGAGAAGTTGCTACCCCAGAAAGAATAAGATATTGAAATTCCCCATTTCATATACTTTAATCCCAAGGATACAATTGGGATAGTGTTATCCATTACATTTGAGAAAATAAGTTAATGTAGGGTGCACAGGACAGATGTTATGGCATGAATCTCAACAGAGAAGAAAAGTTAGAGGGAATTCAGAAGAACCATTTATCACCTAATCCAATTGCCTAATTTTTTCTACAGATAGGATTTATTATATCGTATCTTTACTGCGAGTCCCTTGGACTGCAAGGCGATCAAACCGGTCAGTCCTAGAGGAGATCAACCCTGACTGCTCTTTAGAAGGCCAGATCCTGAAGTTGAAACTCAAATACTTTGGCCACCTAATGAGAAGGAAGGACTCACTGGGGAAGAGCCTAATGCTGGGAAAGGTTGAGGGCAAGAGAAGAAGGGGACGACAGAGAATGAGATGGCTGGATGGAGTCACTGAAGCGGTAGGTGTGAGCCTAAATGGACTCCAGAAGATGGTAGAGAACAGGAAGGCCTGGAAGAACATTGTCCATGGGGTCGCAATGGGTCAGACATGACTTCGCAGCTAACAACAACAAATCTTTACTGGTTTATTGTAAGGAAGATGATCATTACTTGTTTCTTAACAGTTAAACTTCTATGCTTAGTGCAATGGTATAAAAGTTAATTTCTCCCTTCTCTCTTTCCATTTTTTTAACCAGTGAGACTATACTGGGAACTTACACTGAATTTATGTTAGCTTACTAAATAAGTTATGTTCTTGCAAAAATAAACCCTCTAGGACCAATGTGATAAACATTATTTCAGCTGGCAGTTATAATTACAGAGTTAATCAGAGGCAATTGTAATTTGGCTTAAAATGCTAGATACAACTGAGAAAGTTATTATTATATCAAAAATAGCCTGGAACACAAGTTAAAATTAATAACATAAAATTATTTAGCATATGCATAAAGGTTAGAATTATTCCCATTTGTGAAGGTTATAGAGAAATATATAGTCATACATAGAGGCAGCATTATATGGATGAATAAGTAATAATGTAATTGGCTTGCATAGCATAAAACTTTGCATATGGTAAACAGATTATATGTTTGTCATGTTTCTACAACACATCAAATTTTCAGTATTAATAAAGTGTTCTGTAAAAGGATATATGTTTCCATGAAATATACAATTTCTCAATGGATTCCATTACAGCTGAACCTAATTTTAAATGCTTTCAAATAGAGAACATTTGATAATAAATGAAGTAAAATATAGAAAATAATACTTCCCTTTATAGAATTAGTAGGCTGAATTTTTAAAAGATTATAACAAGAAAGACTAAGAAAAATAAATGTTTGAAACTCAATTACTTTAGATTCTAAATTTCTGGTTTGTGAATATTGAACAAGACCTAAAGAGGTGGTGGATTAGAGAAGTGAAGGGCTTGAAAAGGATCAAAGAAAATAAATAGAGATGACAATGCAGAGAGCAGAAACAGAAAACAAGATAAGTTTGACCAATAGTTACCGATTACCCATTTACATTATAATGTATCGGATCTAATGGATCAAATGTAAACATTTGATTTTAACTGACAATTCCATAGTATTGACTGAAAAAGTTTATACAGCATGAACTTTTTCATCTGGTTTTTAAATTTATTGCATTATTCTGAACTTACAATGTAAAGGAAATAAATCTAATTATCTATCTCATGTAACGTTATACTTTACTAGCAGAGACAGTCTCCTATGACTACATAATAAAGAAGCAAAATTTGATCTAGTTTTATTTTCAGCTCTAGTTTGGTATTGTGAAAAAGAAAGCGATACTAATAATCATAAAATAGATTATGAAGATATTTTTTTCAATAAATTTTCATAGAATTTGAGTTGGTAATAGACTTGAGTAGACTTCTCTGGGAAAGCTTTAAGCAGAGTTGATGCACACAAAATTTGGCACTTGGCCTGCGAGGCACTTATGAGAATTGGGATCAAATATATGTGGAAAATATGATAAACCTCTAAGAAATATACTTGCATTGTGCTTTGTGAGATTGGAGATATTAATTGCTATTGCTTGTAGCCAGTCGATACAGTCTTCAGCAGACAGACACTGAATTATTCCACTGCAAATGCCATCCACAGCAACTACTTGGAATGCATTTTGCCTGTAAACATGAAATAGATTAACTTGGAATGTAATCCAACACAGCCAATTTAATATTACCAGTTTATTAATATTTGCAGAACAAATTCATCCCACTTATATACTTCTCATAATACACGTTACCCACCAAACATATTGTTTTTTTAAACTATTATCATATGATTCTCTCTATATTTAGCACTTTTACATGGCATATGATGAGATAAAACTTGGCAAATCATGTAGGATCAGCTGAATACAAATTGCTTCTACTGCTGCTTTTCTTACACAAAAAGCTGGAAAATGCAGGAGTTTGGCAGATTGTAGAAGCTGTAACGGCTAGTACAAGGTGCTTTTCAGACATTGTGGTATAGTTTGAGTCTACTGATTCTGGCTCAGAGTTACCTGTGGCATTTTGGGGGAATTTTATAGATCTATACAGCATATCTTTCTCCACAAGTAAAGAGGTATACTTTGTGCAAGGATCTTAATTATGACTAAGACCATAATTTTCTACATAAATATTACATAGATTTCTGAATAACAAATTTGCATTTCTAAAATTAAAACATACCAAATTACTTCTTAAGCAAGAATGAAGTATGGTTGGTAAGCCTGGTTATATTTATTAATAGTTATATTTTATTTGTATTTATTTTCTTCTATTTACATTTCAATTATGTGGCTTTTTTAATTCTTTGTGTTATCTTTTGTTATAGTTGAAGGAAGCCAAACCATCTATAATCACTAAGTACAATTAATCCATCGATTCATTTATAAAACTCATACAGTGGCTCATACATGAACCATAACCTGGCCAGATGACAAAACAATTAAAACATTTTAAGAAACGGATAACCACAATAAAAACTATTGGCACCCCGAGACAACATTCTCCCATACATTATAGTTTTGTTTAATAATAATAATAATAATAATAATAATAATAATAATAATAATAATAATAATAATAGAAGAAGAAGAAGAAGAAGAAGAAGAAGAAGAAGAAGAAGAAGAAGAAGAAGAAGAAGAAGAAGAAGAAGAAGAAGAAGAAGAAGAAGAAGAAGAAGAAGTAGTTGGAAGGGACCTTGGAGGTCATCTAGTCCAACCCCCTGCTCAGGCAGGAAACCCTATACCATTTCAGGCAAATGGCTGTCCAGTCTCTTCTTAAAAACTTCCAGTGTTGGAGCATTCATCACTTCTGGAGGCAGGTTGTTCTACTGGTTAATTGTTCTAACTATCAGGAAGTTTCTCCTTAGTTCTAGGTTGCTTCTCTCCTTGACTAGTTTCCATCCATTGCTTCTTGTCCTGCTTTCAGGTGCTTTGGAGAATAGCTTGACTCCCTCTTCTTTGTGGTAGCCCCTGAGATATTGGAACACTGCTATCATGTCACCCCTCACCCTTCTCTTCATTAAACTACACATACCCAATTCCAGCAACTGTTCCCTATATGTTTTAGCCTCCAGTCCCCTAATCATCTTTGTTGCTCGTCTCTGTACCCTTTCTAGAGTCTCGACATCTTTTTTACATCGTGGTGACAAAAACTGGATGCAGTATTCCAGGTGTGGCCTTATCAAAGCATTGTTAAGTGGTATTAGTACTTCACTTGATCTTGATTCTATCCCTCGGTTAATGCAGCCTGGCACTGTGTTGGCTTTTTTGGCAGCTGCAGCACACTGCTGGCTCATATTTAAGTGATTGTCTACTAGGACTCTGAGATCCCTCTCACAGTTACTACTATTGAGCAAGGTACCACCTATACTATACCTGTGCATTTGATTTTTCCTGCCTAAATGTAGAACCTTACTTTTTTCACAATTGAATTTCATTTTGTTAGATAGCGCCCAGTGTTTGAGTCTGTCCAGATCATCCTGTATTTTAAACCTATCTTCTGGAGTATTGGCTATTCCTGCCAGCTTGGTGTTGTCTGCAAATTTGATGAGTTCCCCATCTATCCCCTCATCCAAATCATTGATGAAGATGTTGAAGAGCATTGGGCCCAGAACAGAGCCCTGGGGCATCCCACTACACACTTCCTTCCATGTAGATGCAGTTCCATTGAGGACCACACGCTGAGTACGGCCTGTCAGCCAGCTACGAATCTATGTGGTGGTGATGCTATCTAACCCACATTTTTCTATATTATCAAGTAGTAGGTTGTGATCTACTTTATCAAATGCCTTACTGAAGTCCAAGTAAATTATATCTACAGCATTCCTCTGGTCCACTAATTTTGTCACTTGGTCAAAGAATGTAATAAGATTTGTCTGGCATGATCTGTTTTTGACAAACCCATGTTGACTTTTAGTGATGACTTTGTTTGCATCAAGGTGTTCGCTGATTTGTTGTTTGATTATCTTTTCCAGAATCTTCCTAGGTATTGAGGTCAGGCTGATAGGTTTGTAGTTTCCTGGATCTATTTTTTTCCCTTTTTTGAAGATGGGAGCTACATCAGCTCTCTTCCAGTCCTCTGGTAGTTCCCCAGTGCTCCAGGATCTTTGAAAATTATAGTTCAGTGATTCTGAGATCACGTCTGCCAGTTCCTTGAGAACTTTGGGGTGTAATCCATCTGGTCCTGGTGATTTGAACTCATCTAGGCTGGACAGGTATTCACTTACTATTTTTTTTGCCTATCTTAACTTGCATTTCTATTCTGTTTTTTATGGCACTGGTTTTGGTAGGTTGGACTGGTTTTTTCCCTTTGTGTAAAGACAGATGCAAAAAATGAGTTAAATAGTTCTGCTTTCTCCCTATTGCTTGTCACCTTCTTGCCACTTTCCCCCACTAATGGACCAATCATTTCCTTAACTTTTTTCTTGTTTTTTATATGTTGAAAGAAGCATTTTTTGTTATTTTTGACTTTGGTCGCAAGCCTTAGTTAATTTTGAGCCTTAGCTTTCCTCACTTCATCTTTGCAGGCATGGGCTATTTGCTGATATTCTGACTTAGTTATGTGCCCTCTTTCCAATTCTTATACTTGTCCTTTTTATCTTTCAATTTATCAGAGAGTTCTTTATGCAGCCATGCTGGTTTCTTTTGAGAGCTGTTATTTTTCTTCTTTGTTGGTATTGTGCTAGACTGGGCCTTTATTATCTCACTTTTCAAAATTTCCCAAGCTTCTTGAGTTGTTTTCCCCTTTAGGATTCTCATCCATGGAATTCTTCCCATGGTCTCTCTTAGTTTATTGAAATTAGCTCTTTTAAAGTCCAAGACTCTAGTTTGGCTGTGTTCTATTGCTTGTGCTTCCATAATGTTGAATTCCAATATTGCATGATCACTTCCCCCCAAGGTTCCTGTGGCTTTGACACCTTCTATCATTTCATCTCTGTTAGTGAGAATTAAATCCAATATGGCTAATCCCCTAGTTCCCTTCTCTACTTTTTGGGAGAGAAAGTTGTCTGCTAGGTTTGTCAGGAATCTGTTTGATCTTCCACTTGGTGCAGAGTTTGTCTCCCAGTTGATATCAGGGTAATTAAAGTCCCCCATTACTATTGTGATGTGCTTCTTACATACCTTAGTTAGCTGACTAGCAAAAAGTTCATCTATTTCCTCTGCTTGGTTGGGCGGTCTATAGTATACACCTATGGTAATGTCATTTTTCCCCCTTTTATATTGACCCAAATGCATTCAAGTTTACAGTTTTCATCATTGTTGTGCTCTATTTCTGTAGAGATAAAGTTATTTCTTATATAGAGAGCAACTCTACCTCCTCTTTTGTTTAGTCTGTTTCTTTCAAATAATTTAAATCCCTCTAGCTGTGTGTTCCATTTGTAGGGATTCAACCTCATTTTGCCCCAATGTTGCAGGAAGATCCAACTCTTCAGGACATTCAATAAGATAAACACATAACTCACCTAATATTACTGAAAATGCAATTGGTGGTAGAAAGCAACTAAAAATAACATTAAATTCTATTACATGTCTCAGTGAATAAAAGTTGCACCAAATTTAGTGTTGCCCCTTATTGTTCTCTAGCTTTCTAATTTTATTCTGTAGCGGCCATACAAATAGAGTTTTAAAATCACTACTATTGTCTGAGCTTCAGCCTGGATACAATAGTAAATCTCTTTGTAGAGCATAATCAGCACTCAGGAGCTAACAGTGGAAAGGGTCAAGAACAAGGTTCAGCTTAGAAATAGTGCTTTTATTGAAGACACAAAAAACCCCAATAATAAAGATCAGCTGCTGAAGAACCCAGCTATTCAGCCAGCTATATATAATTGCTCCAGGGTTTAAAATCTATCTTTTCCTTTTGTGGTCCTTATATAGTAATGGAGTTTTCATTTCTCAACTTTGAAGAGCACTTGACTTGTGTTTTGATAATAGCCTTTACCCCAATTGTGCTTCCATGTTCATTCTATCGTATCTACCTCCTCAAAAGTAAGCTAATATTAAATAAGGGAATATTTATTTGTAAAGAATTGATGAAATATTTTAGGCTGAGACCTAAGTGAGAAAATGCAGGAAGGAATATTTTAGAAAATTAATGTGGGAATGATTTCAATGTGTCAAACAGTAAAATTGGAATGGAAGCTGAAAATCTTTGTATCCTAGAAAAATAAATGATTAAAAAGAAATCACAAATGAGGTAAGAATGTTGAAAAATGGTAATGCTTCAGGATTAGTGAGGGTAAGCGGTGAAATGTCAAATATAAATTATGGAGTACCTGTGACACGTTTTACAAATATGCAACGACTGCATCTCTACCTGGCATTTGGAAGAATGCCATTGCTGTTTCCCTATACCAGGGATGGGAAACAATGGCCCTTTTATGATTTATGGAGTTCCACTCACAGAATTCCTGAGCCCACCATGCCAGCTCAGGAGTTCTGGGATTTGAAGTCCACAAGCAGTAAAGGGGCCATCGTTTACCACCTCTGCCCTATACAAAGGAAAAGGTAACAAGGTATGCAAAAGCTACCAGCCCACGTATCTATGGGAGATGAAACATTACCATTTTTTATTGTTCCTTACTTATTATCTGTATTCTATATAATATTGCTTACCCTCAAAGAAATAAAGTAATGAGCATGTATGTAAGTTTATAACTACAAAATTCAGTACAAGTATAAATAAAACAGGTAAATAGTAATGCATCAATGGCAAAAACAAAACAATTAACACATTTTATATGAAAAAATGTACTTAATAAAATAAATCACAAGAATTGTCTCTTACCCAATCCAGCTTGAATAATATAAAACAACTAAAGCTGGCTGGCAGAGCTGAATTTTATTTCATGAGGACGACGATGATGATTTTTTTCAAAAAATAATCAGGGAAAGAGTTATAGGATTTGAAGTTTAGCTCCATAATTTTAGGATTCCCATGTTACAATATTTGGTCAAAGTGAAATGAAAGGGTAACCTGTGACATATCCATTAATGTAAGGGGATGGAGAAGCCATCTAAATGTTCCATATCACTATGTCTGGCACATCTATGCTGACTGCTAGAATACACTGTGGACTGATTTATTGGCACAAAGTAATAAGTAATTATGAATTCTAAAGAAAATCTATGTATGCTGAAGCAAAATGAATGCAAAGTTTTCAGCTAATAGTCTTTTGGGCACTTAGCCTAAAGAAATATAATGGATCTAAGTAGGCATCAGAAGAAGACCATGTTTCAAGATCTCAACCTTTGAGTTTGCCAATTGGAAATTTTGCAACTTGCCCATCCATACAATTTAATTGATGTATAGACTAAAAATGAAAAATGTAACACTTGTTAATCCAAAATCAACCCACCATTCATAATATTTGGATCACAAAATAGCAGATGTATAATCATCAACAACCACCATCACCGCTAGGTGATATCTACTTACCTGCACATATCTGATCCTGGGAGATACTGAGAAAACCTTGAATGAAGAAGAGGAATTAATCGAAGGTCACACCACCTCTTTTCCCATCTAAGACCTGAAGATGTTGGCCATGAAGAACACGAAAGCGTATCCTGAAAACAGATGTTAAATACCTTTGATGTATTACTTTATAATAAGGATTTACAATTAATAAATATTTAGTCTGTTTCATTGTTCTTGCCCTTGCATGGCTATTAGATTTTCCACTGAACTGAAATATCCTTAGGTTTTGTCAACAGTTCTATAGAGTCAAACCTGTGTTTCATTGTACCCTATTGAAATTAAGTACACCCTGATAAATTAAAATCTAGCACTTTTTGCCACCACATAACTTATTGATAGTAAACAATTTTTACTATTTTAAAGTAGACTCCTGAGAATACTGTGGATAGTCAAGAAAACAAACAAATGTATCATCACACAAATCATCCCAGAATTCTCACTTGAGGAACAAATGACCAGGTTCAAATTATCCTACTTTGGACATATTGTGCAAAAATCTAGTCCTCAAGAGAAGGATCTAATGCTGATAAAGCTGGAAAGAAAGAGAAGATAACAACCAATAAGGTAGATGGACTCAGTTGCAGTAATGATTTGAATCCACCATTGGAACACATGAAAGACCAAATTAGGGACATGATGGAGAAATCTATCTATATGGCTGTCAAGAGTCAACACCAAGAATCAATCAATCCATCAACATTTCATTCATTATGAATAAATAAATTGGTTGTTGAATATTTTAATGGAAGCAAAAACTCATTCTGGCCTAATCTCAACATTCTCATACTGTAGTTTCAGATCATATCAAACACTTTGTTTTCAGCTTAAGCTTAACTATATATAGTGATGCTTAAAAGTTTGTGAATCCATTCAAATTTTCAATATTTCCACATAAACTATCTAAAATTATCTCTTCTCCAAACAAGTCCTAAAACTAGATAAAAATAATTCAATAAGTTAAGAAAATCTATTTGTTCATTTGCTAAATGTTTGTGTGTGGAAAAAGCATGGGAACTTCTAGGATTATAGTTAATTTGAAGGGAAAAGTAGGGTCAAGTGTTTCAATCAATGGGATGATAATCAGGTCTGAGTGTCAGAGGTCCTTCCTTATTTAAAGAACAAAATTCTGAGTATTCACCATGAAAGAAACACATACACACACTTGCACACCCTCTAACACCAATGCATTCTAGTGTTCAAAGGGGGAAAAAATAGGATGTGTTGAGGCCCCAAAGACACAAAGTGTGAAAAAAATGCAAAGGCCCCAGGAAAAGCTACATTAGTGAATTGTTGTAGAAAAAAAAAAGTCAAGATATTCCCGACTGAACCCATCTAGCCTATTTTGGAAACATGCTGAATAATAATGCTGTAAAGAATTTTGATTGCTGTTGTTTCTTGAGTCTCTGGGTCAGTCAGTACTATGATGTATTAACCTTGAGAAAAAACATTGTAGATACCTCTCGCAGTCTTAATTTTCCAGATCCCATCATCCACCAATTAGCACAGCTAAGGGGGAAGGCTTATTTATATTTGCTGTCAAATTATAGAGTTTCATACTGTATATTAACCAACAGTAAAAACACTACTCATTATTTACTATTTTACTGAATATTTCCAGCACTGGGATAAAAACATTTCCAATTTTATTTACTGTATATATTAAGCAACCCTTATTTCAATTCAAGTAAAGTAAAATGTTAACATGCTCTTAGATTGTGTTCATACTTCTTAATCAAAAACATTTTCAAGTTCTTGACAGTCTCATAAATCATTCTCTTACCGTATTATTGGGATGATAGTTAAGATGTAAACCACTGTCACACAGAGGTGAGGATGTGCCACTACTTTGATCACTAGGAACACCTAATAAAAATATAATCTATTTAAATACATGTCTGAGTTATAAAGACTTTCTAGTCAAAACTGACATTTGTCTAGTAGGGTTAGAAGTCAGCAACAGATGAAGGTAGAGTATTTTCTGTTTTGTGGAGCATTGCAAAGTATTGTAACGATACTAATCTTTGGTGTGAGAATTTCATGTAAGACACTCATGTAATTTGATTGGTGGGGATTGGTGGGGTTTTTTATCATTCTTATTGGGGTTTTTACTATGTATCTATTGTATTTTAATCGGGCATGTATTTAATTATCTTTTAATTTTTGTAAATTTCTGTGTTTTATTCTTGCCCTGTACACCGCCCTGAGTCCTTCGGGAGAAGGGCGGTATAGAAATGATAATAAATTAAATTAATAAATTAAAAAATTAAATGTAACCTACTGCAACATTCATTGACCTTTTAACCATTATTTTTTAAAAAAAATAATTTACAACTATATGATGTTAGAAGGCCCAGGATTTTATCTGCTCACAAAATCTCTGATCTGCTAAATTTCCCCTCCCCCAAATAACCAACTGAGGAAAGTAAAATGCATTAAGAGCATGAAGTAACCATATAAGTACTCATATATCTACCCTGAGGACAACCTTTATTTGTTTTATATGTAAGGCATATTTTGATTAGTATACTATTGTGTTATATGTAATAAAAACTGAGTTGCTTTATTTGTAAAGGGCAGCAAAATTTGATTTAGTATGTAAGAACAACCAGCAGTAATGTGCTGTGTTAAATTTCATTCTTCTCTTGCCGGAAAATATTTGGAAATGTTGAGATTCCATTTTACATTAGTTATAATTAACTTCAATGTCCCTATGTTGACACAATCAGTAATGTTAAAAGAACTTGAACAAGGAGAATAAAATTAAATTAGTATTACCATATATAAATAAGATAGTAAAATTGATAAAATAAGTCCAGAGTGGAAAGTTTATCACATTTGCATTAAATATTGCCACATTTTCAGCCACACATAATTTGGTTATAGCATAGTTGGAATCTGAATGAAGATTGGTATAGCCTTCTTATAGCCTTCATATGTATATGTGTATGTGGATAGATAGATAGATAGATAGATAGATAGATAGATAGATAGATAGATAGATAGATAGATAGATAGATAGATAGATAGATGATAGATGCTAGCTAACTCAAACAAAATATGGTTAATTTTGACTAGGTTAAAATTAGAATGAAATTTAACAAAGCATGTTAACTAGGTTTTGCTGATACTTGCCAACTTCAAATAACCCAAGACATGTATATACTACCAAAATTCTTATGACTTAGCTGGGAGAAACAGTGCATCACAGGGCAAAAATTTTTGAGCCATGGTATCTCAAATGGGCTAACTTCAAAATGCTTCCAATATCCAGGACCCATGACTCCCATGGGATTGAAATTTGGCAAATGTTGATATTTTCAGTACTGCTGTGCTGCCACACTAGCACCCAGAGGTTCAGCAGATTGATCCGATCCCAACCCTCCATAGGCTGGTAGACCAGCTTCTCCTTTGGTCAGTGAAAGTAGACCAGTCCCTCCATAGGTGCCAGAGGGTGGTCAGCCATGGTCAAGTTGGCAGGGAAGTCAGAAGTTGCTCCCACTCCCACTGGTTTTTTGTCCTTGGTCATCTTTCTCTGTTTAACTATTATATTTCTTACCTTTCAAACAATGACCCAGTGGGTTATGGGTTGTCTAGTAGGTTATAAAGTTGGCTTGCATGAGCAAACATAATTAAGCTTAAATACAATTTGATATTCAATATATGCTAATTGGTTATTTAATTAAGTTCTACTGGGAGATTGTTTAGATAAATGTCTGTATTAACCAATGTTAGCAATACCTGTAAGTCTTTGAATGATATTCTAGTTACCCCCTTCAACCATCTTATCCATTTTTTTATTTATCAAGAATATTTTTCCAATCCATTGTCCAGATATGCTAATAGGGATTAATAAGATTCTGAACTTGGATATGCTATTTGGAGTATTATTATGTTTGGAATAAAATACTCAGTATTCTGGAGTTTATCCCAAACTAGGATAAAAGGGGCATTTTGCTTTACCCTATTGTTTCAAATATTTCCTGATCCTATAATATTTTCCCGAAGGCATGAAAATATGAAGCATGCATTTGTCAATAAAACAGAAGGCACTAATTTTCTGATTGTTGTGAGAGAAGTACCAGAAAACTGAAAAAAATTCACGTGAACAGGACTATCTCTTAAAGTACCCAACTATTCACATTGAAACATATTCAGCATAGCCTTGGTTGCAGAGTGGAGAAGAACCAGTTCAACTTCCCTGTGAGTGCTGATCAAAATATATCCATAGCAATAACAATAGTACTTAGACATATATACTGCTTCATAGTGTTTTACAGCATTCTCAGCTGTTGTCAGTATCCCAACAATCTGGGTCCTCATTTTACTGGCCTTAGAAGGATGGAGGGCTGAGTCAACCTTGAGCCTGTTGAACTTGAACTCCTGGCAGTGGGAATACAGAGTCAGCCAGCAATACTGCATTCTAACCACTGTGCCACCAGGGCTCCCACTGCAACACCATAGCTCTTGCATATAAAGTGCAAGAACTCTAGACAAATGATAAAGTCTAATTGTCCTCACAGCAAGTTTTAGTCACATGAGAAAACATCATACATTCCAAGCAAAGATTCCATTTCATGTTGTAATAAAGTGTAAGTGATAGAGAAAGCTCCTTCTGAAACCATAATATTTTCAGGAGAGAACAAAAAAAAATCTACTGAGAATAGCTGTGGCTGCATAGATGTCAAACCTAGCAAAAGAAGGCCAAAGACAGGATCATTTTTTAAATTGTTTGTTTATCCTGCTTTTCCAAAGAAATTAATAAATTTTATACTGGTACAACTGACAAGTACCAATGACTATTGAAATCAGCCTTTAAAATATGATTGCAAACAGGGGTTCCTAAGAATAGCAGATTCTTGTTTCAAAACCTTTTATATGCTTACATGCACAATCTTCATTAAGGGGCAGTTTCAGAAATGCAGGTGCTCTTTTGAGAAAGGACACAGTTAGGGTTACCTCTTCTCCAGCATTCCGAAGAACTTGGACCTGAAATAAATGAAAAGAACTGAAATAACATTCTTCCTGGCACAATATTGGGATTTAGCTTTCCTTTCATGCTTATTTAGCTGAAGAAGAAAACTATACAGTAAGACTGAATCTTTAGATTTTCTTTTGAATTCTTCAATGAATTTTTTTTTAAAGCATTTGTCCAACCTAAATTTCTGCTTGATCAAAGAAATCCCACCCTTCATTGCACAGAGATTTGAACTACTGTAGGTAATTTGGAAAGAATGTGATTTTAAAAAATGGAGTTTATATCAACACAACTCCATAAGATCTACAGAAAGCTAGATCCTGTAATTGTCACCAAGCAAAATAAAAATCTTGTCTGCAAAACCTCAAATCTGAGACACCAAGACTCAAAATGAGAACAATATCAGAGCATTTCAATCATTCAGGACCCTACAAGCAAACCTCAAAGAGAGTATTTTGGCAACACAGGACCTTTACAACACCACTGGATGAGAAATTGTTGAATTTGCATACTTTCAGGCAATCTCAGGTCTCAACAATGGGCTTTAACATATTATAATTGTTAAGTGGTATGTTACTTGTAATTTGTCTCACATGTAATCCTGTATCTACACAACCAATCTATCCTCACTTTCCTTTTGCCCCCACTACTCTAATTTAGAATCCTATACCAGTCTGGCTATGCTACTTCTGATGGAGTAAGCTGCAGCTCACAAAAATATATTTTATTAAAATGTGTTAGAAAAGATGCTATCAGATTCCTTCTGATTTTTTTTGCCACTATAGATTAATGTGACTCTCCTGCAAAATCTGTATCCCACAATAAATCAGTTCACTGTCATCTTCCTAGAGCATTTCAGAGGCTGTGGTTATAGCTCTCATTAATGTTCTCCCTCTTCTGTCACTGTCTCATTTTACCTTAGGCCTGACCTTCTATGGTTTATCATTGTTTTCTTCTTTTTGTTAATTGCATAACTTGCACAATCCTTTTAGCTCATTTAATTTTTATTTTTTTGTGAGACTATGGCTATATTTTCCATTCACACAGTGGACAGTAGTTGCCTTACTACTCTCTACTTACTACTATTTGCAGCTGCAGCATTACAATTACATCAACGCCTCTATCTGAGATATGTGCATTCTAACCACACTGGAAAAGTGACACACAGTATGAATTTCTGCTGTTTGATTGGAAGGGACTTAGTGAAAAGACAATCTCCAAAACTGGCTGACAGAAGCTTTTAATGGCTGATAGGAAAGATAGATCAACGGGACATGATTTATGAATTAATTGCTACTTTTCTTTAAAACTAGGATACATTTCTGCTGCTGCTATATATTTCATTAACAATTACTTTTCATCATATATTTTACAACCAACCAAAATGCATTTTGGAAATAGATACACATATATCTTCTATAAAATGTAAAATGAGAAGTTCATTACTAATTAATGTTTTATCTAGTTTAGCTTCCCCTCTCATAAATAACAGTTTAAAAGCCAAATTTTGTTCAGTTGATTAAGCTCACAACTTGAATGTTTTACAATACACATCACACTAAAGCAAAGAAAGCAATCTGTGATCTAGGTAGTTACTGCCTACACAAACTATTGAATACCAGATTTTTCCTTGTATTTTTCTGGGAAGCAGTAAATTAAAAACATGAGTCATTCATTATTATGAATGAAATAACCTTTGCAGTTGAGTGTCCATGACAAAAAGCAAAATACTGTTAGAGGCATACTGTATATACTACCACACAGGAAAATGAAAGGATCAAGATTAATTAGCAATACAACTCCATAACACAGCATTCCATTTCACTCCATAACACAGGAACCTGGAAATGAAAATAAAAGATAAAAAAGTAAATAGAAAGTTCTGAACGTTGAAGATTTTTCTAATTTAATCTCAATCTCTCTCTCTCTCTCTCTCTCTCTCTCTCTCTCTCTCTCTCTCTCTCTCTCTCTCTCTCTCTCTCTCTCTCTCTCTCTCTCCCCCTCCCTCCTCTGTGTGTGTCTGTAGGCGTGCTTGTATCACATAGCAAGAAGAACTGTTGGCAGATAGACCAAGGCAGTCCTAGAATGGATCTCACTTGATAAAAAGCATCCACGAAAGAGACCTAAAACAAGATGGATCAATGACAACAGCATGTATTGCGGGCCCAATTGGCAAAAAGAAAGCTCAGGATCGCATTGGTTGGAAACATGAGGAAGAAGCCTTCATCCTGCAGTGGGTAGACATTGGCTAAAATGATGATGATGGATCCCCCCCCCTCTCTCGGCTAACACTGCAATTAGATATATTTAATTTGCTTTCCAAGTTATCATGAACAGAACAGCAACTTTTCTTTTTTTCCTCATAAGCTGGAAATACAGTGTCTCAAGGAGCATCTAGAATGAACTTAAATGTGCTCCCTAGTCTCACAGATGATCTTTGCATTCTAATGTTTCCTTCTAATAAATTTACTCTGCTTGTTTTGAAGCTGACTTATAACCCTGGTTAAGTTTTTGCTTGCTCTTTTTTTCACTTGCTCCTTTGAAATCAGTACTTGCACTTTCTGGGTCAAAGAATCTAATAACTGGTACTTTCACAAACAACCATACTGTACAGATTTTTCATCAGCTCGGAGACAGGGTGCAATATATCCCTATCTTAGAGTAAACTCCATCCTGGCTGTAAGTGAGAAATCACCATGACAGCTTTCATAGAACACACACAAACATATGCACACACTTCCTCAATCACAAGAAAAGATGGATGGTACCTATGGAAACATAAAATTGAAAAACTCAAGAGAATATATCCCTGGTCAGACAAAAGAAGCAAAAAATCACTATCATACTTTCCACCAGATTATTTCTCCAGCATAAAATAGTTATCTGGGATTTCCTGTAGAGAATAGAGGTCCTAGTTATGAAGCTGCTCTCAAACTATTGGAAATAGTTTTCTTATTCTTTGGACACTGAACCGAATATGAATACATTTAAAACATTTAATAAAGATGTCAACCATGAATCTGAATACAGCCAAATATTGGCTATCACTGTTTTCAAAATGGGATTGTTTGGATTAACATATATTAGTCAGCTTTACTTATAAGCCACTTCCTAAACTAATCTTGAAATTCAGTTTTGCAAATTCAAAAAGTTCTTATAGAACGTCAATGAACTTTCACCTCATCCCCAGCTTAGTTCTTCAAAACTTGACAATGGCATAAACTCAAATCCTTTGACAGATCTTTTTCTGAAGTAATCCTTCTAATAAATACTTGAAGCTATCTTGGTTTATAGTAGAAGCTGTTCAGCCTTTAGTATCTGTTGAGAAAGATACTTCTGTACTGCAGTAAAAAAATAGTGTATCACTTGCAAACCATATGAAATTTGCTTTCCTGATTATTTAAATCCATCCACATCATGATACCTTTCATATACAGATGAATAATTGCACTGCATTTGTGGTGCATGAATGGTAAGACTCTTGAAAGTAGTTTTTGCTTCCTCTCACATACGTTTTGCACATTTGTAAGCAGTTATATCAGCAACACATTGAATCTCATAAATTTATTTTTAGCTCCATTTCTATTAGGAAAAACATTAAAGATGAACTGAACTGCAGTTTAAAACATTTAATGCATATCAAGGAAAAGCAACTGTGATGTTGAAATACTTTCTACTAACTTGTATCTAGAGTGAAACTTATGTCATCTTTCAATCAACCTGTTTATTTATCTAAAAGAAGAATCACTTTTCTTTTGTATGTGCAGGATTAATCCTAACTGGTAATATTTATAGATTATAATGCCCATAATCATGTTTAACAGAACGATGGGAGCTGTAATTCAAAAACTATTGTAATCTGGGGATATGAGCATTATCCTGCATAGAGCACAGATTGACAAATAGATTTGAAGATTGACAAATAATTATAAAAACGCAAGCTATTAGATCAGCATTATAGTATTATTTTAAAAAGTCCTAAATCTAACTAGCTTTTATTGATCAAACCATTTGAAGATAAAGCAGAACATATGAAGACATTTGCATGGCCACTGCACTCTTTGGATATTTATTTATTTATTTTATTTATTTTATTACATTTATATACCGCCCTTTCCCAAAGGACTCAGGGCGGTTTACAGGGTAATTAAAAACCAAAACCAACCATATTATAGTTTTTTTCTTAGAATTTATCTTTAATTTTGTCCCATTGCGGCTTTTCTTTTACTACCATTTCATATTCCTAATTAGAAAATATTCTTAGTAAAAGATACCCTTGACAGCACTTAATTAATATTCAGGCTATGATTTCTATTGGAGGCAGAGAGAATCATTTCAGCTATCATTTTCCCCTAGACAAGATTCTATGGTTTCAGTAGTACAAAAATTGCTAGCATGATATTTGAAGCACCATTGCAATAATTGACAAATGATTCCATAGACCAGCTCAAGATGCCTTGATACTCTTTACATGCATTATGAAATTAGTTCCAAAATTCTTCAGCAAGCAAGGTCAGAAGCCAGGTTTAGGAGCTGCACTCTCAGGATCTAGGTGTATCTGGAGTCTAGCATCTCAGAATACTTATCTACTTAACAATTTTATCAGAATAGTCATTAGTTTATGAGAGACTAAAAATATCTCATTAACTATAAAAAGAAACATTACAAATGTCCAGGTAAACCCTTTTGTGTAAACTGTCTATAAATTCTAAATATATTATAAGGATTGTTTTCCTTGGAAAAAAATGCAAAAGTACTCATCAATATAGAAATATTTTATGCTGAAACAGAATATGTACTGCTCAAAAAAATAAAGGGAACACTTAAACAACACAATGTACTGTATTTAATAGTAGGATGTCTTATCTTGTGTTCCCTTTATTTTTTTGAGCAGTATATAAAAACAATGCTGTGCACATCTTTCAAAACCAGTTGGAACTATCTATAACTTTATTTATTATTAAATCTATTTGCTGCCCATCTCACTATCTCAAGTGACTCTGGGCAGTTTACAATGCAGTAGCTTTAATTAACTATACATTTTGCAGTCATGCTCAAATATGTCTGTGTATTTGTGCGTACACATGTGTGAGTGCACATATGGATGGACAGATGGATAACATTTCTACTATCTGCATTATTCTGCAGCACTAAAGACTTTCATTCAATATATTAATGAATCATGGCTTATAAAGTTTACATTAAATTATAAAAGCACCCAGCTGTTCATTTATTTAAAAATTGCTTGTTAATTATTTTAGATTGCTCAAATATAGCTAACCCAGCTTATTTTTTAACACTTTATCAACAAGTTTTACATAAAATAGTTGGTATTAATATTTGAATTATAAAATCAGACTATTATGAACATTTGAGAATCTATAAAGGACAGTTGATAGTGAATTTCTTCTTATTCAAAGTATCTTGAAATATATATTTTACACAAGTGTATTAAAGTTAAGGATTATTATTATATCCAAATGGATTTCAGCACATTTTTGGTTAATATGACCAGTTCTATGCCATTTTCCCCTTTTTTGGCTACATCAACATATTTAGAATAGTCTTATTTAAAGACATTGTTACAGGATATGTAGGATAGGACAGAATTTGGAACCACAGCAATGGTCAATCATTTTTAAAGTTTATATGAAAGAAACCAGGCCCCAAACCCACATTTAATGGGATTTTTTTTGAGATTTTTTTGCACTGTGAAATTCATCTTTATTCCATGTAGAAATTGACTGCCTAGCATGGAATAAAAAATATGATGTCAAGTGTGAGAAATCATGAAATCCCAGGCAGTTCAAATGAATATAAAGTTTTATTGCAAGCTTAAGTTCTCTACAAGAATCTGACCTACTAACAATCCAAGCAAATTGGAGTCAATGGAATTCAAGGTGAGCTGTACTTAGATCTCTTGTGGGTACAAAGGGGCTTAAGACTGATGACATGTTTAATCCCTCCCTTGGGTCAGCTTGGTCATCTCCTACATATGATCCTAATTGGAAATGAATGTATATAGGTAGACTTTGACTTATGACCATAACTGACCCCAGTCATTAAATGGGTTACATGACCAAGCCCAATTCTACAAGGATTTTTTTTGGCAGTAGTTAACCAGACACTGCAGTCATTAAGCAAAGCACCTCTGTTAAACACTCTGGTTGTTAAGCAAACCCAATTTGTTCAATGGGTGTTTTTGCTGGAAATCAAAAATAGTGGTCATGTGACTATGGGATGCTGCAAACAGCTGTAAATGTGAGAGAGTTGCTAAGTGCCTAAAATATGATCATGTAACTGTGATGTGCGGCCATTGGAACTTCAAAATCAAGACTTAAGTAGCTCTGGGAAAGTACGTTGTACCTTCAAACAGTCGTTAAGTGAAGACTACTTGTAGTATTTTGATGCTTCAAACATTATGTATAGAAGGCTGTTCTGTAAAGAGAACAAAGCAACATTCTGAGTGGTTTTGTGCAGCCTCATTTTTTATTTATTTAGATTTTTTATCATACCTTTATTATTTTTACAAATAACTCAAGGTGGTGAACACATCCAACACATCTTCCTCCTCCTATTTTCTCTGTAACAACAACCCTGTGAGATGAGTTGGGCTGACAGAGAGTGACTGGCCCAAGGCCATCCAGTTGAATTAACTCAAAGTCTCCTGCTTTCTAGTCTGGTGCCTTAACTACTGGCTCTCTTTTAGGTAAAGTTCACTTTATGCAACATCTTGTCTGCAAAACAGCTATTTTTCTTTTGAGACTTGGATTAATTTTAAAAAATCCTGTTTACATATCAAGCTGTAATTCATAATAGAGTTTTCTATATTTTGCTAGTTTTTCAAGGTGGATTAACCACTCACTGTTCTTATGTAACCATCACTATATTAATTTATGTGACAGAAATGACAAATGATTTAATATACATATGCTTTTTTAGTGCGAGATATTTAACTTATTGTTGACAAACAGGGATCAAAATAACAGAACTATGTTATATTAGCTTTGTATTGGAGAAGTAACAGATGGCTTATCAGAATAAAGTTATGTATTTGTTTGATACAGAAATTGAAAACAAGGCAACTATGTGGAAATCAGATTGAAACAAGAAAAAGGTACTGAAAAACACGCAAACCTATTTACTCTGCTGATTAAATAAAAAAAATAATCCCTCAATAGAAAAGCCAAAGCAAAAGAATACAACAATACTTAACATTTCTCAAAATGTGGACCACAATCTCTTGCAAGAAGACCCAGGAAATGCCTTCCTTACATGTATTTTTGAGCAGTTTAATTGACAAAGTATAAATGCAAAGCATCCAATGGTTCCAAAATTCTATATGAAACCCAAGTGTTGTTTTTTTCCAGAAAACTACATTTTTCTCAAAGAAAGAACAATCATGCCTGATGCGTTTATGCAAAGCTCTAACCATCTGACCTAACATTCACTACCCAGAAAAAATGACAATGGATGGAGAAAAAAGAACAGATGGAAAGAAAATAGGCTATGTTGATTAATTCGGTATGCTGAAAGAAAAGTCACAAGCAATTTACATCCTGCCATTGTTCTGCAAGTTGCAGCATTTTAACAAAAGCTGATTTAAGCCAAACAAATACCATTTTTTCCTGATTTACTAGAATAAGATTACCTTCAAAGTGAATGTCAAATTTAAGAATTTCATAAAAGTAAGCAGGCTTATACTTCTAATTAAATATATGGCTTTAAATGTTATTGTTTTCCTTTTGCTTATTTCTAATGAAATGATTTTACTTTATAAAGTTATAAAATTATATCATAGTTTATTTGACATATAGATTAAAGTACAGGTAGTCCTTGACTTACGACCAAACTAGACCCTACTTATTATGGTTGTAGGTTATGATGGTCATAAAACTGGTTATTATGGGAACAGCCTGATTTTATTAGGGTTTTGCAACAGTTCTTAAGTGAACCATCATGGTTGTTAAGTGAAGGCACAGTCATTAAGCAAATGCATTGTTCACTATGGGACATTTTTTGCTGAAAACTGTAAATAAACACTGTTTTTCATCAAAAACATAAATCACGGTTACATGACAGTGAGATGCTGCAAAAGGCCACATGAACATGGGGTGGTGGTAACCGTCAGAATTCCAGAATCAGAACATGAGCACCTTGTGAGTGATCCATTATAAGTTAAAATTTGAGGAATCCATTATAAATATTTTTCTACTGAATCTATTTCCAATGAAATAATTTATTTTATTGGGGGGGTTACTCTTAAATTAACTGTATCCCTATACAGGATTGAGTATAGTAGCAGTAACAATAGCACTTAGACTTTACAGAGGAAAGTGTTGGTTGTTGGTTGCATTCCATTACATACTCTGTCTACATTTAAAATTATTACATTACTGCATAATAAACATAAACAAATATTTAACTGCAGCAATTAAATTTAGGTCACAAGGAAAACAGAATGTTGCTGACACTATGAAGTGACAACACTGAAATTATTTCACATCAGTTTCAGAAGATAACTGGTCAAACATTTTCAAATCACAGCTGACATAAATGGTAAGCAATTAAAACTTCTTTATATTCTTCTAAAAGTTTCCTTGGCCATTTCCTTCAAAAACAAGCAATGCTACCTTTAAAAAATAGATCCTTAGTAAAATGAAACAATTCTACAAAATTGATAAAACACTACTCCATGCTGCTAGGTCACTTGGAGGCTGTATGCATTTGTCACATTCTTTAGGAAATAGTGTAGGCATGAAAAAAGCTACAGGATGGTTTTCATGAAGGTGTGGGTGAATCCTATCTCTGTGGAACAACAAGCAAAGCCTTTCTTATTTATGACGTGATGATTCCATCTGACAGTTGTACTTTATTCCAGAATTGAATTAAGATATCTCCAAACATTATGCTCTTTTAATTGGCCTGAACAAAGGTTTTCAGAACTTTCTGAAAACTTAGCCAAGATTTGAAAATTAATCCAAATACTTAAGAAGTCATCTGTCAACATTTATGCCATTTCCTCCACTTAAAATATAACAAGTGTACTTTAAAAACAGAATTTATGTTTCTTTGAATAGGGTATCTTCTCAGAGGACTCTAAATCAAAGCTTGCTTCTTTCTGTTATCAAAGAAAAGCTTTAGAAAAAGACACAAGTAGATATAACAGAATAATAGAATAACAGATTTGGAAGGGATCTTGGAAATCCTACCCCCTTCTCAGGCCAGAAACCCTATACCATTTCAGAAAAATGGTTGTTCAATCTCTTCTTAAAAACTTCCAGTATAGGAGCACCTACAACTTCTGATTAATTGTTCTGCCAGGAAATTTCTCCTTAGTTCTAGGTTGCTTCTCTCTTTGATTGTTTTACATCTATTGCTTCTTGTCCTGCCTTCAAGTGCATTGGAGAATAGGTTGACTCCCTCTTCTCTGTGGCAACCCTTTAGATATTGGAACACTGCTATCATGTCACCCTAGTCCTTCTTTTCATCAAACTAAACATACTCAATTCCTGCAATCATTCATCACATGTTTTAGCCTCCAGCAAAAATATGATTTTTGCATTTAAAAATTTAAAGTATATATGGAGCCTTGAAGATTGGAAAAGGTGTCTTTTGAGAGGTTTTCAATAGATCTTCTCATCACTTTCTCCCAGGATAAGCATCTTTATGGTTAACTTTAATTTTATTGGGGGGGTGGGGAAAAATGTGAAAGGGAAATAGATTGAAACTTTGCTGGATACAAAAATATACTTTACATGCTGGTAAACTACATCCTAAATCTAATATTTAAAATAAAAATTATGGGATATACCCCTAAAGACTTTCAAATTACTCTGGCTTTAAAAATAGCTTTTGTCAACTAATTAAAAATGGATTGCTCCATCATGAAAATCCATCAGGAATTTTGAAATTATTAAAATGAGATATTTAACAAGTTTTATAGATGGTACTGAAAGAAAACTACAATATGATACTAATTTACCAATATGATACCGTAAAGAATATGTTCAGTTTAAAAAATTTGATGAAAACAGTATCTCGTTCTCATATCCAACAGCTGTCATTTAAAAGATACATATTAATAGAATCAAACCTTTATTGATCAAGAAAATTAAAGTAGAGAATAAAATTACATTCCTCAGGGATATCAAATCTGTAAGCCATCAAACTGCTTTACAATTAGAACTTTATTTTCTTCCCATGTACTCTTATTTAGATTCCTACACTAGAATGCTCTCAAATTCTTACAAATTATATTTTAAAAATTAACTCAATCCTCTACCAGGGGAACAAGCAACAATAACCTATAGTTATCTGTATCTATAACGTATGTTAAGTTACATATTGTTTGTCTCATAGAAGAAAGAATTTCTTATTTAATGACTCTCATATTACAACAGTTGCTTAACAGCCATTCAGAGTTACAGCAGACCCCCCCAAAATCTATTTATGTATGACTGGATTTTGAAATTACAATGGTTGCACACCCACACCCACACCCACAAGAGTGGTCATGTGATTGCATTTTGGATGCTTGGCAATCAGCTTACCTTTATGGCCGTTTTCAGCATTCCACAGTCGCATGACTGTAATTTTTGACATTTTTTTTGCCAATTTCTGGCATTTATTTCTGGTTTGCAGAGGAAAAACCCCTGCCACTGGACAAAATAGATTTGCTTAACAACCATAGCATTTGCTTAATAACTTCTGCAAAAAATGTCAAAAATCAGCTCTTATCATGTGATGCCTCAACGTATAATTTAATGACTTACAACCATAATTCATATATAAGCTGAGTAATATATTCAAAGCAGTTGAAAGAAAATAAATGCATCCCCATAAAAAAAATTTTTGAAAGATTGAAATGTTAGGTTGTAGATGTTTGTTTTAAAAAATTATTTCCCACAGTGCTGCATATCATTATCAAATAATGGTTTTACTGAACAAATGAATCAGACATCAAAAGAAATGCTAAACAAATATGCTGGGCAAAATCATAAATCCTAGGACACTTGGGTATTGTACTGATTAGAGAACTAACCCAAGCATCTACACATAATACAGTCCATTTCGACTATATGGTAGGTGACCTCATGGTATTCTAGATGTGGTAAACGAAGGGTGAGTTAATAGAACTGAAGGCAATAGAATTGACTTTGTAACCAAATAACATACATATATCCGTGTTTATACATGTGTATTTGTGTGTGCATGCTTGTTTACATTCTTATACTAAACTGCTTTCTTTCTAAGAATTTAAATGAATATATATTAGAATGGATGGAAAAAAAATAACAATTTTCTCTCAATGGGTTCAGGAAAATTTAAAATCCACTCAAGAATCTCAAACTTGAGGTTCTCAGCCTGACTGATTCTCAGCTTGAACCTCCTTAATACATTCTTAAATTCCTTGGTTATAAACTCCCCCCCCCATTTATTAAAAATAGCTAACTAAAATAGAGCCAAGCAGGCAATGAGACCTTAACAAGAACAAGTACCGTATATACTTGAGTATAAGCCGACTCGAGTATAAGCCGAGACCCCCAATTTCACCCCCAAAAACTGGAAAAAGTTGTTGACTCGAGTATAAGCCGATCCGCCGTTCTGCAAGCCTCCGCCGCCGGCGGAGGCTGGATCCGCGCTCTGCAAGCCTCCGCCACCGGCGGAGGCTGGATCCGTGCTTTGCAAGCCTCTGCCGCCAGCAGAGGCTCGATCCGCCATTTTGCAAGCCTGAATACACAGGAATACCCTGTGTGGCCGCGGCTCTCGGGGAAGCCCTGGCTGTCCGCTTCCTCGCTCCACGCTGCCATTCGGGGCCCGCGCGTACCCCGGGCAAATCGTGGCGCCCAGCAGGCGAGGAAACACGCCCGCTCCAGTCACCCCCCTTCCCTCAGGAGACGCGAAGCAAGTGACCGCCCGGAGCTTACCGAGGACTTGCACGCGGCCGAGGCTTCGGTGCTTCCAGGATCGTGCGCACCTCTCCCAAGCTGCCGCCGTCCGGAGACCTGCCGAAGTTTGGGGAGGTTTGGGGAGGTGCGCGCGCACCTCCCCAAACCTCCCCAAACGTCGGCAGGTCTCTGGAACTCCGCGCCCTGCCTGCCTGCTTCTTTCCGCTGCGGAAAGAAGCAGACCTCCGCGCCCTGCCTGCCTGCTTCTTTCCACAGCGGAAAGAAGCAGACCTCCGCGCCCTGCCTGCCTGCTTCTTTCCGCAGCGGAAAGAAACAGACCTCCGCGCCCTGCCTGCCTGCTTCTTTCCGCTGCGGAAAGAAGCAGACCTCCGCGCCCTGCCTGCCTGCTTCTTTCCGCAGCGGAAAGAAGCAGACCTCCGCGCCCTGCCTGCCTGCTTCTTTCCGCTGCGGAAAGAAGCAGACCTCCGCGCCCTGCCTGCCTGCTTCTTTCCGCTGCGGAAAGAAGCAGACCTCCGCGCCCTGCCTGCCTGCTTCTTTCCGCAGAGGAAAGAAGCAGACCTCCGCGCCCTGCCTGCCTGCTTCTTTCCGCAGAGGAAAGAAGCAGACCTCCGCGCCCTGCCTGCCTGCTTCTTTCCGCAGCGGAAAGAAGCAGACCTCCGCGCCCTGCCTGCCTGCTTCTTTCCGCAGCGGAAAGAAGCAGACCTCCGCGCCCTGCCTGCCTGCTTCTTTCCACAGCGGAAAGAAGCAGGCAGGCAGGGCACGGAGGTCCGGAGACCTGCCGACGTTTGGGGAGGTTTGGGGAGGTGCCCAAACCTCCCCAAACGTCGGCAGTTCTCCGGACCTCCGCGCCCTGCCTGCCTGCTTCTTTCTGCAGCGGAAAGAAGCAGGCAGGCAGGGCGCGGAGGTCCGGAGACCTGCCGACGTTTGGGGAGGTTTGGGGAGGTGCGCGCGCACCTCCCCAAACCTCCCCAAACTTCGGCAGGTCTCCGGACGGCGGTGGCTTGGGAGAGGTGTGCGCGATCCCGGAAGCACCAAAGCCTCGGCCGCGCACAAGTCCTCGGTAAGTTTTTTTGTTGACTGGAGTATAAGCCGAAGTGGAATTTTTCAGCCCAAAAAGTGGGCTGAAAAATTCGGCTTATACCCCAGTATATACGGTAATCTGACCTGAATCAGTAATTTGGTGGGATAAGAGAGACTTTAACATTTTATCTCCCATTATGGTACCAAACTAGACCAGACCCAGACTTCCATACCAACTATTTACATTGAAGTAAAATTCCTATTGACACAAGTGAGAATTTTACTTCCAGTTCAAATAATAGTTATAATGAGATGCACAAACAAAATCTTCACACCAAGCTTGTGATTTTATATGTATTTTATCTGTTGAAAACTGTGTATTCTTCATCTTGATTTTGTCTTGTCTCTCTGACCCTTTTATCTTGTATCTTCTGAAGATAAAGCATGAGAAAATATTTTAAATGTCCTTGTAAAGCCTGAAGGTTTAAAATAACATCTAAAAAATCCTTCAAAATAAATTGCTATCCTGCAAGTGACACTTCATTTGTTTTATTAAAGCGAGACCTATATGAGAAAGTCTAGTTTTGTCTTACAATATTCCAGGCCTACATAAAGAGATTCTCAAAGTAGGCAAAAGGAAGTAGTCTCAACTGTTACAGGTGACAGAAAAATGCCATTTCCCCCCTCTTCCTAGAGGATTGAAAATAAAATATGTTCAACAAACTATTTCCATTTCTATATTTTTTTAATGGGGGAGAACACACTTTGCAAAAGTCAGTGTTTCCCCAAAACTTTGTGCATACAAAATAACTCCAGAAAAAAATTGAATCACAAAATCCTAATACAATATGAGTGATGTCACATCAATGAAGAAGGTACACTATCCAGATATAATCATTTAACAACTTCAGAGTAAAATAGAGTTAAATTATGTGGGAGCATAATGAACAACTAATAAAAGTGCAGCGACGTCAATTTACATTAGAAACCGGAATGGGTTATAAAAGGTTATAAAAGCTCACCACTTCTTCATGCCTGCATTTTCTTACGTTAATTCCATTAATCTGTTGAGGAAGAAATAATAATTTGAGGAAAGGGTCTTCGACTTTTCATGCAGGAAAAATAAATGTATAGGATGTGACTAAAAGAGAACTTGTTTACCTACCTGTAGAATTGCATCTCCTATGAACAGTAGGCCTGAGAGTTCCGCTGAAAGAAAGAAAGGACGAGGGAGGGTGGGAGGGAGGGAGGGAGGGAAGGAAGGAAGGAAGGGCGTTTTTCATTTCAGCCTTCTCTATAATTTTCCACTAGCAGTATCAGTGGGGCAATACATAAATAGAACAATAAAAAATAATTGAAAAATAAACTGCAGGTTTATCCCATACCCAGAGTGCAGTGGTGGGATTCAAACATGTGAACAACTGGTTCTCTGTGTGGATGCTGCTTCTGGAAGTCCATTCTGGGCCTGGGCAACAAAAAAATTAGCTACCGGTTCTGCCGAAGTGGTGTGAACTAGCTGAATCCCACCACTGCCAGAGTGCCTTAATTGGTTTCTCTAAAAATCTAAAAGAAAAATCTTAGCGTATAGGTTCACAAAGAAAAAAAAGGGGACTGTCTCCAATTATCTCTGTCTAACCTACAAATCTGCAAAGACTTCAGATGCCCCACATCCCAGCAATTAAATAATGTCTGATCTGATGGGATTCAGGTGTTCATCTAGTTCGTTTCCAGGAGCTGAACCAGCATATTATATAGATGCTTTTACTGTTTTCTTTTTTGAATTCTACTGCTCTTAGTCCTTGTTAGTATTCTGAGTCACTTGGTGCATAGTAAATATTAAGTATATTGTGCTCACGTTTGTAATGAAATTTCTCCCTCCCCCCCAAAAAAGAAACGCACAGTTAATTTTATTAAACAAACTGAGTAACAACTTACTTCGTTGTTCTTTGGAAATTTTGGAAACAACCACAGGAATATTATGCTCTGCTCCTCCCTATCAAATAAAGAGATCAAACTTCACTTATAAATACTACATTTCTTTAGCTTTAGGTTTTTTTTAAAAAAATGTGAAATGAATAAAATAACAGTTTCATCATTCTTTTTGCTAATGACCACATGAATGCAATCAGTCCTTTTGTCAAGGAGGAAAAAAAATCCTGGCAATATCGTGATGTTCTGCATATATAAAAAAGAACAAATTATTGACAAAGGAATTACAAATTCATTACACGTTTTCCCATATTTCTCATAGTATTATGCCATCAAACCCACTTCGTGAAAAGCAAATGGGCCTAATTCCCTGGTTACTTTTGATTTTCTGTTTTCCATTCTTATATGCACAAAGGTTAGTAAGAAAATGAAAAGAAAATCTGGCATAAAATAAAATAAGAATTCAAAGATAGTTAACAAATGACTGTTTCACACTGAGGGGTAAAAAAACAAAGGAAAAGCAAAATAATCTGAAGGCACATTTCTCTACTTTTTAAACAGTCCATTGGTTTATGTTGCCAGGAGGGAAAGAAGGAAGAAGGCTTTGAAAGTATAAATTAATTTATTTTTTTAAACAGTCTTCTTTGGCTTTTCTACACCAAAATTCACTATTCAAGCATCAGAACTTTGGGGGTTATTTTTTTAAAAAATATTTTTATTTAAATATTGATTGGCTGTTTGAGATTTTTAATGTGTAAAAATAAAATTATTCTGTGTGCATTGTATGCAATATACAATCAAACCTACAATAAATATTCATGGGAATTTGTGTTAGAGATGGCTCTGAAAATGAACATTATTTACCTCTTTAGAAAAACAGATTTAGTGCTGGTACAGTTTGATTGAACCAATTTTGATAACATGGAATCTTAAAATGATAGTGTGAGTTAAGCGGAAGCTCAAAGCAACAATCAAGACAGCAATAAATGAACTGTTTCTAAATTTAAAAAAGGTAGATTTTGATGGAGGCCTTCAGAGAATGGGTCACTGAGGTTAATTCTAAAGCCAGGAAGAAGATAATGCATTTCTGGGGGTTGAGGAATGTTATTCTGAAGCGTGAGAGGAAGAAGAATGGAGAAGCTAATGAGATAAGCCCATTTGGTCATTGTCTTTGTACATTCGATGTGACATGAAAAGATCTGAAAACAGCTCTTCCCTACTTCTGATTATAGTAATGGTATAAATGCAGATACAACCTTATGCTGTCATCTGCATGGAGTAGCCTTATTATTACAATGTGAATTGGAACTCTGATGGTAAAAGCACTCATCCATACACAAAGCTCCCTGCTGCAGAGAATTACCCTGAATGCATGGAGACCAGCTCTTTGTGATGTCACCAGTGTGATTGTCTGACATGGAATGCAGACAAAAGAGGAGTTGCTTGCCATTTCTTGTTGCTGGATTAAACAAACAAAGGTAACCCCTAAAAAATAAGGCTTCAGAATCATGGCCAGTTCCAAAAAGTGACAAAGGTAAGACAAATCTTTTGCATCTCGGACCCTTAGCTTCCATTTTGTGATAGTCGGCCATTCATATCACACATTTAGGTTTGAAAAATATAATAGAGGAAAATGATTAGAAGAACTCAAGAAGCAGAAACTACAAAAGTTAATTTCCTAATTTGCTAAAAAAAACCATCAGTAAATATTGATGTTTTGATTGCAACTTTTTAGTAAAGTAAGATGGATATCAAAAGCATTTGAGAGCAAACTGTTTATATATTTTCTATTTCAGGCTTTATGCAATTATTTCAGGGGACAATATATTCATGATTTTTATTTATCTCTCACTGCATGAAAGGACAGTAAAATGCAATTTTGGGCAGCACTCTATAACATACATTTTTTAATATAATAATGGAATAAGGGAATGCCCATTGCCTCATATTTCAGTATGGTATTCTCAACATATTTTCTATCTTATCATTTCTAAGATAATTGGATAATTTAACATATCTACTTATAGCAAAATTGATAATACCAAAATAACATTTTCAGTCTTATTAGCAAACAAATTTGGAATAATGCAAAATTGTAGATTTATTCATTGGCTGTAATGTGACAGCTATTTTAATTCATATTCTATTAATACCCATTTTAAGTGCCACTTAAGATCACAGTTTGAGTGACTGTCTACAGAATTGTAAAAGTAAATAAATCTCTAATAAAAGCTTTCATGATTCAATAAATGGACAAAGAATACAATACAATGGCAACCCACTGATCTTATTAAATATATTCCCTAAAAGATAAGGGACGCGGTGAAGGGACGCGGTGGCTCAGTGGGTTAGGATGCTGAGCTTGTCGATCGGAAGGTCGGCAGTTTGGCGGGTCGAATCCCGAGTGCCGCGTAGCAGAGTGAGCGCCTGTTACTCGTCCCAGCTTCTGCCAACCTAGCAGTTCGAAAGCACGTAAAAATGCAAGTAGAAAAATAGGGACCGCTACGGTGGGAAGGTAACAGCGTTCCGTGCGCCTTTGGCGTCTAGTCATGCCGGCCACATGATCACGGAGACGTCCTCGGACAAGCGCTGGCTCTTCGGCTTTGAAACGGAGATGAGCACCGGCCCCTAGAGTCGGGAACGACTAGCACGCACGTGCGGGGGAACCTTTACCTTTACCTTAAAAGATAAAATCCATACTTGATACACACACAGACACACACATATATATATAGCAATAGGAAGAATATTATACTACCTTTATACTTAATCCAAATCCTCCTACAGTTTGTCTTCTAATTGTTACAGTTCTTTCCTGAAAAATAAATCAGATTTAAACATTTCCTTAAAAACAACCACAATCACACTGCATTGACTTTTTTTGGCTTTGTGCTATATAACCATTCTGGAGTTTTGAATTTCAAATATGTATTGTCACATATAATATTGCAAAACATATTTACCTAAAGTGGTGATAGGTAGTCCTCGGTTTAATGGCCACTTTTTCAGTGACAGTTCGAAATTATGACAGTGTGGTAGTGTAATACTTGTGACTTGCCCTCAAAGTTCCAGCCATCCCAGCTTCTCTCATATGATGAAGAGCTGGGTGCTTGGCAACCAGCTTACACTCATACAGTTGCAGTGAGTTTGTTCCCATAGGTTTCCACAGACATGTGACTGCCATTAGAAATCTTCCCTGCTAGTTTTCCACAAGCAAAGTCAATGGGGAAGCTACCATAGAAGGTTGTGAATCATGTGGATAAGCCTCCTCTATACTGCAGCAGCCACCCAGAGTCCTGCCACACTTGCATCATGCCTCGCTGGCCCATTGTGCACTCTCATGTACTCTGCAGTAGCCACAAGTCCTGCCATGCTTGCACTATGCCAGCATCTTGCACCCTGCAGCAACCAACCCTATCTCACCCACATGTGACCCGCTGGGCTCTCCCTCACCCTACACGTTACAGCAGCCACCCCAAGCTTCACTATGCTTGTACTGTAGCACTTGGCCATTCTCATACCCTCCTGTAGGCAGCAGCAGCCACTTACCTGCCCACCAGCCTGCTTGTGAGCAGTCTGGGAGTTTTAATTTCCTACCAGCTTCCCACTGACTTTGCCTGTTGGAAGCAGCAGGAATTTGCCAGGAGATACCCACTAAATAACCTCTGATCCTTGCTTAACAGCAGCAATGGGAAGCACCAGAATTACCATCCCTAAGCAATGTGGTCACATCATGTCATGCTTTACTACTGCATCATTTAGCAATGGAAATTCCAGTTTCATTAACTGAGAACTACTGTACTTAAGTGATATTTTTTTTTATTTTCTGTAATTCTAAGTGATTCAACTATAAAAGCATAACACAAATATATATATGCAGTCATTTTTCAATATCTAAATCTCCGTGATTAGGCATTAGGTCTTCTCAAATGTTCAGTTGACCAATGTAAGGCAATCTCTTTTAAAATCAGCATTAAAGTCCATGAATAGCCTTGCTGCATTGGGCCAAAATCTGCATAAATTCAGCATTTTGTTTCTTATAGGAGCCAATCAGTTGTATACAGGATTAATTAACTTGAGGCCATTAATATTGAAAGCTTTAAAAGGAAATTGAACAAAATCACAGAAAGTAGCTCTTACATTTTAACATTGTTCCCATGTAGCAGGCATTTGTAGACAATTTGCCACTGTCCAAGTATAATACACTTCAAGATGATAGACCTGCATTCTGTGAATTTAGATAATCCTCTTTAAAGTTATCCAAATTAATACCCATCACCACCGATTAATTATATTCTGTATGGAGAACAATGTAAAACATCTTTTTAAAATCTTGCCAGCAGCTTCCTTGAATCACACTTCCTAACATTTTGAGGGATCTGTTCACTGTCTTCATAGTATCCATGGTATTATATAGCTTTGACTATTTCTACAATTTTCTGTGTTAAGAGACCCAAATGCTTTCATAATGAGGGTTCAAGCTTCCTAACCATTTTGTTTTCCTGTTCTGAATTTCTTCCACTTACATATCCTTTTTTCTGTTCTGTATTTCTTCCACTTATATATCCTTTTTTCAAACATAGCAACCAGAGTGTATCTAGAGACTTGTATTGAGGCAATACAATGCTGGCAGTTCTATTTTCAGTCTGAATCTTAATAATCCTTAGCATGGATTTGCCTTTTTTGTACTTGTCATACATTTAGATCATATCTTCAATGACCTCTCCACCATGATTCAAAAGGGATTTTTTCACATCAGAATTATATTATTTTTCATGGATAGTTAGAGACAAATATGAAGTGCATATATAAAGTCAAGATTTATACCCCAACATGTATCACTTTAGACTTATTTAAACAGTCATAGATAATGTTATTTGGTTGACCATGCACCCAGTTAAAAGTCTTTCAGGAACTCTTCACAGTTACTTTTTAGCTTTCACTCTACTGAATAATTTGGTATTTGGTAATAATCTGTTGTCAAATGGCAGGGGTTGCGTAGGTAACAAAGATGAATAAGGGTGAATATTGTGTTTTTTTAGGATCCTATGCTAAAGACGCGGTTGCTCAGTGGGTTAGGACACTGAGCTTGTCGATCAGAAGGTCGGCAGTTTGGTGGATCAAATCCCGAGTGCCGCGTAGCAGAGTGAGCGCCTGTTACTCGTCCCAGCTTCTGCCCACCTAGCAGTTCGAAAGCACATAAAAATGCAAGTAGAAAAATAGGGACCACTAAGGTGGGAAGGTAACAGTGTTCCGTGCTAGTCATGCCGGCCACATGACCACGGAGACGTCCTCGGACAAGCGCTGGCTCTTTGGCTTTGAAACGGAGATGAGCACCGGCCCCTAGAGTCGGAAACGACTAACACGCATGTGCGGGGGAACCTTTACCTTTACCTTATGCTAAAGAAAAGAAATATTATAAAGAGATGTGACAAATTCAATATTTTGATTTGGCACAACAGCCTATTTCATACACTCGTATGGTATTGTGGTTTGGTATGCTGGTCTGACAGCCGCAGACAGGAAAGTATTACAGAGGGTAGTGAGCACAGCACAAGACATTGTGGGCTGTTCCCTGACACCACTGGATGACATTGCCAGGGCTCGCTGCCTTGGAAGGGTGAGGAAGATTCTCAGGGATGACTCACACCCTGGACGGTATCTCTTTACTCTCCTACCATCCGGTAGGAGATATAGGAGTATAGCCAGCCGTACCAACAGGCTGAAAAATAGCTTTTATCCATGGGCTGTTAGGCTTTTAAATGGGACATAATCTCTGTGAACCTATGCAGAATTGACTTGGGAGGCCGGTGTGTGATGTAGTTGGTTCACATGGTGTGGTAGGATGGAGGGTTTGTTGTCACTGTGTGTTGGGGGGAGAGAGCACGGGGGGAGGGTCAGCTAATCTCAATGTACACATGTACTTTGACAATAAAGGTTTATTATTTATTATTCATGATTTGTTTTGTTTATTTTTTCAGACATTCGAAACTGAGTGTTTTGATCAATTTGTTCAAACAATAATATGTCCCCCCCCCAAAAGGCCAGGATTTCTACACATCCTTTACATTATAGCTCAACAGGAAAACAAAGTTAAAGAAGAAACAAGGGGAAACTAGCTGAATTAAGCATCTTCCTGCAAAAGGTTCATTTGGAACCATCCTGACTGCAGTGAGGTTTGCCTATATTTTTGGGTCCAAGATCTTATTGGCATCTGTGTAACTTGTTTAGTTAGACTGAAATTGTAGATTTTGTTTGGAATTCTGTGTGTGCTGGTTCTTTTCTCCAGTTCTTCTTATATCCCAATACATTTCTATCCAGAGTGTTATTTTAAGGAAATTTCTCCTTCAAAATTAAAAGCTACATGGTGGGAGTGCTATCCCTGGTATTTCAAGTTTGTTATAGTATTTATTTCTCTGTTTTAGATAAGGGAACCCAAAGCACCTTTTCTGATTTTCCTTAAGAGACTGGTCCTTTATGGAATGATGAAGAACTTTCCAGCTGGAGAGTAGTGCCAGCCTATCTTCATTTTTTAAAAAAGCAAAGCAAAACAAAACAAAACAAAACAAAACTGGGAAGCCATTGGAAGAGGTATATTGGTGAAGTTTAAAATTATTCCCCCTACCTTGGACATATAAAAAAGCTTCAGAGGAAGAAAATCCTAGAGCTATTTCTCTGATAAAAATAGTAAATTCCATTATCTAAGGGATATAAATTAGGTAATGAATTGCACATAATGTTAATGTGTTCATAAATGTTCAACAGAATATATCCAGTAGATGTTCTAGCTTATTAGAGAAAATTGTGGAACTTTTAATGTGTAAAATCAGATATAATTTGGTAAAAGGCTTCTATTGATATATTTAATAGGATAATTCTTGAGAAGACATGAATTCTCTTCCTAAATTCTCCTTATTTATCTTTACTTGCTTAATCAACATTTTAATCAATCATCTAGTGCTGTTCAGTGTATTCTTAAGAAAATATTTTCCCTGACTTCTTAACCTTAAAGCAAAGTTATTATTAACTATTATCCCACTGCCTTGGTGGAGCAGTGGGCTAATGCCTCCTTAAGTAACACCAGCTGCCTGCAATTAGTGCAGGTTCGCATCCCACCAGGCTCAAGGTTGACTCAGCCTTCCATCCTTCCGAGGTAGGTAAAATGAGGACCCAGATTGTTGGGGGCAATTAAGCTGACTTTGTAATAATGCCGCTTGGGGGTGTGTGTGAAAGCCCTAATAAGCAGGCATATACATAGAATGAAGGCTACTGCTAAGCTTGTAAGCCGCCCTGAGTCTTCGGAGAAGGGCGGGATATAAATGGAATTAAAATAAATAAATAAAAAATAAAATTACTCCATTTCATTCTTACAAAAGGTGCTTAAAATGACGGCTTATTTTGAATGACACTATGCTAAGAATATATTTTTATACTAACTATCTGCAATCATCAGATTGTGGGGGAACAATATAAAATTAAGAAGAAGTCATGGAACAAGATGTTAATCAGAACTGAAAATGGAAGCCAGATGCAAGCCTGAAACCAAAGATCAAGGGATCTTATTCCAGAAGAAAGAAACATGAAGTCTTCCTAATTTATCTCCCTGAGTGTTGTTGTTTTTTAAGACAAAATATTCATTCTGAATTCCACACATATAACTTCATTTGATATTTCTCTGTGGAAAAACAACTCTGAAAGTTCAAAATATATAACAGATTTAATCTGGAAGCTACTATAAAGCATGCTACTTACTCCAGAATAAAATGGTTCACCAGACACACAGATGACATCTTGTTCTTGAATTGTCAAAATGTCTTTGGCTAAGTGCAGCCGCACTTTGAAAGGCTCCTGATTACCATCCTGTAGCAAACAAATCCCTGTCTTTGACTTTAAAAGGCAGAAGAAAAAAAGTTTTTAGTTCTCAAATTGTTTATAGACTATTTATTCTAAAAGATCAAAAATAGTTTCCTTAGTTTTTAATTGGAATATTCAGGAAAACCAATAAAATAAATGATCTCAAATGATCCTCAAATGTACCCATTAAAATTCCACCAATTATCAGAAGTAACTAAAAATACTGAAACATGCATAGCAAACATTACTAACAGAAATTTGGAAACTCAGACATTAAGTAACATTTAAATATTGTATGTATCTGGGCTTTGTAAATGGATTACGGACTAAAATGTCTAAAATGTGATCATAAACTAAAAAGCTCTTTTGAAATAGCAGGGCTAATGTTTCAGTATCCTACATATGCACATTACAATACAACTTGCACATTATTTGGTAGAGTACTCAACTGATAATTTTACGTTAAAGTAACAGCATTTGATTTATCTAATCAACAATATTAGGATTACTCAACAACCAAGACCTTAACTAGGATCACAGAAACACTAAAGGTTCCAGTCATGATAATTCTGTTTTATTATTATAATCCAGTAAATAACTCTTCAATGTACAGAAACAAATTCAATACAAGTGCTCTTCAGCCTGTAGCCTATATTTGTGAATTTATTGATAAATTAAAATCAATCCACAGCTATTCTGGAAAGACCAAGGCCACTATGGCTATTAGAAATGTTGTATAACCTACAACAGGTTATAGACTTTTTACTTCAAAACTTTTCTATCACTTTCCCCCAAAATAAGTTGACTAATTATTTTGCTGATGTTTACCTTCCTTTCATTGGAATTTAAAGACACGTTAGATTTTCTAGATGGGCAATTTATATGTTTGGAGGGTGCAATGATCTCTGGCTTCATTCCCCTTTTCCTTTCTGGAATCTCTGAAGTAGTATTAACACATGGATAGTTATTCTAGTTCAGTTATTCCCCAAATTTTATTATCCAAGACAGAGATACCCAACATCCTACAACCTCTTTGGGGGATTGCCAAGTGCATACACATCCAGTTATGGAAATCCCATTGGAAACTAACTGTTTCTTGAAACAAGGAACAAATTTTGTAAGCCTTTTAAGTTAATTCTATATTCTAGTACCCTTTCTCAACCAGACCAGCCTTCAGTCTGGCTTTAAATACTAGGAAAAGTAGTCCAATACCACAGGAGGGCTGTTATGAAATATGCAGTCATTATGTTAGCAAATAAATATTAAATATTAAGAATAAGTATTAAATTTCATCAATTCCAGCAAGCTCATATCTGAGCATTGTGTGCAGACCTGGAATCAATGCTATGTTTTCAATCTAGAGAATAAATATGGTTTTCAGGAGAAAGGAAAAACAGGAATGATGAAAAACAAATACAGAGTGACATTTTAATTCTATTAATCTCCACCAAATAAGGTTAGCTGGATAGCACACATGTGTTGATCTGTATTCTGGAAGAACAGTTCCTAATTCATTTGATGGTTTCCTGGGATAACATTTCTTGGGGAAAAAATGTATATAGTTATGTTGTGTTATTTGACTATATTCCGCTCCTGGCTAATTACCTTATAAAATCTCCTAAAAAGCTGGATGAAAAAAGCTAAGGGCAAGAATTAAATAACATCTAACTATACAGTAGGCCTAATTAAGCACCACAGTGAAATTAAAATAAGAGTGAGCAGTGGGATGCAAACAGGCAAAACTTATTCAGAATGAATAAGGAAATCAAGCATGAGAAAAGCAAAAATGAAACACATCCCAGCAAGCACACAAACACAATTCAGTGATAGGAACCCCTGTAGTATATTTCACAGTACAATAGTTGCAGCTATACAATACATCCTTAAACTATTATTCCAGTTTTGACTTTAAAAAGCAGTGAAGTACGGTATATAAATAAGAGCTTTTCGCTTTTAGAATGAATAGAATTCTAATTTATTTCAGATCTACAATAATTCATGGTGATATATATTATCATGAAGTTTGACCTTGACATTTAATTATCAGTAGCATCAATTTCTGATCCCACTTTGGCTTTTCAAACATTGCAATACACACTACTTCAGAGATGTTTAGAAGAACACATCCAGGGCTTTTGTCTCTTTTCACCTTTTATGGTAGCTTGCTTATTCAAAACTGTTTGCAATTATCTGAATAGTTTCTAATCATCTTATTCCATTCTTATTCAAATTTATCCATTATAACACTTCCTTTTTCTTACACTCTTAAAGTAGAGAGATATGGAAGTTGTATTACATCATGTCCTCATGTATAAGGTTTTATGAGTTCTGTTCTTTATGGGAGATCAAAATGGATTTCTCTCTACACGTACCTCATACATAAGAGCATGACCTAATACCTGTACCTCTGGTCTGAAAGTTTAAGGGAAAAAAGTATGCTATGTAGAATATTTTAAAAGTGGCCTCTATATGTTTCTTCCACTAACACCCCTGAGCTCCAGAGCATACAGACCATCTAAAACTAATGCACTGTATATAATCACATGAACAGAGCAATGACCCATGAGTTCAATTCCCCATAGAGGGAACTGACAGATGAGCCTCATATAAATTAAAGCTTATATTCTTTTGTTTGGGGTTAATGCTAATAAATTCATTATTATACTTAACACTTTTTTATTTTCTAGCATTATTTATAATTAGTGCTTAATGATGCTAGATTATGGAAAATGAAGGAAGTGGAAGATTAGGAGACAAATGTAGAAAAAGCTAGGTAAATAAAATGAA